>NC_056750.1:311356316-311720448 GCF_019279795.1 Protopterus annectens | reverse complement strand
TACATAACTTAATATATAAATATTACGAAGTGCACTTGAATATGGAATATATAAAAGAAGACCACATTTGATTCTAATCCTTCATATCAATATCATGATAAGACCAATATTTTAAGTTATAACTTAGTCTATGAAAACATATTAGCCAGTCATAGGTTCATAGGAGATTACTAGACTAGAAGCTTAAGAGCCCTTATAAGACTAGCAAATATAACCAGATTTTACCCAACATACAGCCCCTAGGGGTAAGGGAATATTATTGATTTTTGATCCAAACTATATATTAAGAGGGCCAAGGAAGCTCTCTGCTTAATGTGAATAGGAAGCCTGTTTCAAAGAAGGAGCAATCCGTGAGACACATATCTGTTTCTCCAGCATGTTTTGTTTGAGTCAGTAAGTTTAGATCACTAGATAAAGTAAGCCTCATGCTGTTTGACTTGCAGATGCAGCTTCATCAGAGGTGGATTTGTGACAGCCTTGTAGGTCAGGCATAGGTTTCCCCTTAATAGTCAGTAGGATAAAGAGTAAAGGGATAGAGCTTTTAGTCTAGCTGCATAGGAGATGTTGATTACGCCCTGTATTTTCATTGAAAGGAATCTCTGAAGTTGCTCCAGCTGCTGAAAATGCATAGTCAAGTACATGCCAAATGGAACACTGTACTTGATTATTAGTCCAATGAGGGCAGAGTACAGCGGGACTATAATTTCTCTAGGATCTGGATAGCATATCCTTACTTCTAAGTTGTGATACACAGTTGGACATCCTTACTACTGTTGACACATGGTGGTCGAAGTTCATGCTACAATCTGTGTACCTACGTCTGTTACCTCGGAGTCTATTCTTAGGGGTGTACTATTGATGTTGCAATTTCCAGGGCTAATTAACTTCCCAAAGGGTATGATCATTCATTTTTTCACATTTAGTTTTAGGCCACTGTTCTGGCACCAGTCATTTGTCTAATATCTACATCATTGTGAGATTCCATGATTACCCCCAGCTTGCAGTCATCAGCACAATTTGTCATCCAGAGGCCTTCAACATTAGTCTTGACTTCAGAGAAGTATATTCTGAACAGCATTCAGGACTGTGGCACACCACTAGTAACTGGCCTCTTGCTGGATCTGGAACCACCCACTTTAATCACATATGTCCTGTCTGCGATCCAATTGGCGATAAATCTGGTGACGTAGGGATTTATGCCCAGTGTTGTGAGTTTATTTATAATATCAGAGTGGGTAATTTTGTCAAATTCCTTGGCCAGGTCAAGGAAGAGGCATTATGTACCATTTTACCCTCATCAACGGCCTTAGTAACTTTCTCAAAGAAGTTCACCAGATTCAGTAGGCATGACCTGCCCTTGACAAAGATGAGCTAGATCAGGTCCAGTGTTTGGAGGTTTTCTATATAATTATTTATTAGGTCCATGATTATTCTTTCAATGGCCTTACATATACGGCTAGTCAAACTTATGGGTCTGTAGTTTCACAGGTCAGTAGATGGTAGCCCATTATGCAGAGGCATGACTGTTGCTGTCCTCCAATGTATCGGTACAAAGTCAGTCCAGATGCTGTGGTTAAATAGAGATCCTAATGGGCCTGATAAGTCCTGATATGAGCTGTTTTAGAGCCAAGCTGGTATATTGTCAGGCCCCACTGAAGCCATGTTTTTAGCTGTAGAGAGTGCAGTGGCAACCTGCTATTTGGAGATAACTGGTGGTAGAGTGTTGGGGCGTATTTCGTGGGGGAGAACTGGGAGTGATGGGGAGGTGAAATTTGAGCTGAATTTGTCAGCCAGCAGATTTGATACATCTTACAGCTAAGTATAGGTGATGCCATCTACAACTAATTATGCACATTGTTGGGTGTTGCCCTTAAGATTCCAGAGATAAATGAAAAGTACCTTATGGTTATCCTTAGCTTTGGGGTCTATTTTTACCTCACAGTCTGCTTTCAGAAACCTGACTAGTTCCCTCATTCACTTATTTATACTGAGGGACTTTTTTCTCTGTTGTGCACCTTTCCTCTCATTTCTCAACAGGATTTTCTTTCATTGGTTGTACAACCTATAAATACCAGGGCAGCTTATTTTTGTGGTTTGACTTGAGTTTATTGTGGTATGGTACTGCAATTTCTATGTTGTTGTTTATGTAGTCATACTGAGCTTTTGTCTAAGCCTCTGTATTGGTTTCTGTGTTTTCTGAATTTTGAGGTGCTTGGAAAATAGCTATTCTGTCAATTAATAGGGGTAAATTATCTTAGAGAAGTTCTTAATGTTTTTGAGGTTAGGTGGGGGAAGTAGTTTTACCTTTATTTCAAGAGAGACTGCTTTGTGTTCTGATCTTACCAGCAAGGACATCAGATTGGTGGTGGGGAAGGGGGGTGGGTGCAGCACTCTCCCATATCTGTGAGTTCCAGACATGGGATATATGTTCCCCTAGCGGGAGTGCAGATTAGCTGCTCCAGGGCATTTGAATTTATAAAGTCAAGAATTTGCTGGACTCCCAATTAATGGAGGGGTAGTTAAAATCACCCATGAGTATGGTATTGGGCTGGATTGTGAGTGATTCTAGTAGCTTCAGGTATGCTGTATGAGTTTCCTGGTTCAAGCGGGGGGAGCTGTAGCTAGCAGGAAAATGGTAATGGATTTCTGCCATGGTTAGCTGGACATGCAGTAACTCAAGCATGTGCTATTGTTTGACCAGCTTTGAGGTGTACATATTCTTTATGTAATTGGATACACCTCTGCCTTTTGCTCTTTCATGTTCAGTGGGTGGTTGGAACATATGAAACCTAGTATAGCCATGCACTGCTGGAGTGCTTTCCATGGCTTTGAACCATGTTTAAGTAACTGCACAAACATGAGCATTCTCCAGGGTGAGGAGAGCTTCCAGGAAGTGCAATTTCTTCCTGAGATTCCTAGCACTGAATAGTAACACCCTTAACTTGAACTGAGTAGCTTTTGTTTTGAGGGATGTTTTGTCTGTTTGGCATTTAATACAAAGACACTACAGGAGTGGATAATGTTTTTGACAATATCCAAAAGCTTAGAGGTGTCAGGTGAAGACCATCCCTGGCAAACTAGTGTGGCCTGTCAACAATCTCCTCTCATGCTGACCAGTATTGGACCCCTTTGGAGTGACACCAGTAGCTAAGTCAATTGTTGATGCTGATCATTTTCTTCTGGTGTTGTGGCATCGTCCTTGGAGGTGGTAGAATGCTGCTCAATGCTAGCCTTATACTTGCTTGTGGCACATATTTTGAGAGCTCAATCATGACTCTCTTCATATAGTCCAAGGAGGTACATCTCCAGTCATTTATACCACATGGACTATGACACAGTCATACTAGTACTTAAGTACTTATGGTTAAGTGACCCGAGTGCTTGTGTGATCTGGTGAATCCTGGCCCCAGACAGGCAACTAACTGTAACTTTCCCCTTATCCAGCCTGGTAAGATGGCCATCAGTCTCTCTCATAGTGGAGTCTCCTATGACCAGAATATTGGGTTGTAGAGTGTTTCGACTTGTGGTCTTGGTAGACACAGTGAGATGTGGTTTTATGTTCTGTGATGGGAACCGTCTTGTGTGTGTGCTTGTGGAGTTTCTCAGAACTGTGCTTGAGATGCCTTTGAGGTTTGGGTAAGTTACATGTGAGTGGCTCCACATATGTGGGTCTTTGTGTGGTCCTTTGTGGGTGCGGTGAGTGATGTGTGTGAGTTGCTAACAACCAGTTTGCTGCTTTTTGTGTCTGTATGTGAGAGTCGATCCTCCAATGTCAATATGTAACTACATCTCTCACATACTGAATTTGTCTGATTTTGAATTAAGTGGTTGTCAGTGTACATAAGGCAAGTGTTACATTGCCTCAGGATGCTCATGTCCACCAAGCTGGATATAGAGAGAGCAGGAAAGTGCCCATCCATCGTTGCAGGTCCTAATGTGTACTTGCACGGGATAGGGGTGAAGGTTGTTTTTAACCAGATGCTTACTTGGTGTAATCTGCAGCTAACCCAACCAGCTATGCTGCCTGGCACCCAAACCAGATGATCTCTGAGCAGCAATAGTCCTGGGTGCTATAATAAGGTAAGGTAGGCCTAATTAGTCCTAACTAAATGCATAAATACTGCTCACCATGCAAACTACTAGCCCCATGAGTAATGGGAGACTGAAGTAAAATTCCAAGATGTTTTTAATAGGGAAATTTCAATTTCTAGTGATGGCATGTGTACATGGCACCAGTAACCATGTTGAACAAAGAGCAGCTTCTTACAAATGCAAGGCTTATACACAATCAGAAAAAAGCAAGTTTTTCACCAACTGTACCCTAAGACCAATAAGGTATACAATAAGCTTTCCACCTGCATTTCCCAGCTCAGATAGATGAAATTGGCCCTCTTCTGCCACAAGAGTGCAGACTTTGACCCTCTTAATGTAAAATGACTGGTTTGAAGAACAAGTGTGAAGGAACCTCAAACAAATACCGAATATTAAGAAACACAAGATGCAATGCATTTCAGTGCAGAAGAGCAGCACTTACAGCAGTTTGAAAATGCAACTTTAAACTTTAAAGAAGTGTAAAAAAAAATTAATAAATAGACCTTTTGTGTGTACTCAGATAGACCAGGTAAACATCTACTGTGACTAAATGAATAATCCCAGTCCTCCTAATGTAAAGGCACAGTGTTTGGAGTGAAATGCTACCACAAACAAACAAACTTAAGGAAAACGCAATAAGTAATTTAAGATAGCATCAGTGTGCTTTAGCAGCTTATAAAAGTGTGATTATTCAATAAAAGTAATTCACTTTATGTAAATTAGCCAAGAGCCACTAAATTGTGCAGAATTTATAAAGACACTAAAAACAAGTTAAGCTGATTAATAAGCCCTCCAGCCAATAAAACAACTATTTGCAGGAATCTCTAGTGTGTCTTCTCAATCTATATAGACCAGGCCACCACCCACTGCTACTAGATGGTAAGTTCTCGGTCTTCTTGATGAAAAAAGAACACAGAAAAGAGCTTGCTAGAGTGCAAAAATATACTTCTTTATCCAACAGCTAGCTAGGTAATGAATTCAGAGAAAGTAAATCAGTAGAACAGACAATGAGGCAAATGCAATTTTTTCTTTCAAAATAAGCACAGGGAAAGGCAAATAAATAAATCAGACAAAAACAGCAGTGTAGAAAGGGGGAGCTTACAAAGCTCAATTTACAGTAAGGGTGGACAGCTTAAAATTTCCAAGTTTAAAAAGCAGATCAAGGAATGGGAGGGTGTGTGAGGAAAAATAACTAGCATCGAGTCACCAACAGCACTTTTCATCACCTTCAATGAGGCAACTTCTTCAGATACATTTCAAAAAACAAATTCCATTTAAATAGAAATAAGAAGTCACATGATCAAATTGTGAGAATGTGTTAATACACTCAAAATAGTACATATATAAAAATGCATGTATAAAAAACTTTAAAACAAATCAATGAATAATCAACGTACCGCTTCTTCAATAATAAACGCATATCCCTCCTCGACTAAATATCCAATGTTATAACAATTTTGCTTAAAAAGTTACATATTTTATCTACACAAACTTTTTAGTTTTAGTAGACATGCAATATTACAAGATTCATTTAAACCAGGTTCAACAAAGGCATTTAATCTAATTTGCCATGCAAGTTCACGTTCTTCTAGCAACAAATTTAAGGGGCCACCACGAATGTCAAACTGGATTTGATCTATTGCCCTAAAAATAAATTTATGACCTTCATTCAACATACTATGTTTGGCAAGTGCTTTATTGATTTTATTTGTTCAGATTGCATAAGTGAGTTCATAGATCCTGTCTCGGAGTCTGCGCTCCATTTTCCCAATATAGAATGCTCTGCAAGATGTACACGTAGCAGCATAAACAACCAGTTTTGAGTTGCAATGCAGTTTGTGTTTTAGTTCATACTTTCTTTCATTAATAACAAAAGTCCTGCCTGTAGCTATAAATTTACATATACTGCAGCAACCAGAAATGGACATACCAGCAAATCTATGGACACTAGTATTGTTTTTTGTTTCAAGCAGGGTTTTCAAATTCGTGCCTCTTCTAAAGACAATTTTTGGAACACTACCTAACTTTTCTGATAGTGTTTTATCATGTTTAATTAGTTCCCAGTTTTAATGGGCTCACCTTGCGGTGGGAGCTTTGCTAACACCGTTATGGTTTATTGGGAGAAACGTTTTGTATTCAACAATGCTTTCCACATGACACACATGTATTACACACATTTTCTTGATATTTTTATTTTGTATCGAGGGGATGAAGACTCAGCAAAAAATTTTGTTGAGTATTTAAACAGCTCAACTAACTTTCTTAAGTTTACTTTTAATTTTCAATTCTTTAGTATTGACTATTTGGATGTTAGATTATCCAAAGATATTACAAACAGCAGGTATGTTTCAAGGATATTTAGAAAAGACACATATTGCAACTCATTTTTGCACTTTACCAGCTCTCATCCATTGTCACAGAAGCGTTCAATAATAAAAGATGAATTAATCAGGGCCGCCAGAATGGTATCACTTGACACTGAATTTCTAGAATGTAATTTACTTAGAGAAATGTTTCAACAAAGAGGATACCCATTGACCTTTATTCAGACAACTTTCAATGAAGTTTTTTTAAAAAGAGTCAATGGGATAATGATCCCGATTTTAGACAGAAAAGAATGTATAAGTGAATCTGGGGTGGCCATATTTAGTGACAGCCTGTTGGATTCAAAATGCGATGAGGTAACCAGTAACAATTCGACTAACATGTTCGAATGTAGCTTTATCACTACATTTAGTATGGACAGTATGATTAGAAGAACTATTTTATATAAAAACTGGGAACTAATTAAACATGATAAAACACTATCAGAAAAGTAGTAGGTAGTGTTCCAAAAAATGTCTTTAGAAGAGGCATGAATTTGAAAACCTTGCTTGAGACAAAAAAACAATACTGGTGTCCATAGATTTGCTTTATGTCCATTTGTAGTTGCTGCAGTATGTGCAAATTTATAGCTACAGGCAGGACTTTTGTTATTAATGAAAGAAAGTATGAACTAAAACACAAACTGCATTGCAACTCAAAACTGGTTGTTTATGCTGCTACGTGCACATCTTGCAGAGCATTCTATATTGGGAAAATGGAGCGTAGACTCAGAGACAGGATCTAGGAACACACTTATGCAATCGGAACAAATAAAATCTATAATGCACTTGCCAAACATAGTATGTTGAATGAAGGTCATAAATTTATTTTTAGGGCAATAAATCAAATCCAGTTCGACATTCATGGTGGCCCCTTAAATTTGTTGCTAGAAGAACATGAACTTGCATGGCAAATTAGATTAAATGCCTTTGTTGAACCTGGCTTAAATGAATCTTGTAATATTGCGTATCTACTAAAGCTAAAAAGTTTGTGTAGATAAAATATGTTACTTTTTAAGCAAAATTGTTGTCATAACATTGGATATTTAGTCGAGGAGGGATATGTGTTTATTATTGAAGAAGCGGTACGTTGATTATTTATTCATTGATTTGTTTTAAAGTGTTTTATACGTGTATTTTTTATATATGTACTATTCTGAGTGTATTAACACACATTCTCAGAATGTGATCATGTGACTTTTTATTTCTATTTAAATGGAACTTGTTTTTCTGAAATGTATCTGAAGAAGTTGCCTCATTGAAGGTGACGAAAAGCGCTTCATTAAATTGTTGAATTATATCAGTGTTTGAGCTTGATTCCCAGAGCTTTTTTGTTTCACTCAATAAACAAATTAACAAATGAGAAAAAGGCATATGAAATGTGCAACATGGGTAATTTAAGTGTTTATCTGTAACATAAAACAAAAAACACCAGTCCAAGCAGATTTCTTTAAACATAAAAACAAAATGGAACAGGTAAAAACATAAAGCACCTCTAGCAGTTTAAGCAACCCACAGGCAAAAATAGATTTACTTTCCTCACCCAGCAGGGAATCACCAACAGTACTTGTAGTTTTTGCAGGCCTTGAGTCTTATCAGAAAATATATGTAGGAATAGATTTCCAATAGTGGAATATTAATGCCACTAAAGTGAGGATTACATTTCAAATCCAACTTATTATCCATCTTTAGCTGGGTGGAAATGATACAGAGCAACCAAAAGCTGATATTTTACTTAGCCAGTAGAGAGACGAGGAAAATGGTCATGATCAATTCACTTGTGCCCAAATAAGAGTAACCAAGGGCAATGCCAAACTATGTGGGCACTGTCCACATCATTTGAGCAACAGTGACAGCATTGAGGAACTGCACTACTTACCCTCTTTTGGAATGACAGAGGAGAAAATTGCCAGCACTGTATTAGTATCAAAGAGGTGACAGAGGCAAGGGATAGCAAATGTTGTGCAGCTGAGATGGTTTGATATTATGAATAGTGTGCTGGAACAAATCAGAAAGAACAAGGCGATCCTCTATTTAGATAAAAACTTTAATGCGGTCCGTGAAACACAAATAAATAAATAAAATTATTTGCGTTTCATGGACTGCATTAAAGTTTGTATCTAAACAGAGTATTATCCTGTTCTTTCCAATCCATTCCAGCACACTATTCTTAGATTTTTATGTTTGGAAGTGCGGATGGCTGCAGCTGTTTTTAATTTTGGCTTGATAGCATCTCCACTGCTCATCAGTTAATCCACTGTTCTAGAATGTTCCCCATTTTTGTCTTCAATTAGGGAAATCTGACTCAATGATGTTAGTTAACTCTGACCTTAGGGCAGATGAAAAGCTTCCTCCTCAGGTGTTATCTAACGGTAAATATCCCCAAAACTCACCATGTCTTCAGATGCCAGAGAGGGTCTTGCCTGCAATATGACTAATTTGCAGGTATTGCCACCAGGTAAGCTTAAGCTCAGGGAACTATTGCCAAAGACCCATGAAGGATAGTCATTGATTAATATTACTACACCAAAGAGCTCTTAAGAAAAAAAATCCCATGTTAACCTATTTCAATCAAAATATGGGCTCTTTACTTATTGTAATACTGACGTTTTGCCAAGTACAGGAAAATAATGAACAACTTGGAAAATGTTTGCCACTGAAAATACTAGAGCCTTCTAGCCACTGATCTAAGCCTCCGGGATCCCATATCTTGTAGGAGGGTATAATACTTGCAGTTGAGTGGCTGGGTAACATCAACCTAATCCTGAGGGGGAAGCCAAAGTGGAGCTGAAGCTATTTTCCCCTGGCCATAGCACTATCTAACAATGGCAGTTCTGTAAATCAACAAATTAGGAAGTCCAACACCTCCTCTGTTAGTGGGCATCATTAAATACTGTGTACTATTCTCAGGGCTTCCTATTCCACAAGAAATTGCCAATAGCTGATTGGCATGGTTTGATGAAGCCTGAAAATAGAGCAGGTGGCAAATGCCTCAATAAATATAATACTTTGGGAAGTATATACATTTTTCTGCCTGTAGTCGGTTCATAAAATTGAACTTCAAGGCTTGGAGTTGCACAACTTTATTTTAATCACTTACAAAGTTATAATAGTGTTGACCATCACAACTGTATCTAAGGGAAGGGTTATATAAATGTGCAAATGCAATTATTTGTTATCTGAACAGGGAAATTCAACTCTGATTAAATGGCTATGTCAGCAATACTACTTAAAGGAAAAAAGTAACAGTTTGGGAAAGGTTGATTTTTTTACTCCAGTTACTGGTGTTAGTCTTTTGAGAATGGCAAGGATTGATGGTGCCTGATGAATTGGACTATTTTGCTAAACTAGTCATCCACAAACCATGTCAATAAGGGGGCTGCCCATTTCTTATTTACCACTTAGTGGGAATCAGATCTCTACATCAAGCACAGCTCTATGAAGGAGGCCACTATTATGAATAAGAAGGGAGATGGGGGCACACTTTTCTCATGGCCATTTACAATCCAATAATTTTAGAGTAAAGCCATTTAATGTCACCTGTGCAACACGCTTTACATATATTACTTGACACTATTTGATAAACATACAAGAAAGACCTACTCTGGCCACTGCCCACCATAAGAAAATCCAGCTGACAGAATTAAACACCTTACAAAAATCAAGTAACAGGGCTGCTTCAGGCAGACTGCATTCTGAACTTCCATTTTGAATATTCAGCCACAGTATGACCAAGTCATGCCTGCCTGCTTTCTGTTTTAACAATCCCATTATGATTTGTAGTTTTCAATACAGGGCTTCTTTATCTTCTTTACTTTGAATCCTTACCACATATTTCCATTTTTCATTTTCTTCTGCCTTCTTTTCTGCTACTCCACTTTGGACTTCTTTTACTTTCTCTGCCTAGCTTTTCTTTTCCAACTCAACACTATTCTTCAGGATTGTCTCTGCATCCTCCTTTTGTATTTTATCCATAATATCCCCATAGGAGACATTTTCTGGCTCACTCTGCACCACCATTTCTTCAAGTAAATCATCCTGCAACCCTCCTGACTGCAGAGTTGTAATTATACATCCATAATTTGCAGAGTCATCTCCATCCAAGTTTCTTTGAAACATTTCTTCAGAATCCTGCACACATTCTCCAATCTTGATATTTGCTTTCTCTTTCATTCAATTCACCACTTCATCATCTCCTTCTGGCTCTGTGATTCTCTGGGCCACCACTGTACCTGGAATGAAAACAGGAAGTGCTCCTCACAAGAATGATGAGTAGAAGTTCACTGATGCCCTGGCCAAATTTTCCCTAGTAGTATAAATACCACCCTGGGTCTCCCTGAATAAACAACTACTATAGCAATAACCCACACATGGGTGTGGGTAATGCTGGATTTACCCATGGTTGGTGTGGTTTGGTCACAAGGGCGAATCCAACCGTGGATAAATCAGCATTACCCACACCCAGAAGTGGGTTATTGCTATTATACAATGACATTATTTAAGAAAAAATTAATTACTTTTCTTAAATAATGGCATTGGATAATGCCTCCTTGCTGCCCTTCTGCAGCTGTCTGGTATTCTGCGGCAGTTCTGATGTACTGCGCATGCGTATGCCTATGCAGTACATCACAGCTGTGGGCAAAAGCAACAGAGAAAGCAAGATCTCCGTTGCTTTTTACAAACTGTTTCACTATGTTAAATGGGTTTAACATAGTGAGACAGCTTTAAAATAAGCAACAGAAATCTCTGCCACACTTTTTAGAACCTTTGCTATGCTTAAAACTGTAAGCTGTATGCCTTCTTGTACATGAAAGCATTTCTTAGTAACCCCACCCAAGCAATGCTGTCATCATATTTTTAATTCTCTTATTTTGATGCAAAATTGTTCCTCTCTATCATACATTTGAAAGTCAAATGTGTTTGAAAGTAATGTTACTTGTTGTGTTATATTCTTAAAAGACAGTGTGTATATCTGCACTGTGCACAAATTTTGAATGCCTTTTTGTTTTCTCAGAACTCTAAAATCTAATATGAATGACAAATAAGATTTCAACTTGACTGCATTTTGTAAATAAGTGACTGTACTATGTTAAACAGCCATCACACAAACACCTTTTTTTATATCATAATTACTCTGTGATACAGGAAATAAGTATTAACACACAAACACATACAGACTCACTCCCCTACCTCTGTTTAACACCCACTTTCTGTTCATAGGTTCATAGGTTTATACTAGGCTATCTGCCCTAAGGCATTTATAAGCCTAGCCCAAAGTTATGTGGCTTACGCCACCCCTTATGTTAGAAATAATGTGCCCATTAGTTTGTTGTGCCTCTGTCCAGCAGTGACACAGAGATGATCCCCGGGGTAAACCTACGATCTCCCATCCACCGGTCAAGATTTCTCTTGAACAGAGCCAGCGAGGTGCTCTGCCTCACATGGACCGGGATTTTATTCCACAGCATGGGGAGTCTCTGGGTGATAAATCTATCCCTCCAGCACATCCTATTTATATCCGTGCTGAGGTTTAAGTCACTTGCTCTAGTGGTTCTGGTGGATTTGGATTTTTTGAGGTGGAGCATGTCCATTAATTCCGGGTTGGTCATGGCCTTGTATGTCAGGCACAGGTCACCTCTGAGCAGATGGTATGCAACTGAATAGAGTTGGAGTTTCTTCAGTCTGGCAGTATATGACAGGTTTTGGAGTCCCTTTATCCTTTTGGTGAGGAACTTTTGGGGTCTCTCCAAGTGCTGCAGGTGTCGGGTGAGATACATCCCGAATGGGGCATTGTACTCTATCATTGGTCTGATAAGTGAAGAGTACAGGGGAACAATGACCTCACTTGATCTGGATGTGAATCCCTTCATGATCAGATGGGCAATGTAGAAGGTCTTTCGAACCACTTTAGCAACGTGAGTGTCAAACGAGAGGCCACTGTCAACCTGGGTACCCAGGTCCCTGATCACCTCTTCTGTGCTTAGTGGGTTGCCACCTATATGGTAGCTTGGGGTTACCTTGTTTTTCCCGAAGGGTATGACTATACACTTTTTTGCATTTAATTTCAGGCCATGGCTCTGGCACCAGCTATCAGTTTCCGTGAGACCCCTCTGAAGGATGTCTGTGTCCGATGTACTATCCACTATGGCACCCAGTTTGCAGTCATCCGCAAACTTTGTCAGCCATAGTCCTCCTATGTTTGCCTGTACTTCTGAGAAGTAGAAGCCAAACAATAGGGGGCCAAGGACTGAGCCCTGTGGGACACCACTTGTAACCGGCTTGGAGTCTGACATGGCTCCAGCAACTCTAACCCTGTGGGTTCTGTCCTTTAGCCAGTTTGCAACCCATCTTGTGACATATGGGTTTACATTTAAGCTGGTAAGTTTCTCTATGATACCCGAGTGGGGTATTGTGTCAAAAGCTTTTGCAAGGTCAAGGTAGGCTGTATGGACTGCCTTTCCCTCATCAATGGCCTTGGTAACTGTTTTGAAGAAGTCAACCAGGTTCAAAAGGCAAGATCTTCCCTTGACAAAGCCAAACTGGGTTGGGTCCAAGGTCTGCAAGTCCCCTATGTCCTTGTTTATGAGTTCCATTATGATCCTCTCCATAGCTTTGCAGACCAGGCTTGTTAAGCTTATGGGGCGGTAATTACCAGGGTCCGTAGAGGCACCACCTTTGTGGAGTGGGACCACAGTTGCCGTACGCCACTCCTTGGGCACATATCCTGTGGTAAGGCTAAGCTTAAACAGCTGCCTTATGTGCGGGTTTAGTTCTTCATTGAGTTCATGTAGCACACAGCCGGGGACACCATCCGGTCCCATTGATGCTGTGTTTTTAGCTTTAGAGAGAGCAGCTTTCACCTGCGCATTTGAGATGTCTGGGAGGCTACACTCTGTTGGGATAGTTATCTCTCCTTTTGGGGAGGGGGGTGAAGTTTGCACTGAACCTGTCTGCCAGTATGTTGGCATTGTCTGTGGGCTCAGTGATTTTTGTATCATTTTGGACTAATTCTGAGCATATCTGGGAGTTTCCACCCAGGTTTCTGACATAGCTGAAGAAGGCCTTATGATTGCCTTTTGAATCTATGGCAATTTTTTTCTCAAAGTTGGCCTTTGATGATTTTATGAGGGATCGTAGTTTCTTGCTAGTACTGATCAAAGATGCCTTCCCTTTTGGGATTTTGCTCTATCATGTAATAGCTTTCTCCTCTTATTGTAAAGTTTGTTTATGGCTGGGGTCCACCAGACTGGACGTTTGCCCTTGGTGGAAAGAGTCTTGGTTTTATTTGGGATTGCCTGATCCATGCAGTCCTGAAGGTGTTCATAGAAGGCATTTGTAAGGGCTTCCGCAGCTTGGGTTGTGGTTTCCATTGGCTCGGGGCCTTGAAGGATACCACACCTGTCTTGAGTAGTGTGAAGTTTGCTTTAGAGAAGTTCTTCACTGTGGTCTCTTTTGTTTGGGGTGGGGGCGGGATGTGGATTTCTAGTGAGATTAGTTTATGATCTGATCTCACCAAAGAGGTGTGGAGCATTTTGTCCCCATGTTTGTGATGATGAGATCTAGTATATTTTCTCCTCTTGTGGGGACAGTGACTAGTTGTTCCATGGCATTTGAATTTATGAACTCCAGGAACCTTTGGGCTAGAAAGTTGGGGCTTGAGTAATGTTCCCAGTCTATATTCGGGTAGTTGAAGTCACCCAATATGATGGTGTTTGGTGATACATTTATACCCTCCAGTGTCTTCAGGAAGGCTGTGTGGGTTTCCTGAGTTTGAGAGGGTGGCCTGTAGCATGCTACAAATTGTAGAGCAGTTTTGCCTATGGTTAATTGCACCTGGATGGTTTTCGATGCTTCGTGTGTAGCCACCAACCTGGAGATGTGGGTATCCTTGATGAATATGGATACATCCCCTCCTTTTGTGGTATGGTCTGGGTTTTGTGGCCGGAACGCATGATATGAGGTAAAACCTGATAGTGTCGGGGTGCTCTCAGGAGCCTTGAATCAGGTTTCAGTCACAGCACAGACATCGATGTTCTCCATACTGAGAAGGGCCTCGAGTGCGTGCATTTTGAGAGACTTCTGGCATTGAGCAGAATTACCCTTAGTTTCTTCCCGTTTTTGTTTTCTAGGGTGGTAGGTTTAGAATTTGAGCCTTGCCTAAAAAAGGCACTATGGGGGTGGCAAGAGCCTTAGCCAATATCCGGAATCCCAGGGGTGACAGGTGCAAGCCGTCCCTTGAGAAGCAGCGTGGCTTGTCAAGCATGTCATCCCAAGCAGACAGATACTGGATCCCCTTTGAATGACACCAGAAATTAAGCCAATTGTTAAAGCTGATCATCTTGTCATTATATTGTGGCATCATTCGTGGTGAAGGAAGGCTACTGCTCAGGGTCAGGGTCATACCTGCCTGGGCTACATAATCAGAGAGCTCCTCTATGTCTCTTTTCATGTAGTCCAGGGAGGTACGTCTCAGGTCGTTCACACCAGCATGGACAATGACTGTGTCATACTTGTACTTGCCGTGGAGTGACCTGAGTGCTTGTGTTATGTGGCGGATTCTAGCGCCCGATAGGCAGCTTACCGTGACCTTCTCCTTGTTCAGCCTGGTGAGTGGGACGTCAGTGTTTCTGACTATGGAGTCACCTATGACCAGTATGTTTGGTATTGTATTTGGCCTTAAGGGCAGTGACTGCTTTGCACACTGATTTTGTTTTTTATGTGTTGTTTGTGTAGTGTCTTGAGTTTGCAGTTGCTTGGGTGTCTGCTTTGGAGGCCTTTGCTGTTTAGGTAAATTTTTACTCAGAGCCTCCGAGTATGTCTTGGTGTGTTTATGTGTTTGATTCAGTGGTGTGGTTGAGTTATGTGAGACTTGTATTGTGGTGTGTGTAGTTGCCTTCTCCACCTGCCTGGTCTTGCCAGTCCTGAGTTGAGAGAGCTCAGCCTCCAGTTTGGCTAAATAGCTGCATCTCTCGCAAGTGTTAGTGTTATGTGGGAGGAGGAGAGGGTTGTCCGTGTACATGAGGCAATTGTAACACTGCCTCAGAATTCCCAGATTCACCAACTGGGCAGGAGAGGATGCCAGCATCTGACCCTTCGACATGCTAGAAAGAATCATGAGTTGGTATGAGACAGAAAAGTAGAGGGCTTAGCAGGGAAATGGGCACTCCTGGGGGTTTTGCAAGTGAGGGATTTGTATAATATAGGAGTGCTTGACCTGCAAAGAAAATGCTTATAAGACAAGGGATATGCTTTTAAGACAAGTGCTGAGCTTTTTGAGAAGAAAAAGCAATTAGGAACAAGTGCTGCACTTATAAGTGAAGGTGTAAACTGTTTAGGTTCCTAACAGAGCAGTTCTAAGGGAAAAATTGAAGAACAGACTTTATGGAGCCAGAAAAGTTTAACCTTGTTAAACCGGCGCTGCCCGATGCTGCTCTAGTGGCAACTCCGCTAAATCGCTAAAGCACGTTAAGGTGTGCTTGATAGCAGGGGCTGGAAAGAAGCAGGAATAGACCCAAAACGGACAATAAAACTACAGTTTCAAGTCAGTAACCACTCCTACGGGGGCAGGGAAGCTGCTCAATGTTATTCACTGCCACTGATCAACAGAGAGACTTTCCTTTAGCCCAAGCAAAAATGGCCTCACAGAAACTTACAAACAGTTCAGGAAACAGCAAGCCTGTAACTGAACTTTTTTAAATCTCAGAAAAGTGGGAAAAAAGCAAGATTTTTTTGTTTTTTTTGTTTTTTCAGAGATAGCAGAGGTTCACAGGTAATATCAAGTTATAACAGTGCAGTAAATGACCCCACACAAGAGTGCTAGGTCAAGGACAGAAAATATGCAAGTTTTGAGAAAAAAACGATTTAAAATTAAGTGCAAACAGGAAATTCAGTAAACAACTTTTGGTTGTGCTCTAAATACAGCTACTTTCTGTTCTGTTCTGTCAGATGATGTTACTTTCCCATTGTTATATCCCATGGAAGAAAGGAGCTATGCACATATACTCTGTTCTGTCAGGAGCTGTCATGCACTAATGGTTTTCACATGATTTCACTATGCTAGAAGAGAAGGAAGGTTTAAAACCATGCATAGCTGGGTACTTGGCTGAACAAAAATGCCCATGCTTTGCAAGCTCCAGGAAGGCTCTTTCTGATTATTTAGGATTCCTTTTTCTCACTGGCTCTATATTCAAGCCAATGACAGAGACTGCCTGAAGCTTTTCGAACAAATAGCAGCAGCGTATCAGTAAAATAGTGCACCAGCCATAATCGGAGCTATGAGTGCAACTTTGTTTTGGTAATGTTTATGGGCCCGCCAGCCAACCCATGCCTCATGCTGGATTAAGCTGTGCTGCCCCCCCCCCCCAGTATCCGCTGTACCATGGGGACAATTTCTTTTAGTTGTAGTGCTTTATTTATCTCCTAGAGCAAATAAATATGGTTATAAAGTAAATAAACAAATAGGGAAAGGACACCCCTACAAGCACGGTGCCCTAGGTGACTGCCTAGTTCACCTATGTGTAAGGCTAGCCCCAGATTCCATATGAAGGTGAAGGCCGAGGTACCAGAATCATAATAAAGCACTTATTTTTCCAGTCTGGGCTGCTATTTTTGTATTTGGAGCAGTTATTAACATTAACAAACCTGCATGGATTCTCAAAAACTTGTGCAGTCAGATTCACAAAACCTGAGCTTAGACATGAGCGTTACTTGTGGCCAACAGCAAACTAAGAAGCTGTTTTTTGAAATTCAAAGAAAAAAAAGTCATATTTAGCATAAACAGCTTGCCATTACTGCAAGCTGTTTTATGTTGATTACGTCACCAAGTGAAAATGTCGGATCCAGATGTAATATTTACAATGTCAAGTCATCCTTGCAAGTCAGCACTAAAGGCCATTCTAGTCAGCATAGAAGCTTAGTCTTGTGCACAAAATGCCTACAAGTCACTAAATGAATATTCTGTGCACCTACAAATACTGATAATTTTTTTATTGCAGAATTTAAATTATAATATAATATAATACAAAGCCTGTTCCATCAGAAAATGTTCCAACTATGACCCAGATAAAATATAATCAGCTAGCAACACGGGCATGGTGTAACTGGTAAACAGAATTGGGAGTGAGAAGATAACAGACAGCCCATCTTGGGGAGAGGCAGTCTGTCACACTATTGACCTCTGGTATATACTACAGAAAATACAGTAAAATGGGGGACCATGACATATGTACTGGCTCACAAACAGACCTCAGGCCAGATTTCAAAAGAGGTGCTCTCAGTTTAAGTCTGCCCTGTTTCCAAAAGGCCTGCTCTCAATTTGCTTACTTCGTTTTACTTTTTTTTCTCTTACTTCGATGTAAAGTCCATCTGTAAACAGGTTTGCTAAACGGACCATATTCCCAAACACCTACTGAGTGTAAGTGACTTACTTCAATGTAAGGTCTGTCTATAAACAGGCTTGCTACATGGACCAGATTCCCAAAGTCCTGCTCTCAGTGTAAGTGACTTATTTCAATGCGAGTCTATCTATAAACAGGCTTAGATTCATAGTTGTTTACTAGGCCTATGACGGGCCTCAAGTCTAACCATGCATCCCCATATCTCTCACAAGTGCTGGTACTCTTGCTAAGTGTAAGCAGAGGCTTGGTAGGTAAAAGATTTACAAGCAGGGGCCTGGGAGATGATCCATTTGCAGGCTGCTTGTATCCTTAAGAGACACAGATGCCAAACCACGGATGAATTTCATGTTCCCCATCCAATTGTCCAAGTTACACTTGAATTGGGTTAGGGAGGAACTCTGCTTCACATGGTTAGCGAGCCTGTTCCTGAGAGGGGGTAGTCCCCGTGATGCACCTGTGTCCAGCAGGTCCCATTTATATCACAGGCAAGGTCTTTAGAATGGGTAATTCTGGTGCTATTTGTATTGCGAATATGCAGGATGTCCAGAGTGGAATCTAACAAAGCCTTGTTTGTAAGGCATAGATTTCACCTCAACAGTCAATAGGAGCCAGAATACAGGGATTGGGCCTTGAGGTGGAGGACTTTCTGAAGGATACTACTATGCATTTCTTGGCATTAAGTTTTAGTCTGTGGCTCTGATACCAGTTGTTTGTCTGTGTCAGCACCTCTTGGAGAACATTTGTGTCAGTAGGTGATTCAATGACAGCTCCTAATTTGCAGTCATCAGCAAATTTAGTCAGCCAGAGACCACTGATATTGACCTTGACTTTAGAGATGCAAATGTTGAAAAGGAGCAGTCCCAGGACTGATCCCTGAGGAACTCTGCTTGTGACTGGCCTTGTTGTAGAGGTGGGCTCCCCAATTCTAACTTCCTAGGTCCTGTCTGTGAGCCACCTGGCTATCCACAGAGTGACATAAAGGTCTGTAACTAACTTAAGTTTGTCAACAATATCTGATTGTGTGATTGCGTCATATGCCTTGGCCAGGTGAAAGTAGGCAGTATGAACCATTCTGCCCTCATCCATTGCTTTGTTAACCTTCTCAAAGTAGTCTACCAGGTTGAGTAAGCATAACCTGCCCTTGATGAAACCAAAGCTGAGTAGGTCCAGTGTCTGGGGGCTTCCTATGTCATTATTGATCATTTCCATGATAATTCTTTTCATGGCTTTGCATATGAGACTAGTGAGACTTATGGGTCTGTAGATGACCTACCTTTGTGCAGAGAGAGATGACTGTTGTTGCTCTCCATTCATGAGGCATGAAATCCTTTTGGAGGTTACAGTCAAACAGCAATTCCAGACAGCCTGATAGGTCATGTTTCATGCTTGCTACTCAAACCAGATTTCCTAAGACCTTCTTCTCAGTGCAAGTGACTTACTTCAATGTAAGGTCTAGCTATAAACAGGCTTACTACATGGACCAAATTCCCAAAGACCTGCTCTTAGTGCAACTGGTCACTTGCACTGCAGGAAGTCTTTTGGAATCGGGCTACTCATGTCCTGTAGCTGGACTCACATGCAGGTTTAGATGAATATATATTCATCATGGATCAGTCTTATAGATCCCACCTAAACAGTTTAGTCGTCATGGTTGTGAGGGAATGGTTAATTAAGATAGAATCACTCTGTTGCTGACTGGATGATGGCCATTCAAGAGCTGTCTCTTCCCTCCCAGCACAGCCCATAATAAGCAATATAGACAGAGTAAAGTACATTTGTGCTGAAGATTGGGGACCTTCCATAGGATCATATGGGTTGCAATGACAGGAGTGTGTCTGTGCTGGGGGGGGGGGGAGGCAAATTAGCCAGAAAGCTAGTAAGAAAGGGAACAGTCTTAAAAGCATGTCAATAAAATATTTTAAAAACTTACCCCAATAAATTCTGATGATCTCAGTGGGCCACATTTCATGCCTAATGCCAGTGAAATCGTAGATAATTGGCGGTAGGAGCAGCAAGCTGAGTAAGGAGAGGCACTAAGACAAATTGTAGCAAACCATCGGATATTGACCAACACATTTAAATACAGAGCCTTTCAAAAATGCTTTATTAATTACTTCCACAATATCCTTATAGCTCTGCAGCAACCCTCAATGAGTCTTGGTATTGACTTTCTAAATTATATATATATATATATATATATATATACATACATATATACATATATATATATATATATATATATATATATATATATACATACATATATATATATATATATATATATATATATACTTATATATATACATATATATATATATATATATATATATATATACATACATACATACACACACACACGCATGTATATCAAACTAATTTTGTTACTTAAATAAAAAATTTAAATAAAATTCTGGTGTTACTCTTAGTAGATTAGTAATTTTCTTACTGTAAATAAATGTTCAGCATTTTAGAAGAAATTCACATTCTTAGGATTAAATATATGCTGTGCTCTATAATTTTTTTTTTCAAATCATTCTATAGCCTTAGGGACATTTTGAAACCTGAATTGCCATAAAAGAAAATTAATCAGAAATTTTCTGAGTCACAGCAGAGTAAACCCCTTCACTTGTGTATGTAGCTGAATGTTCCTTTCAAACTGAAATAATCTCTTTCTGTGCTATCATAATGAATGTCCTGAAATGACTTCACTTACAGTTTAAATGTGCTCATATAAATGATACAGTCCTGACTATTGCTGAATACCCTCTTGGAAAATAAAGAACAATAATGTTGTTTATATGGTAGGTCTCTGAGTTCTCTTAAGTGACCGTCTCAATGGATTTTGCCTAGCTGCAAAGACAAAAGCAGCTTCTCAACAGTGGGGTTGTTCCATGCGTATGTGTGTCTGGGCTTAATAAATTGAAACTTTTTGTTGCTTTATCTTACATAAAATGCTTCTAGTGCAAGTGGCTTTTAACAGTATTAAATGGAAAATTAAAGAATATTATCATTAACAGTGTTTACAATATCAGGAGGAAATTGCTAAGAGTAAGAGGGATTGAGCCCTAATCTATAGACACTCCCTCCACAGGCTAAACAAGCAAATAAGACTTCTTGTAAAGTCCTTCAAAGCAAACTACACATCCAAACTAGCTTCCTCAATTAAGGATAACCACAAGACATTCTTTAGTTACATCTGTAACCTTAAAGGAAAGCCCCGGATTTGTTCCGAACTAGTAGTTAATGATACCACATATACTGAGCCTGTGGACATTGCTAACCTGTTAGCCGACAGGTTCTGAGAAAACTTCATCCCCACCATCCCCGCCACAAGTACCCCATGACATCCCAACCACTTGTCCTCTTACTTTGTATCTCTAAAGTGCAGGTCATAAACACCCTCTGTAAGCCCAAAAACACAGCATCTATGGGATCTGATAACATCCCAGGTTGTGTCCTACATAGGCTCAAACAAGAATTAGTGATACCGCTGCATACTCTTTTCAATCATAGTCTAAGCTCTTACTTCATGGTCACTGTTATCCCCTTGGACAAAGTTGGTGTTTCCACTGACCCAGGGAACTACAGACCTATTAGCCTCACTAGCTTTAACTGCAAGGCCATGGAGCAAATCTCATCATGGACCTTATCAACAAAGATATAGGTAATTTCCAAACACCTGACCCTACTCAGTTTGGATTTGTCAAAGGGAGATCATGGCTGTTAAACCTGGTGGACTTCTTTGAGCCTGTCACCAAGGCCTTGGATAAGGGGAAATCTGTGCATACAGCCTACCTAGATTTAGTCAAGGCTTTTGACATTATTCCCCACTCAGGCATCATTGACAAACTCAACCAGCTAGGTATCAACCCTTATATCATTAGATGGGTCACTAGCTGGCTCACTGATAGAACCCATATAGTCAAAATAGGAGAATCCACCTCCAACAGCAGACGTGTAACCAGTGGAGTTCCACAGAGAACAGTCCTGGGACCTCTACTGTTTGGAATCTATTTCTCTGAAGTACAAGCTAAAACTAAAGGTCTGTGGCTGACACAGTTTGCTGATGACTGCATACTGGGAGCAGTCACAGAATCTGCAAATGATAACATCCTACAAGAGGGTCTTACACAAACAAATGATTGATGCTAAAGTTATGGCCTTAAACTCAATGCAAAAAATGTATCATTATCCCTTTCGGTAAGTGCAATGTTCCTGCTAACTACCACATGAATAACACCCTCAGTATGCACTTACTGGTGAGAGACCTGGGCACACAGGTTAACAGTAACTTTACCTTTGATCATCATGTCTCTGCAGTGGTAAGAAGGGCATTCTGTTTCACTCATCTTATAAGTAAGGGCACTGCATCTAAAAAAAAGGTATAACCACTCTGTACTCTTCCCTCATCAGGTCAATAATTGAGTAGAATGCCCCTTTTGGTATGTATCGTTCCAAGCACATGCAGCAAGTGGAGAGACCACAAAGGTTACTCACAAGGAAAATTCAAAGCCTTCAGCATCTGTCCTATGTGGATCATCTGAAATCACTGTCACTTTATTCTGTTTCATACAGACTACTCAGAGGTGATTTATGCCTTGCATATAAGGCAATCTATGACCCTGCTTTTTTGGAAATGCTGCATATCCACAAGTCAAATGGTATACGGGAAACTCACTCTAAAGGCCTTGACCTGGTATGCGACATTAATAGAACCTGCTGGAGGGGACAGATTTGTCTCCCATAGGTTACCATACCTTTGGAATGGGCATCCACTTCATGTCAAACAGATCACTTCATTGGCCCTCTTCAAATGCAATCTGGACGATTGGATGGGTAACCATAAATTCACCCCAGGGGTTCCATCTGTGTCTTTCTTGGACAGGGGCAATTTGTGCTGATAATTGAAATAAGGGTAGAACTTGGTAGGCTTGTAAGGGCCCTAGGGCCATTAGCCTAATAACTTCCTATGATCATCTGTACCAAGTACTAAAAGTTTTACAAAAATGGATTTTCCATAATTTCAGAACTGCACATGCCAAAATCCCTAGTAACATATTTGAAGTTACTCTTGGCTCCACCCAGCTGCCATCAGTGTCGTTCCTTGATTAGTAGGTCTACCAGTTCCTCCAAACTCCCCTGACTTGCTCTGTATTTTGGAAGAAGGTTTGCAAGGAGATCAAGGCATCCTGGGAAGTGTTTCTTTTCATCTACTTTTCTCCCAAACCCTGTGGACACCCTAGCACATACCCCAGTGATTGGGTGCAGTGGGGATTAATGTCAAACCACTCCACACATCTGCAAGGGGATGTCATTAGCAGGATGCCCTGCTTACCTTCAGGCAGTATTGTATAGTTGTTTCCATGGCCTCTAACAGGGAAATCAAACAGCATGATTGTGTGTGGATAGTGCATGCCTAATTCTTTCACACATAAAGCACATAAAGAACAGTCCGACCACCAGGCTGAATAAGCTTTAACTTTTAATAAAATGCAGATTTAAAATCACAGGTGCATGAGCACTTTCGGGACTAAGCCCTTCTTCAGATAAAATCACATTTCCAACAGTTTCACATTTAAACAAAAGGCAACCAATCACAATCTAATATTGTACCCACCTTCTTTTTAAGGCAGGTTTTAGATGAATAACATCATTTAAACCAGGAAATTTATGAGCTGTTAACTCTATTATCCATTTCATCTCACTATATTCAGTGTAGTTCACTCCATCTTCTCCCTAATTTTTGCATTTAAAACCTGCAAAACCATAAACTTATTAAAATTATGCCCAGCATTGCACTTAGTATGCTGAAAAAGCGCATTATGCACATCCTGTATCCTAATAGCTGAAAGGTGCTTCAAAATCCTTTGTTTTAACATGCAATTTGTTTTGCCTACATAAAATGACATACAACATTGGCACAAAGCTAAATATATTACATTTTGTGTTTTGTTGTCTGCATATCTATTAAGACGATATTTTTTGCTTGTTACTGGATGCATGAACAAGTTATCTTCCATGATAAATTAATAAGCTTTACTTTATCTGCATTGAAAACTTCCTTTTCATTGACTTATATTACTATAAATCGTTTTATGTCCCTGGCTAAATAATTCTTTCAAATTCTTATTCCTTTTAAAATCAAAGGAGGGATTCCTACCCACTATATTACCAATCCTATCATCAAGTTTGCAAATGTTTCCAATCGCGTCTAATGATATCACATATTCCCTGAATACCATTACTATAGGGCAGCATCGACATTACTTTATCCTCTTTATTCAAACTGCTTACAGGAGGATTATCAGTTTCAGAGGGTTTTTCTGTAGAAAACCATGGCTTAGCCTTATCCTTTCAATGGCATTTACTGCTGCTTATAGCTGCTTCTATTTTTGTTTTTTTTTTTATAGCCCCTCATATCTAAATTAGATCCTAGTTTTATAATTTAATTTTCAAAACCTACATCAGTATTACAAAGGCGGGAGATCCTATTCACCTGGCCCTTAATTTTATTATCGAAAGTATGCCTTGGATGCATGCTATCATAGGCCAGAATGCTATTTTTCCAACAGTTTTCTCTATCTATCGAAGTATTATAATTACCCTCACTATCTCTAGTTAGATATAGATCCAAAAAAATCTCTGCTCTCTGTTGAATAGTGCATAGTAAATCTTAAAAAAATTAGTGCTAGATTCCAAGTACAAAACAAATTCTTCTAATTCAGTTAAGGTGCCCTTCCACAGAAAAAAGATGTCATCCACAAATCTTACATAATGATATAATTGTTCTTTCCATGCATGCATCTTATCAAAAAATCACAACTTCCTCCCAGTAAGCAAGTACATGGTTTGTCTATGAATTTGCACAGGGGTGCCCGTCACAATCCCCTGCTTCTGCCTATAATACTTTTCATGACATAAAAATATATAGTTTTCTAAAATAAGTGACAAAATGTCACAAACAAGCCTTCTCTTATGTTCCTCAAAATGTATTGTATTATTCAAGATGTATTCAATGGCCATTATGCCTTAAGTATTGCTAATCACAGTAAATAAGTTCTTAACATCCAGTATTACTAGTATATAATCTTGTTTCTCCTGTGTAGTCAAGAAACCATGTAAACCAGTTAAAAAATTGTCAGTATCCTTTAATATTCTAGGGAAAATTTCTAATACTTGTTTTAAAGTACACTCTGTCCAAATGGATATTATTCCTCTAAGCCGCAAGAGAACTTCCAGTAACTTGTCTACTGCAAACACCATAAAAATTATCCATTCACATTCTGTATTAAAGATATTGGCATGATATCTGACACACAGTATTATTAGAGAACTGTTCAGGTACAAGATTTTAAACTTTGTGTATTCAATTCTCCATCCCAGTGATCTAACTGTCCAAAAATAGACACAGCAATGAGTTTGCAAAACTGATATCCTTACCCATCATAGTGTTTTGTTTCTTTTGTGTTATTGTATATATCAAACTGGTGGACAATTTTGTAATTCAAGAAAATCTCACTTGAACAGTTTATATGCTGAATATTTATGATGCGGTTTAACATACAAAATCTGGTGGTTCTTGTAATGGAAGGTTTGCTAGTGGAAGTACAAATTGAGGGTACCGTATCAAATTATAAAGGCAAACAAAGGTACTCGAAGGAGAAAGATGCAATATGTACATTGAATCCCATCCTTCAGCCACAGAGGCATTTTACAGACACGCAGAACAGCAATTAGAATGGGCACATATACACGGTTATACCCAGAAGTGGCACCACAATGGTTTTTAAATCACAAGTACTTGTTCTGCAAAGTTAATAATGTACACAAGCAAGAGTCACAATATCTAAAAAAAAGACTCACCCGACTAACTCTGACCTCCTCAGCAAGGGTGAATTTTTTTTTTATGGCAATTCAGGTTTCAAAATGTTCTTCAGGTTAAAGTATGATTTGGAAAAAAAATGACAGGCCAGAGTATAATCAAAAGTATAATTTTGAATATATTTCCATGTGTGTGTGCTATTTTCTTTTTCAAATAACTATTTTTGAACAGTGCACGTTTATAATCCTATGAGCATTTAACATGTACATTGTTTGTAGAAAACCATAACGTGAGTTCATTTTAATGTGCAGTATTTATTTGTTGTACTTTGTTTTTTCTTTTCACTCAGCATATGGAGATTTAGGATTATTCTTCAGCTTCCAGGTTTTCTCCAATATCAATATAGTTGTGCACATTTGAATTAAGTGAATGTAACTAACTAGTTGATGAGTTAAGAGTAGAAGATGGTAATAGACAGCTGCCATGACATGGTGTTCTCTATTACTAGTTAATGTTTGTAATACCTGTTGGGAGCAAGTTCATTTCTGCAGTTCCTCAAACCTTGCCTGTAAATTAGTCATTGAGGTTTGTGGTTATGAGCTGAAATATAAAGCATTTCCTGGTCCTGGATATAAGAAGACCAAGTAAGACAGGAATGGGGAAGAAAATAAAAAGAAAAAATCATGATGCTTAATGTATTAGAGCTTCTTCATGTCCAAATAACCATCAGAAAGGTCCCACACCATATATTAGCTAGTTGTAAAAGTCCCTTTATGACAAAAGAAAGCCACAACACCTATATACAGGAACTAGGATCACTCGGTATTAAATCCAATACTATTTTGTTAGGTGATCTATATTCTCCAGCTACAGACTGGGAAACCTACACCACCACTGATGTACAAGATGCAGAGATTCCTGAACTGTACCAATGCAAATAACCTGGAACAATTATTCAGAGTATCCACTAAGGGAAACTTATTGGATCGTGTCCTTACTATTAAGGGAACATCTTGCACCATACCTTGCTTATCTTCATCACCTGTTAGGTCTGCCCATAAAATTCTCCTTTGAAATAAAACTAAAACCAGAGATCTCTTCCACCCAAGGTACCTTTAAAAATTTCTTTAAGACAAATTACCCGTGATACATGGGTAAGCTTCAAATCCCCACCAAACCCAGTTAACCCCACTGAATATGCAGAAATGTACACCACAACATTATACCAATCTATAATCAGATGCATGCATGCAGCTGTAACCCACAGGAACAAGTATACAGCAAATCTCAAACAAATCCAGGTGGTAGAACCATAATATCAACAAGCTTTATAATAAAAAGGAAAAAAGTTATAACCTAAAGTAAGAAAATTAATTCCCAGAAAGTTAGACCCCTTGTCACTGAAATAAACAACCTAGGAGCTTAATAAAATCCACCAAAGACAAGTTTGAGACTAAAATAGGTACCCAAGCAAAGACTATTACAATGCAATGTTGTTATGTTTGTAATCTTAAAAGCACAACACAGCAATGCACTGAGCAGATTGTGAATGATGCTACCTACATTGAGGCTGAAGATATAGTAAACCTACTGGCCAATAAATTTAGCTCAAACTTTACCACTCTCTCCCCTTCATCTATCCCTCAAGATATACCTAAAACTGTCTATTACACAAGACCAAATCCTAAAAGTACTATCATAATCAAAAAATACTGCATCCATGGGTCCTGACAATATCCCTGGATACATCTTAAATAGCACAAAGCACTATTTAGCCACACCCCTAACAACACTGTTCAATCTCAGCCTTCAAACATATTCTGTACCAAGTGAATGGAGAACAAATGCAGTCACAGTCATGCCCCTGCACAAGGGAGGACATTCCACAGATGCAAAATTCTGACCAACCTCATATGCAAAGCCATTTAAAAACTTATCAGGGAATTAATCAATCAGGACATAGGGAACCTCCAATCACTGGGCCTGTTTCTGTTTGGATTTGTAAAGGGCAGGTCATGCTTACTCGACCTGGTGAATTTTTTTAAAAGGTCACCAAAGCAATGGGTGAAGGAAAAATGATAAACGCTGCATACCTCACCCTAGCTAAAGCTATACAATTCCCTACTCAAGCATCACAGAAAAGTTATATAAACTGGAAATAAACCCCCTATGTAACCTGCTGGATTACCAATTGGCTCACAGATATGATGAAGATATTCAAAACAGGGGACGTTACCTTCACAGACAGACTAGTCACTAGTGGAGTTACCCAGGGTTCTGTGCTGGGATCTCTCCTTTTGGTATCTACTTTCCTGAAGCAAAAGCCAATACTAAAGGGCTCTGGCTAACTAAGTTTGCAGATGACTGCAAGCTAGGAGCAGTCACTTAATTCCCAAATGACTTGGACATCCCGCTGAAGGGTACGCCTCAAATAAATAACTGGTTCCAAAATCATGGCCTAAAACTAAATGTCAAAAATTGCATTATTGTATCCTTTGGGAATCGTCCATTCCAGGAATTTTTACATTGACAATATAACCCTAAGAGATGACTGAACCATTCCGGATTTGGGAATCTATGTGGACAGTTAGCTAACTTTTGACTAACATGTGTCTATCATTCTAAGAAAGTTCTTCAATATTGCACAGCTTATAAACAAAGGGGTTGTGCCTAGATCTAGGGATGTCATTAGGCCAGTCATTGAATATAATGCCCCCATTTGCACATATCTGTCCAGACATATGCAACAACTGGAACATCCACAAACATAACTTACTAAAAGGATACAAGGTGCAAAGCCCTGTCACTCTACTTAGTACCCTACAGACTGCTTAGACATGACCTTTGACTGGAAGACCAGGCATGCTCTGACCCATTACAGATGGATTTACTACACCTCAGCAAGTAAAATGGCATCAGAAGTACTCTGTCTAGGGATCTAAATCTCTTCTGCAATATCAACAGAATGGTTTGGAAGGACAGGTTTATCATGCAGAAGATACCACTGCTAGCTAGCCTAGTACTTACATATGAACCTGGATGGTGCAGTAGTTTGCATTGTCACCTCTCAGCAAGAAGTTCTCTGGTTCAATTCTCAGCTGGGGTGCCTTCTGTGTGCAGTCTGCATGTCCTCCCTGTGTTCCTGTGGGTTTCCTCCCACAATACAGAGACATGTGTCTAAATATTTTCCCCCAGTCCTCCACTGAAAATTGGCTCATTATTAGTCGGACTTTCCTGTTAAACAAATGTTAAATAAAATAAAAATAAAGAAATAAACCTATAAAAGAAAACAGATGGGAGGTTTAGGTGGTATGTAAAATAAAAAGAGGGCATAGATATAAATATTGCTGTAGGTATATTCCAAAAATTGTTGAAAGATCCATTAGTACAGGGAACTGCATCTAGTTTTTGAGATACAAGTTTGGTAGGAAATGTCAAGATACAGTCACTATAATGACATTATTCTTAATATATATATTATATATTATTAATATAAAAAAGGTAATGTATTACCTTTATTGAATTTCCTTAAAACTTTTTGCATCTAACATCTTGAATTCGGTAAATTCAGTAAAAGACTAATTAGGCAGAACACCATTAAATCGAGCCCTAATTACATATTTCTGTAACAAAAAAAAAAAAAAAAGTGGATGCCTACATGTCTATTTCTCGTCAAAAATTTTAAAACCAAAGAACAGTACAGCAGCTGTCATAATGTTTCTAGTAAAATTCTGGAAGATTATTTTAGGAAAATATGGTGTGTGTATGTATATATATATATATATATATATATATATATATATATATATATATATATATATAAGTAGTCTATGTATATATATATATATATATATATATATATATATATATATTATATATGCCCATTGACATAGGTTTAGTTGGCATAATGGTTAAGGTGTTTCCTTTACAGACACACGGTACAGATTCTCACATGGGGTAATTGGCTAAGCTTAATATGGCCTATAAGGGCAATTAGCCTAGTAATACTCTATGAACCTATGATCAAATTTCATGTTAATAAGGAAGGCATGAGGAAAGGCTTTGTCCTCATACAGATTCTTTTTTTCAGCTGGATAGTATAATAGGAAGGAGGGTAAGGACTATTAAATACAATGACCATGGTGCAGAAGAGGAGAACGGAGGTGAAGATGATGAAAAAGAGGTGTATTACTCACCACACGAAGATAGGAGGAAGAATGACTTAGATGAAGAGGATCCATTGTAAACAGCATTGGCCACGATTCAGCTGACAGTGTACTCACATATACTGCTCTGTCTGTAAACTGCTGTGGCCACGATTCAGAGGACAGTGTACTCAAAAGTGTCTCCATATTGTGTCTGTTTGGGGGAATGTCTCCCATGTTCAGGAAATTTTTTATATCATACATAACCAACACACTTACCTGTAAACTCACCATACATAAATCCAACACACTTACCTGCAAGTAAACCTTCACCATATAAATCCAACACATCTTACTCCGCAAGTAAATCACCATAAATTCAATGTCCTTTTCTCCATAAATCCAATGCAAGTACATCCAAACCCTGCCCGCTGCAATCTGCAATACATCCATAAAGGCCCGCCGACCCGGCACAATACATCCAAAGACCCATCACGAGATCCAAACCCCTCAGCTGTAACTCCAGACCCACCCGTGAGATCTTCCTACATGAGACTGGTGCATTCCAGACCGCTGGTGCTGCAGTCCCACCCAGACGCATTTCTCCTAGTTGAGTCTATGCAGTTTAAACTGCATAGACTTTGGGAGCTCCTGCCTCATGTTTCCCTCATCAGGACTGCCTGGAGCATAAGCAAGAGACTCACAGTAGCAGTCCTGACTACCGCATACGCAGAAGTCCTGCCGTAATTTTTTAAACTTTTCTTTTTCTTTTTATTTATTTGTTTTTGCTTTTTATTTCTTTCGCTTCAGTTGAGGGGGCTGCAGTCCGTAGCGTCCAATAAAGCACGGGTCACTTCCTGCTTAATTCCTGAATGACTTGGACATCCCGCTGAAGGGTACACCTTAAATAAATAACTGGTTCCAAAATCATGGCCTAAAACTAAATGTCAAAAATTGCATTATCGTATCCTTTGGGAAGTCATCCATTCCAGGAATTTTTACATTGACAATATAACCCTAAGAGATGACTGAACCATTCCGGATTTGGGAATCTATGTGGACAGTTAGCTAACTTTTGACTAACATGTGTCTATCATTCTAAGAAAGTTCTTCAATATTGCACAGCTTATAAACAAAGGGGTTGTGCCTAGATCTAGGGATGTCATTAGGCCAGTCATTGAATATAATGCCCCCCGTTTGCACGTATCTGTCCAGACATATGCAACAACTGGAACATCCGCAAACATAACTTACTAAAAGGATACAAGGTGCAAAGCCCTGTCACTCTACTTAGTACCCTACAGACTGCTTAGACATGACCTTTGACTGGAAGACCAGGCATACTCTGACCCATTACAGATGGATTTACTACACCTCAACAAGTAAAATGGCATCAGAAGTACTCTGTCTAGGGATCTAAATCTCTTCTGCAATATCAACAGATGGTTTGGAAGGACAGGTTTATCATGCAGAAGATACCACTGCTAGCTAGCCTAGTACTTACCTATGAACCTGGATGGTGCAGTGGTTTGCATTGTCACCTCTCAGCAAGAAGTTCTCTGGTTCATTTCTCAGCTGGGGTGCCTTCTGTGTGCAGTCTGCATGTCCTCCCTGTGTTCCTGTGGGTTTCTTCCCACAATACAGAGACATGTGTCTAAATCTTTTCCCCAAATCCTCCACTGAAAATTGGCTCATTATTAGTCACACTTTCCTGTTAAACAAATGTTAAATAAAATAAAAATAAATAAACCTATAAAAGAAAATAGATGGGAGGTTTAGGTGGTATGTAAAATGAAAAGAGGGCATAGATATAAATATTGCTGTTGGTATATTCCAAAAATTGTTGAAAGATCCATTAGTACAGGGAACTGCATCTAGTTTTTGAGATACAAGTTTGGTAGGAAATGTCAGATACAGTCACTATAATGACATTAATATTAATATATATATTGTATATTATTAATATAAAAAAGGTAATGTATTACCTTCATTGAATTTCCTTAAAACTTTTTGCATCTAACATCTTGAATTCGGTAAATTCAGTAAAAGACTAATTAGGCAGAACACCATTAAATCGAGCCCTAATTACATATTTCTGTAACAAAAAAAAAAAAAAAGTGGATGCCTACATGTCTATTTCTCTTGTCAAAAATTTTAAAACCAAAGAACAGTACAGCAGCTGTCATAATGTTTCTAGTAAAATTCTGGAAGATTATTTTAGGAAAATATGGTGTGTGTGTATATATATATATATATATATATATATATATATATATATATATATATATATATATAGTGTGTCTGCGTATATATATATATATATATATATATATATATATATATATATATATGCCCATTGACATAGGCTTAATTGGCATAATGGTTAAGGTCTTTCCTTTACAGACACAAGGTACACATTTTCACATGGGGTAATTGGCTAAGCTTAATATGGCCCATAAGGGCAATTAGCCTAGTAATACTCTATGAACCTATGATCAAATTTCATGTTAACAAGGAAGGCATGAGGAAAGGCTTTGTCCTCATACAGATTCTTTTTTTCAGCTGGATAGTAAAATAGGAAGGAGGGTAAGGACTATTAAATACAATGTCCATGGTGCAGAAGTAGAGAAAGGAGGTGAAGATGATGAAAAAGAGGTGTATTACTCACCACATGAAGATAGAAGGAAGAATGACTTAGATGAAGAGGATCCATTGTAAACAGTAGTGGCCACGATTCAGCTGACAGTGTACTCACATATACTGCTCTGTCTGTAAACTGCTGTGGCCAAGATTCAGAGGACAGTGTACTCAAATATAGTGCTCTCTCTGTATATTGCTGTGGCCATGATTCAGAGGACAGTGTACTCACATACAGTGTTCAGTCTGTAAATTGCTGTGGCCATGATCCAGAGGACAGTGTACTCACATATAGTGTTCTGTCTGTAAATTGCTGTGGCCATGATCCAGAGGACAGTGTACTCACATATAGTGTTCTGTCTGTAAATTGCTCTGGCCATGATTCAGAGGACAGTGTACTCGCATATAGTGTTCTGTCTGTAAATTGCAGTGGCCATGATTCAGAGGACAGTGTACTCACATATAGTGTTCTGTCTGTAAACTGCTGTGGCCATGATTCAGAGGACAGTGTACTCACATATAGTGTTCTGTCTGTAAATTGCTGTGGCCATGATTCAGAGGACAGTGTACTCACATATAGTGTTCTGTCTGTAAATTGCTGTGGCCATGATTCAGAGGACAGTGTACTCACATATAGTGTTCTGTCTGTAAATTGCTGTGGCCATGATTCAGTGGACAGTGTACTCACATATAGTGTTCTGTCTGTAAATTGCTGTGGCCATGATTCAGAGGACAGTGTACTCACATATAGTGTTCTCTCTGTAAATTGCTGTGGCCATGATTCAGTGGACAGTGTACTCACATATAGTGTTCTGTCTGTAAATTGCTGTGGCCATGATTCAGAGGACAGTGTACTCACATATAGTGTTCTCTCTGTAAATTGCTGTGACCATGATTCAGAGGATAGTGTACTCACATATAGTGTTCTCTCTGTAAACTGCTGTGACCATGATTCAGAGGACAGTGTACTCACATATAGTGTTCTCTCTGTAAACTGCTGTGACCATGATTCAGAGGACAGTGTTCTCTCTGTAAACTGCTGTGACCATGATTCAGAGGACAGTGTACTCACATATAGTGTTCTCTCTGTAAACTGCTGTGGCCATGATTCAGAGGACAGTGTACTCACATATAGTGTTCTGTCTGTAAACTGCTGTGGCCATGATTCAGAGTACAGTGTACTCACATATAGTGTTCTGTCTGTAAATTGCTGTGGCCATGATTCAGAGGACAGTGTACTCACATATAGTGTTCTGTCTGTAAATTGCTGTGGCCATGATTCAGAGGACAGTGTACTCACATATAGTGTTCTGTCTGTAAATTGCTGTGGCCATGATTCAGAGGACAGTGTGCTCACATATAGTGTTCTGTCTGTAAATTGCTGTGGCCATGATTCAGAGGACAGTGTACTCACATATAGTGTTCTGTCTGTAAACTGCTGTGGCCACAATTCAGAGGACAGTGTACTCACATATAGTGTTCTGTCTGTAAATTGCTGTGGCCATGATTCAGAGGACAGTGTACTCACATATAGTGTTCTGTCTGTAAACTGCTGTGGCCATGATTCAGAGGACAGTGTACTCACATATAGTGTTCTGTCTGTAAACTGCTGTGGCCATGATTCAGAGGACAGTGTACTCACATATAGTGTTCTGTCTGTAAACTGCTGTGGCCATGATTCAGAGGACAGTGTACTCACATATAGTGTTCTTTCTGTGAACTGCTGTGGCCATGATTCAGCTGGCAGTGTATTCACATATAGTCCTCTGTCTCCTGGTCCAGATTGTATGCATGGACTGCACTTCCATGTTGTTTCTCTCTGTGCCACTGCTAAAAAGATGACCTTTTTGGCCACAATCAGCCTATGCTAGTTAACAAAGGAAGTCAATAAATAAAATATAAAATAAATAAATTCTAAGTAGAAATAGCTCAAAGGCTGGAGGTATAAAGTCTCCAGCTTTAAGGTTTTCAAAATGTTGATCTAGCAAGCTCCTTCGAGACTTTAAGGAAACAAGTAGGATGTCTGGAAAAATGTATGCAAGTACAAAACTTAAGAGCTATTTCAGTAAACTAAACATCATATATAATGCAACAAACTGGAGAAATGTTAATTCTTCACTGGATAAGCATAAACTGGAAATTATGTCAACTTAAACATATTTAGATATTGTATTTTCAGCTTCAAAAACTGAAGAACCAATTAGACATGTATATAAGCCAAAATCTCAAGTTATGCCTTAGGTTCAAGTGAATAGAATACTGGGTGAAATTACCTTTGTATCGCTGCTAGACTGTCTATACACACACACACACACACACACACACACACACACACACACACACAAAAATAAAAAAATTACTGCTTATGGATTAGAGGTTGAGTGGCAAAAGAATTTCAGTAGATTACTAAAATCAACATATAAACTGATGAGGAAGGCACTATCACTTTTAAAAGCCTTCCCAGAAATATATTTGAAGTACACACTTGGGATAATTTCAAGGAAAGCTATTCTAGGCTGCAATTTAATAGCAATATTGATAAAACTAACCCCTATTTCTATGCACAAACGTTTATGGGATGTTTAGAAAGAAATTAATGAGTAGGCAAAGATCATTCTAGGTAGGAGGAGCCTACCAAGACTGATGAACATGAATTCCTGAGAATATTGTCTAGCCGGTGGTGTAAACCTTCGCTCTGGATGACTGCCATTGTTAAAGTGACACCCCAATCCCATGTGTAGAAATAGGAAAAAGGGCTTGTGGGTGGATGGATAGTGTTGAATTCCTAGAGAAATATTTAGGAAAATACATTAGTCTTACTTAAAAGTACATAACTTACCCGAAAGTATTGTTTGTAAGAGCAAGAAAAGAAAAAACAAATCTCAGAAATTTGAAATACAACATTTTCAAAAATGTTTAGTTTAGTTGTTCATGTTAGAAAACAATACATACTCCTGTTGATATACTAGGGAATAGAGGACTGAGATTCATCTACATGAAGAATGAGTGTGAAACACAAGAAGGAATATGTGGCAGCATACGTAGCTGGAGATGCCTATATGGATTAGATACTGAGGATAATTTAATTTGTGTTCTTATCATTTATCCATGGTATGTAAAACTGAGAGGGTATCTTTAGCTAAAGGTTTATGGGGATTTGGTGATATATGTAATGATAAAGATATTGTAAGCAACATTGTTTCCTATTCAATCAACTACTGACAATAACATTCATTAAAATACAAAAAATCAAGAGAACAATTGTATATTGTAGCAGAAAATGCTGCTACATTTCTTGTGCTGCTTTTAATCTACATTTTCAGAAATAACTGAATGCACCCTGCCTTTCTAGCGAGGACTGTTTTCTTGTTTGCATCATGCAATATTGATAATTACCTGGCTTTGAAGTCTGGTATTCCTGATTTTAATCTGTACTTATAGACTTGTCAGTAAAATTATTATTTTTATATGTTTTAATTGCATTGAATTTGATAACTTTTTCTTTACTGTTTATTTTTACTCACCTTGTGTTATACTTCTATACAAAATCATTTTGTGCCGTTTTTCTTTTTTATTGGTTATTTTATACTGCTATGTTTGAGTCTGTAATATGCTTAGGGATTAACCATTTAAATTTATGACTGAACTTGTCACATTTTTTACATACAAAAGAGATGGTGTTTCCTTAAATATGTATTTCATGTGCAAATAACACCAGCATTATTCGACAAATAACTTCATCTGAAAAGTGCCTATTTATGCAGCTCCCCCTACAGGTTGTGAATACCTTTCAGTAAGATAGGATTCCCCAGTACTCATGAAATGCAGTGTTCAACAGTGTAAAATGTCGAGTTCAGCTCACAATGTTCAAGTCCCTTTTCACTGTTCTAAAAAAAAAAAATTCACTGTTTGTGTTAATGCGGTACCTCTGTTGTCATTTCTATATGAACATCAGCAGAGATTACTTTTCTCTTTGATTTTTCTCTTCTCTACTGTTGTGTGATAATAGAGTTAGGATATACAAGCAAATAAGTTCAAAGGTGAAACATTCAACCATGGGAGATTGTAGTGGGGCTGAGCTTGCTTCATTGCAAGAAAAAAAAAACATTTCAAACACTTCACAGAATTGATGATTTGACCCATTTGTTTCGTCTGATTGTAGCCCCAAAGAGCAGATTCTTGACATTTCCATTAGGAAATTCAAGGTGATCTAAGATGAAAAATAATCAAGATGCCTTCTGCAGCTATATTAAGAACATTAGAAATTACCATCAATTGTCTGCTTACCTCTAATAAGATATATATATATATATATATATATATATATATATATATATATATATATATATATATATATACATATACATATACATATACATATGTGTAAAGATATTTTTAATATACTGCCAAAAAAATTATCTTCCAACTTCACAACACCCACCTGCCCACCTTCTAGTCATTCATTCGCATTCATACCTAAAATCACTCCTGAATTTTTTTGGGGAAATTTACATAATAATAAATACTAGTTCAATGAGTCATGAATCACTGGATTCTATAGTTACATCCACAAAGTGTGAAGAATGGCTGTTTTTTGTAATTGCACAAAGACACTGGCATGGGAGGATGCCTGTACCCATGTTAGGTGGAGGTTGTGCACTGGGGACACCTCGCATTAGTTATCCAATGAGGCTGAGGAGGCATGGGCAGTGTTGGTGAAGACAGGCAAAGGGAGTGGCTGATTTTCTGCAGATGTAGGATGATATGCCAGTGTGATTTTCTGTTTGTCCATTTCAAGGGCATCATAGGTACATGCAAGGTACAGGATAAAAAATAAAAATGAAAAAAAAATCCCAGCAGCAGATTATTGCTGGCCTATCATCTCAGTCTCGTCATTGATCCTGGACATAGGTCAGGCTTAGCCCATGGGAGGATAAGGTAGGTCCAGTAGACTTTAATAACAAGAGGAGGACATAGGGTCAAGTTGCAAGGGTCAAAATGGCCTAAAAATAATATCACCTGTACGTACTTTGCCAGATTGCTGACTGGATATCTGATGGAACCTATACTATTAAGGTTTGAGGCACTTGTCCTAGACTGAAGAACATTGCCAATCAACAGACTCTGTCAACCAAGTTTGCTGATAACTGCTAACTGGGTGTGGTTACTAAATCCAGTTATAATACTCAAATTCTCCAATAAATGTTGGACCAAAGAAATACTTAGTACATTAATCATGACCTTACCCATGGTGCAAAGAAGGGGTCTGAATGGAAAGATAAGTCAGCAAGCAAAGGAGAGTAGTATTGCTGAAATTGAATTCAGTCTCAAGTCTTGTGACTTCACAAGGTAGACTCTGTTTTTCACAAAATCTCACCAGACGACACCGATATACAGAATGTATTCTATATAGCATATATCATGTACAGAAGTAGGTCAAAAATTAAAAAAAGATAGCCGGGTACACAAGACCCAGGATGAAAAAGTGCCCAATCCTGGTAGGCACACTGGTGCCAGGACTGCAAAAAATGGCGGTGTAGAATTCTCAAAATACGGAAACATTCCTACAATGCAGCCAGGTCATGTCCAGGGGGAGGATGGCCTCCTGTTGTAGAAGGCAGTAGCACTCCACAGAAATCACAAAAACTGATAAGCTGAAGAAGATCCATAAAGACAATAGAGTGGACTATTGAGGAGAAGAAAGAAATTATGTACTGTTAGTGTTATGCAAAAAGCCCAGAATTTACAGACACAAGATATACAAAAAGATTAACAGAGAAATTATTAGAGGAAAGAAAAATACTTCCACAAGAAAATAGTCAGAAGCGCCAAGTAAAAATTTGTGTTCACTAATGCAACAGATATGTGAAAAACATTATATAAACCAAGAGACGTTGATTTGTTTGGAAAAAGAAGCATCTGAGGAAGTATAAAAATATAAACAAAGCCTAGAGATTTTTGAAAAGTATAAAAAAGAAATATAGACATGGAAAAGAGAGAGAAATTTGATATGGTGCAATATTTATGCAAAGTTGAAAGCTAAATTAAACAAAAAATGTAGCCCCAAAGATATTCAAAGAGAAATATTGGCAAAGGCATTCATATATGGGAAATTTCACAATAAAAAAAATAATATCACAAAGAGGGAATGTAGAAAAGAAGATTAGTAAAGTAGAAGTTAAAAAAATAGAACTTGAAGTTCTGGAGTGCCTGTGAAGTGAAGGATTTGGTGTAGAAGATCTAACACAGGTTACATCACAGCATGATGGAACAAGTCCCCAAAGTAAGAAGAAATGGGAAGATCAGGAGACATCTGAAGAAGAAATTTGGACATTGAAAAAGAGATTTAATGTGGCATAATATTTATGCAAACGAGAAAAAAACAATATAATAACAGCAGCACCAAAGATATTTGAAGAGAAATATAGGCAAAGGAACCTGGACATGGAAAACTTTACAATACAAAAGATAAAAAGGCAAATAGGAACAGTAGAAAAGAAGATTAGTAATGGAGAAGTTAAAGGGTTAGAGACTGAGGTTTTGGAGTACCTGCGAAGTGAAGGATTCAGTATAGAAAATAACTCAGAAAGCACCAAAGCACGATAGAGCAATGGACATCTAAATTAAGGAGAAACCAGTGAAACAGGAAGCAACTGGTCAGTTGCCATATGAAGATATTTTGGAGTCTTCCATAGGAAACCAGCATAAATGTGGACTTGAAGCTAGACAGCAAAGGAAGCAACAGGAAACTGTGGCAACTCGGCCACAGTCAATGTTGAGGAGTGATAGACCAGTGAGTTCCCATATGACAGAGCAATGGATGAGACAGGATGAAATTGAAGAGAATGTGCCACAGGAAGATGATATAGAACTTGCTATAGAAAGCCAGCAGGAAATGGAGAACAAAAAATGTGCCCACAGCTTAGAAGAAAATGAGCTAAGATAAGAGTTGCTTGATTTAATAGAGATGGACATATTAACATAAATTAAATAAATAGACTACACAAGGTCAATAAAACCCAAAAAGTCAAGGTTTTAATAAAACAAATGAACACAATAATTAGGACTGTCCATAGAGATCTATGTGATATAACTGAAGTAAACAGGATATATTACTGTGCAGCTAAATTAATAACAGATACAATTCTACTACAAGAACACAGGGTAATATGGGAAAGGAAGGGGAGAAATTGAATACCATCATGGAAGTATCAAATAGAAAAAAACTCGAAACTAATTAAGACAAGAAGTGTAACTGCTAGAAGAGCATAGAGGAGGGAACAGATCAACAAAGATACTCAGAAAGAAAACCGATGTGCAATATTACAATGGATCAGGATCTTTCTTGTATAATGCAAATAAACAAAATCTCAGCACAGGCAGAAAAACTTGGAAGCTGCACAGATAAATATAAAGCAAAAGTACAAAATAAGCAATTTATTGATGACCCCAAAATGTTCTATAGAGAATTGGGAAACAATACAAAAGGAATTGACAGACCACCAAAAGAAGAAGAAATAGATACATTTTGGAGAAATATCTATGAAGATCCTGTGGAACATGAAGATGCTAAATAGAAGAAGTAAAAGAGATTGTAAGAAGTTCAAATGTGCAGGATATAAAATGGGATGAAGTAAAAAGCCTCCAATTGGAAAACCCCAGGCCCAGATGCAGTACCTAACTTCTGGATAAAAGTATTAATCAACAAACTATCTACCTCTAAGTTGGATGCTCTATTGGTGGAGACAAATGAAAAACTTAAGTTCTATGAGCAGGACTTAATAAAAAGAAAGAAAGAAAGGAAAGTTGCGTAGAGATTTAAGGGATTAGAGAAGTAGGAAGGCATTTCTTTGGAAAACTAAGTTGCATGTGCAACCGGAGAACCCAAATGGAAGTAAGAAGAAACTGCTTACAGTATCTTTTGCCTCATCAGAAGAGTTAAGCACCTCAACAGATTATAAAAGTGATGGAAATGGTTATCCTTCCTTACCACCAGAGCAAGATCTGGTTCCCCACAATGAGAGGTTTCACAATATGAACAGAAATGGGGAGTTTCAGAGTGAGAGGAAAAGGAGGAGACCAAATCGTGGACAACAGTTTAACAATGAGGGGCAGAATAAAGGTAGATGGCAATAACTGTGTTAAAGAGACAGTTTTGAATGAATCTCTTATTGTGAACATTTCAAGTTATGTTTTACCAGATGTTTTAGAGTCTAGTCTTAATCTTGGTTTGAAATTTGTACTAACGGTACTTCCTTGCCTTTTTAACTTAAAGTGTGAATTTTTTTGTTTAATTAGGAAGGTACATTTAATGTGCTTTTTTAATAAGAACGAACTAATGGAGGAAACATAGTGTAAGCTCCAATGACAGTTTTTATTCATGCATTTCTGATGTGTCTAATGATGGTGATGTTTTACTGAATGCGTACTGTTTGTTAAATACTTGTATTTTGGGGAAAAGTTTTGCTTATTCCCCCCATTTCATAATAATGTCATACAGCAACTCTCTTCAGCATTAAGTTTTTCCATTAAAAATTTGATTAACTATTGGAAATCAAGTTCAGACATACAGTTTAATTTAACCTTTAAACAATGGCAAGGTTTGAAAGATTTAAGTAAAAATACCTTAAATTGTTAAACCTGCAGATAAAGGGAACAAAATTGCCATTATGAACTCCAAGCAATATGCCAAGATGTGCTGTTATCTTTTAAATAATGTTGAGATTTATGAAAGAAGTAAAGCATTTATGTACAAACAGTGGATTCACAAATATGAATTACTTTTGCAAAAAGGTTACAGATTAGGTTATTTTCGTCAGGGTGATGCTGATAAAAAGTTTTCTTTTAGGGGATGTGAACCAGCAGTGTTTTACTGCCTGCCTAAGATTCAACAAGGTTTGGAGAAATTACAAGGTAGGCCAATTGTTTTGGCTCAAAATTATTTTTTTACATAATATAGGTTTATTTCTACATGAATATTTGTTCCCATTTGTGGAAAAAAAAATAGCATATATCAAGAATACACAAGATTTTATTGAAAACATTTCTGATTTAAAGTGGGAACAGGGAATGTATTGGGTAGTATTAGACATGCAAAGTTTATACACAAATATAGTAAACCAATATTTTCTGGGGGATACCCCACTATCTAATTACATCATGGAATTCATTCATTTTTGTTTAGGGAATAACTTTATGTTTAATAATGAAATATTTCATCAGAAGCAGGGTACTGCCATGGGGGTACCATTTGCCCCCATGTATGCAAACTTAATCATGGCATTCTTTGAATTAGAATATTTAATACTTTTTAAAAAAAAATATGTTTGTAGATACTTTCAATACATTGCTGATTTGATATTTGTTTGTAAAGGGGGTTATAATGAAGTTAATTTATTTGTAGATTCATTGCTGCAAAATAGATTTGGTTTAATGTTTAGTGGTTTACAGATGGGTGAACAGGTTAATTTTTTTGGAGGTGGACTTGTGGGGTATGGAGGATATGGTTTTATTAGAAGAAAGGTTCATAGGAAATTTGTAGGGGGGGGGTTCAGTTTTTACATGGAACCAGTTGCATCCTCCACATCTAATTTCATCTTTACCATATAGTGAGTTTTTATGAATGAATAAGTTGTGTAATTTAGATAAGGATTTTGAGGACGATATCCAGAGATCAGCTGAAATGTTCATGCAAAGAGGGTATAATAATGTAGATGTAGAATATACTATGAACAGGAGTTATACAAAAAACAGTATAAGGGTAGAGAGCTGGTGAAGAAAGTGGGAAAAAAACAGAGACTGTATTAAAAGAAGGCTTCCCTTTTTTGAGATGGTAAAATTTCACAATAAGTCACATGTAGGTAGTGAGAATAAGAAGTATATTTTGTGCCTGTTTTTAATGTACTTAGTGAACAAATTGTACAAGTACTGTATTATTAGTGGCTTATGTTATTTAAAGATTCTAAATTAGAAAAACTTTTGCAAGATAGACCTTTAATTTCTTATTTATTTAACATTTGTTAACCGGAAAAGTCTGACTTGGAATGAAGCCAATTTTCAGGGAGGCCTGGGGAGAAACACTCCAGCTGCATGCCTTTTTAACGTGGGAGGAAACCAGAGTACCCAGAGGAAACTCACATGAATGCAGGCAGCATATGCAAACTCCACACAGAAGGCACCCCAGCAGAGAATCAAACCAGAGAACTTCTTGCCGTGACACAACAATGCTACAAGCTGCACCACTGCGCCTCCACTTTCTTATAAAAAGGACCGAAGCATATTTGATATGGTAATATGCAGCAAGTTTCAAATGCCTGAGGTTCATCTTAACTATAGAAACTTTCAGTGTGCAAGCACATTTAAATGTGGCAAATATTCTATTTGCCCTTATTTAGTGGAGACTTTTTCTTTTATTAATGGGATAAAATTTAAACCAAATGGGTGCTATACATGTAATATGGAGGGAGTTGTTTATGCTTTAGGCTGTCCATGTAATAAGTTCTATATGTGAAAGTATGAGAAAATTCAAGGTACATTTTCAGGAACATATTATGGACATCAGAAAGGGCAATTGCAAAAACCCATTAGCTGTTCATTTTACAGAACATCATGCTAGTGATTTTAAATTGCTTAAAGGTTGTATTTTAATACATGTGAGGGTTGATTTGGGAGAAATAATTGTTTTAAAGGAGAAGCTATTGCATAAAGAAGCACCTTTTATTCTGAAATTTGATACTCTGATCTCTAAGAGATTGAACACTGAACTTAACTGCAAGTATTTAATCAATTAATTTATGTTAATTGTTTAATTAAAAGAGTATGTTTATGGGAAGGGGGTTGTGTGATTTTGTTTTATACTCCTTGAAGGTTATTTGGCCAAGGAGCTAGAGAGAGTGAATAAAATTTCATTTGTGTGAAGGCTGTTGGCCACTTTTTTCGGTGGTTGCATTGGCTTTACCTGCTGGATTTGTTTTAGTGTTTTTAACATCTTTGCACGAAGATTTAGCCTTAAGTAAGAACTATTTGTATATGCACCCCAAACAAACACTAACCTGGTTAACAGGAAAAACAATGGTTCTATTTAAGAGTGAACCTGCAAGGTATCCTAAAAATTATATATAAATAATGTGCTTTACAAGAACATATAAACTATACACCAGAACTGATGCTGACAGAGTTTATAGTCATTTAGAAGAAAATTAAATCATGGCAATAGAACAAAAGGGTAATAAAAGAAAGTCATATAGGTTCATAAATTAGTACTAGGCTAACTGCCTTTATGAACCATTTTAAGCCTAGCCAATTATCCTATTTGAGAATCAAACCCTGCACCTTTGGTTTATAAGGCAAACACCTTATCCTTTATGCCAACTTCCCACCCCAAATACACACAGACTCATACACACACTCAGTTGCCAGTACTGAGATTTACACCCCCTACCTATCCAGTTCAATGTACTATAGTGCTATGTACTTATTGCATGCACTACAAGCCTTATGCATATGGAACAAAGAACCATTTATTGCTAAATAAAGTCATAATGGGGAGCTGTAAAAGGAGGAAGAATCTAAGTATGGCATGGATTGACTACTAAAAAGCATTTGACAGTATCCATATTCATGGATAAAACAGTGCTTAAAAAAGTGTAAAAGATGCACCCTACATTGATCAATTACATTGCAGTGACCGTGAAACAGTGCCAGACCACTTTGTAATTAAGTCATGATAAAGGACAAATTATTATTCCAGGGATAAAAAATTCAAAGGGGGATATTCCAGGGCGAATGCCTTTCACCGCTGCTATTCTGTCTTGTCCTTAATCCATTAAGCTGTCTACTTAACAGATTAGGCCATGGCTGTAATTTGGGCTCCTAGAAAACAATTAAGTGTACAAACTTCTCATCCTCTCTTTGTGGATGATGTAAAATTGTACAGGCTCATTAGATAAGGAACTGAAATCACAACTGCTTTTTCAGATGATGTAAGAATGTCATTTGGTCTTGATAAATGTGCAGAAGCAACCCTTAAAGCAGAAAAACTGCAGCGCTTATAAAACATCAGTTTGGATTTGGGAAAAGAATGTGACAAAATAACTTGAGCAAGAGGGAGTATATAAATATTTGGGAACTGAAGAAGGATCAACAATAAAACATGAACAAATGCAAATAAAACTTAGTAAGGAATATTTGAAAAGACTTTACTTCTGAAAACAGCGTTAACATCTAATAACAAAACTCAATCTATAAACCAATGTGCTCTTCCTCTCCTAACTTATAGTTTTGAAGTGACTCGCCCCAAAAGGTGTTGGATAGATTAGATAGGAAAACAAGGAGGAGCTTCATGCTCATCAAATGAATTATAAAAATCAGTGCATACCCAAGATTATATATTCCCCATTCCGAAGGAGATATAGGCCTCCCTGAAATTGATTACATGTGTAGATTTGCAATCATGGGACTTCACACACATCCGTTGGCCTCACAGGACCCAAATGTAGTGAACGTTTTGAAATTTGAGGAGAATAAAAAAAATAAGATGACTTCCATGCTTAGTCTAGCAGAAGCATATTGACGTCAAGCAGGGATGGAAATCAAACCAGAGGTAGATCAAAATGAGGCAGCAACTGAATGTGCCAAAACATGCATAAATATAGTTGCAAGTATAGCAAACTTCTGGAAGAACCTCATGTTGATCAGGACTGAATGCAAGAATGGTTAAGAGAGGCAAATTCAAACCAAAAGATGAAAGGTTAATATTGGCGGCCCAAGATAGTGGGCTACATACATGTTGGTTTACAAAGTCCATTGAATTTGTCATGTGGGAGAAAGACAAATGTAGTTTTGTAAAAATAAGAATTGGAAACAATGACACACCTCATTGCTTGCTGTGACATACTAATGGCAAGACGATTGTATACTGAAAGGCATAATAATGTGGCAAGATTGTTGCACTGCTGATTGTGCAAACATTATGGTAGGGAGATGGTTGAAAAACACTGGAAACATGAGCCTCAAAGATTGAAACAATACTAATTTCATGAACTTTAATAGTAATTTGACTTAGGAATGGTTTTGTTCCGTTCATGGTATTAGATACCTAAAAGATTTGGAGACATGAGAAAAGCCATAGAAATGCAGCACTGTTTCCTTTGGTAAGTCTAGTATTACATTCCATACCATGTAGGTAACATTCATTTAAATCAGCTCTAATCATAAGGGTCTTGTGTAGGTTAATCATCATAAGGAGTACTTTCCTTGCATAACTTGTCATTCATGTTATGTTGTCAAGGTTCAAAAGAATTATAATCCCACTTCATTTTCAATAATTGATCTAAGAAGGGAGGATAGATACCCCTTTGGCATGTACCTCTCTAAGCACCTAAACCAACTTGAGTGACCAAAACATCTCCTCTAGTAAAAAGATCTTGGGTCTTTCTAACCTTAGCTATTGTGATATACAGCCTATTCCTTTAGTAAGTCTCATATAGACTGTGAGGGGTAATCTCTATTTATCCTTCTATGATATGAACAGCCCTGCACTTCTGAAGTATTTTGCCAGAATAGAACCTGTAGTAAAGCACACCTCCCACCACCACTTTAAAGACCTAAATCTATACTGTTATGAACAATGACAACTGACATGGCAGGTACCTAACCCAATTTCTTGAAGATTCTCAGTTTACATATTAAGCAGAGTACCTCCCCTACCAACCTGGTAATCACAGGTTTTCACCTGTGATATTTGAGGAAAATCTATTTAATAGGTAGGGTATTGATCTCTCACCAATACAAGCTGACATGGCTGTGTTTCTTGATATCATTGTCTATATAGTAAGAATCTATGAAACTATAAAAATCAGGTGAACCTTTTTAGTGCTGTGGTTTGGGTTCAGGTCTCTCTACTAGATGGTGTCATATGAGTCTGTATGTCTCTCCTGGACTTTTTCTTAACTTTCACCCAGTAATCTGGCTTCCTCAGACATCACAAGGCTACACTATTTAGAATAACTGGTTGCTTTAGAAAGATGTTGCAGCTTTTATGTTGTGAAGCCTACCACCATTATAAGGGAGACTCTGGCTCAGGATAATTAGCCTAGATTGCAAATGAAATTAATTAAACAAAATAACTTCAGATAATAAGTTCGCTTTTTATTATTATTTTCATAATTATGAGTCAGACTCTTTAGCTCTGTTTAACTTTAATGCATGTGTGTGACTGTGTGTGCATGTATGTTTTATATGGTACTTCCTAAACTTAGTGGTACATTTGCATTACACATTGCTGTATCTTCTTGTTTCCTCTTCATGACATTGAGAAGCTTAACTCGATAAACTACTTGTGAATTATCCCATGTTTATTTAACTAAGAAAAACTTTGTATATTTTCACCCATATTGTTAACATTTGTCAAAATAATATTCAAATCTGGATTTGCAAACAGTATTGAGCAAGGCCTCACTGAGCTACCATAATTAAGTTAGTAGTATATTGAGAAGGAAACAGTTGGACATCCACCCATTCTTTCAGCAAGGAAATTCCCTTCTTTTCATTCTCTTGATTTCACAAATATGTTTGCTAGACACACGTGTCATTATATATGCAGTGCCAAGAACAAATGAGGATAAAGCTGTTTTCAGATGCTCTGCTTAGTTACCGGCATTGTTTTTGCTGAGTTCTATTTAAAAGTAAAGTTAGACTGTGTAATGCACACACCATCTGCTTTCTTCTGCCTGTAGAAGGAAAATGGACAGTACAATGCAACCCAGACAGAAATGTGCTTATTTGGGGTCTTATTTACATAATTTGTGTCGGTAGGCATTCATGAGTAAAAATAAATGCTACTTCAGATATAAACTACTGCACTCAGATATGAATTTACATTTATACTAGCAAAGCACAGAAAAATTGTGTGCGCCATGAAGAAAATGAATTTACACTATCGGGACATGGCAACTCTCAAAGTAAGACATGAAGAGAATGAAAGGTACTTTACTGAAATGCTGAAAGTCACAATGCTGAGTCCCAAAACAAAGAAATAAGACCAAAACTACCTTTTTTTGTGGAGGGAAGCCCCCTACACCCCCAATGCACAGTTTTATATATATCTGTATTTATATATTTTATATATATATATATATATATATATATATATATTTATTTATTTATATATATATGGAGAGGGGGGGGGCGTAAATGTAGATACATGTATACCAAATCCAAGGCAACCATGCACTGGAGAAAATGGAATACTCAGAGAAAAAGCAATCTGTTACTTAGTATATAGAAGTCTGGATTTTCTGTTATTCTCTCTCCAAATTCTAAGACTAGTCTTTCCAAGTCCCAGCATTTCAAATGGTTATTAAAATGTAATGACATAAAACATTCATAATGATCCAGAACATGAACTTTGTTTAATTGCCTCACTGCAGCTTAAATGACAGCAGAAGTCATTTGTCCAAACACAGCTGTCACATTATTCACTGAAAACCTTGTTAATGTCAATAAGCTGTAGCCACAAAATTACCAGCAGTCCACTAGTGAATTAAAAAGGACTGACAGTGCAGCCACTTCTGTACTGCAACAATCAGCTATCCCCTGTGTAAGCCACTCTCTTAGTGATTTAGAAAAGCCACTGAACTGTCTGTGAAATGCATACAACACTACATCGATACAGCATATCTCATAATATATCCTGTCATACTGATCCTAAAATTTACAATTCAATTTAACTTGGACAAAGGATCAAAATACAAGTACCTCAGAAAGTTTGACATGCCCATTAAAATAGACGTGGCATAATGATAAGAAAGAAATTGTTAAGGATACATAATAAATCAAAAGTAATTTAGTCACCATTCTCAGCATGGCTCGTTTTCTATTAAAGGCGAAGAGGTAGGCAGAAAAGCACATGGTCCTGATGAAAAGGATGAATGAAATTGAAAAGACTGAGTGAGATCTGCAGAGTGCTATATGTTCAGATCATCAAGACTGCAGGGATTGCTGGGAGTTGTAGTTCTGTAACCAGTTCTGAAGAATCAAGATCGGGATCCCCGAGTGGACAGCACACAGCAGAGTACTGATTTTAATGAGTTTAGAAAACTTAGGAACCTCTATCACCACATTAATCAAATGTCTAATATTCAGACATTAAAAGGGGCATATGAAACAAGAGTACAAACTGGGCTCAAAATCTTTTGTCTTGAACTTGTGAACACAAGGTGGGAGGTGTTTTGCTTGCTGAAGGAAGTATTTAAATTTAAGCTCCAGGGGCTTCTTTACTTCAGCTGTGTGGCTTGGCTTTCTGCAACCACTCATCCAGTAACCAAGGTAAAGGCTTATTAACCACACTTAGGTGCCAACATTTTATTAAAAAAAGCAGCAAACGATAAGGAGACATAGGGTGTTAAGGATTTTTTTTTGAAGAATGTCAATGGAATTTCTCAACTTCAAAGAGACATTGCTCTCTTTTTTGGGGTCTGGGTTTAATAAAAAAAAAACAGTGGAGGTACATTAGAGCTTAATTGAAAACATCACTATACAGATCTTGGAAGGCAATTGACTGCCTAGTTTATGGTCACACATTTTATAGTTGAATATGTCATTGTTCTCAGCTTTTGTAGCTTGTTTGGTTTGGAATTGAAGTGAGTGATTTTTGCCTTGGGTCCTTCTGGTACAAGGTTTGGCTACAAGTTCAGGAATCTTTTCTTTATTCTTCTCTTGTATGTTTTGTTTTTCTTGTTTCTTTCTACTCTCTCCCATCTTCTTCATCCTTTATGAGATGGGGTTATCAGCTTGTGAGTCTAGTCAGTCATTACTTATATCACCAGTAGGTGTTTTAGCATGTTTTCCTTCAGTTTTCTCCTCATTGTAAGCTATGCCTATATATAGAATTAAAGTATGGGGGAAGTCTTTCCACACCTTCTGATATGGATCCCAAAATGTTCTTGGTCATGATGTCTTTGCTAGCTTTTACATTTTTATGCTTGTGCTATACCCCTCAACTGCCATGACTTTCATGTAACGTTCCAAATTGCCTCATATTTTATCTGTTCTTTATAAAATGGTGTTTTTGGTGCATTATTTGTTGCATCACTAAAGAATAAAAGACAATTATGTTCAGACTTTATATCCCCCAGAAAAGGTATGCTAATGCAAAATCTGTTATTCTATCAATTTTCTAAATTTTTGAGAGTAAGATTTTAAAAGCCATCTCAGTTTTTGGACTTTATTCTCCAGCATTTTGGTTTGATCCAGAATTGTTGCACTAAGAGGTTAGGGTTGATGATGAATGTAATGAAATGTGTACAGCAGTTTCTCATTTTAGTTTATAATCTGGCTTGGGGTGTTAGTGCAATTTTTTTTTCTGGTAGGGTTGTCTTGAGTTGTCCTTGTGTCATGTTTTCATGGGTGCCACCTTCTTCCTCCTTGGAGGCTCTATTTTGGTATGGTCTTCAACAAATAAAAATGGGGGCAAAATGAGGTCAAAGGACAGGCAGCATTTTAGTAGTATACTGTCAAGCTTGGGTTGTCATTAGATAGGGGGATTGTGTTATTTTTTGGCACAGGTTTTAAATTGTTTTTCATTCTGTGGTCATTAAGTTACAGAGATAATGATGGGTTTTGTCTGAAAAGTTAGATGTGTCCCTTGATTCTTCAGAATGGCAATATTTAATTAAATACTAGGGTTTGTGTTACAATTTTGCTGAGTTGTTTTGGCAACTCTTTAGAAGCAACCCATTTCCCTGGGATTAATGAAAATGTATCTATAGGTAGTGTGCTAACACTTAAAGCTAACAGAATTTAAAAGTATTTCAAATTAATACAAATATTAAGACATTAGTGGGTATACAATTACACTTAATAGAAAATGGACCTTTTTGTAAATAAATTGATTATTTTTATTATTTAAATTGTTCTTAAAATGTTTTTTGGGTGATTAAATATGAGTTTGTTTGACCATTTTATTTGGGGGGCATTTGGGAATGTTTTTCTTACCTTTTAATATGTTATTGTTTGATACTTCAATTATTTTTAAATGCATACATGTATTTAAAAATATTTGAATTAAGGGGCAGATTCAGTTGATGGGAAGGTTTTTTTTAAATAATTGATTCCTAAATGATGAACTAAGGGTCTGTTTAATTAGATTTTATAATTGTATCAGATCAGAGATCCTTTAAAAGGTAAAGAACATGATGTTATATCAGCTCTGATGAAGTTCTGGTGGAACAAAAGCACTTAACATTTTAATAAATCAATGAGATTTAAGTCTGGTATATGTGGAACTTTTTTCTTCTGCGGTTATTACAGTGTTGCCTTGGTAAGTGTGGACATGCTGAAAGGATGCAGGAAAAAAAGCTGAATGGTAAGACAAAATTTCTTTTTTTTATCAGGGTTTTTGTTCAGGCAATCATGGGATGAAAAAAGTTTCCTCAGCAGTTATCAGAATGCAGCCTTACTTGGATGTTGCTGAATGAATGAATGAATAACTGCAAGTAAAAATGAATAGTTAAGACAAACTGTGAGAAAAAAGTCACCTGCATAGTGTGAGTACAACAGGAAGGTTGTTGGGGGATGCCATGGAGCCTGTTCTCTTAGTGTGCCAGTTTACCGAAGAATGGCCCTGTCTAGGATCTTGCAGTTGACCCTGCTTTGCAATTTCTCCAGCTGTTTAATTTCATTATTGGTTAATGGTATATTAAAAAAGGGAATAAATAATTAAGTACAATTATGGATAATGAAGTATAGATTTATGAAAGATATTAAAAGGAAAAACGTTACACTTTTCATAGTAACATCATAAGGACAAACACTAATGGTTAAGATATGCTAGATACATCGTGAGTACATATCATTTAAGACACAACAGGAAGAGAGAATTTATGATCAGCCATGATACTTTGGGGGTCATGATGGTCTGCACTATTTTTTTCTCTCTTATGCTTCAGGTATCATAACATCCTTAGATGATTTGAGAACTTGGCAGAAAGGTGTCACCACAAGAGAGGTACAACAGTGTGCTGCAGGCCCAGTTCTGGATATGTCCAAGAGATTAAAGCTGAGTAGCCAGGATGTAGGAGGACCCAGAAAGGCACATTAGACACAGCTCCAGGAGAGCTCTGTCAAGCTACTAACATAGCTCAGCAGACCCTTTTGGCTCAGCAAGGTAACAACATATGAGATGATAGCCTTGAAGAAAGTACTTTGCAGGGGCAGGCAGCAAAAAACTACATATATGAATTTTTAGAAATGTTATCAAATGAGGGGAGGTCTAGACTGTTTGAACTTTTAAGAGTATGGGCTTGTCACAACATTTAACTGTGCAGGGTATAAAGGATACCCAGTGGCTCTGGCAGTAGTGTCAGTCATTGGTCAATAAAACTGGGAGGATCCCACTCTAGTGGCCTTGGGGGGCATTACAGCACACATTCCCACTGCAATTAAGTAAAGAATTGTCAAGGGAGAGTTTTTGGATGTTTTTGATTTAGTTGATCATGAGGGCATTGAAAGAATACAGCAAGCCAATGGTAAATGGGCAAGACATTTGGTGGCATCTTGTCAGGAGTCAGAAAGAAGCAATCCGGTAAAGTCAGACTCTAACTGGGGCAAGTGGGTGGTAGGATGCATCTTTTTTTAAGAAGTTACTCTAGAGAAGAACCCCAACAGGCATAGCCCTTATTGACTTACATTTTTACTGTAAGAGATGCTTACAGCTGGTTTTGGTATGACAAGAGGTTCAGGAATCTGAAGACCATGAATGAAGGACTTAAATAGAATAAGTGAAACAGAGACTTCTGGCTCAGGGTAATAACTGATAACCCAGTTTGGTAGCATTGTGATGGAGGGTATGAAGACCAGAGAATCAAGCTGAGGACTTCCTAGGTGTTCATTTGGGGTCAATGTGTCTGCTGACCAGCCTCTCAGTGCATTTGTGTACATTTTGGGAGAAAGGAACCCTGAAATTAAGATTCAGGACTAAAGATAGCCAGCTATCTCCCTTTCCTGTGACAAAGGCAAACTTGAGACAGGGCATTGCTATGATGGAGATGATGGAAGGGGCTTTGCTCAAGAATATCAGGGTGATCATTCCTTTCAGTGTATGTAGCTTCACTCACTCACCTGTTAGAGTAAGCATTCTCTGTGAACTGTTACACTCTTACTCAAATCTTCACACAGAACAAGAAAACCTCAGAGGTTTTGTTTTTAGTTTCTCATTAGTCAGATGCTAGCTCCTCATTGAAAATGTACAATAATCTACACTCCGCTTCAGGAAGAGAGGCCATTGTTAGAGGCATGCTTCTCAAGGAACTCAGGGAGTAAAGATTTTTAGACCCTTCCTCAAATTATTTTTTTGGATATAGGTCTAGTGGCCAAAAAGAAGGAAGGTGAATATAGGCTTATTCATCAGTTATCCTTTTCTCAGTGATCCTCAGTTGATTGTATTATGGAATTTAGCATCAGGGTACAGTGTGTGTCACCAGATAACACCATCAGCACTGTTAAGATGTTTCCTGACCCATGCCTGGCCAAGCTCAATATCAAGTCCATCTTCCTACTGATATCAGTCCATGAAGAGGACTGACTTTGGTATGTACTTTGGTCATTTTTTCTTTGACACAGCTATGTCATTGGACTGTGCAGTGGCATGTGTTATGTTTGAGGGATTCAAAACAGCCTACGGTGGTGCTAGCAGCAAAATGTATCACACCAAGCTAAGGTGCATTATTTAAATACTTTTCTGGTTCTGGGGAGCAAAGCATCAGATGCCAAAGAGGGTTTGGGTTTATTTTTTCATCTTTGCTAAGAGCTAGGAGTTAAACTTGCTGAGGTAAAGTTGACAAGGCATGCACAATTCCTGGAATTTTGGGGCTTGGGAATCAGTACAGTTTCTTCTTCCTTTCATTTGCCATAGAGTAAGCTGTAGTGCTTGAGAGAAGCTATTAACATGACATCTTCCTATTAAAGCAGGGATCCATGAAGTCATGAAGTAATTGAGGCTTCTCAGTTTTGCATCTAAAGCCGTGGTTCCTGGTTAAGTATTTACTGGGGCTTTAGCCATTTGCTGAGAGGGGGTTGCCAGAAGCACCACAGGGTTAGAGTACCATCTAGAGTGAAGGCATACCTCCACATTTGGGGAGAGGGGTTCTGGCAAAGTACACAGCATTTCTTCTTAGCAAGGCAATTTCATTTCTTCCTATTCATTACATTTATTCACTGACACTCAAGGTGGTTTGTGATATGAGTATACTGTGGAGGATGTTGACCTTTGGCTCCTTGATCTGACCCCTGTTCAGCTGAGTGCAAAACAGACATCTCATTTTTAGTGCTCATGCCAATTTGGGTGGCCAGCATAGTGTGGCAAGATCTATTCAGCAAAAAGATAATCATTTTTCATTCTGATCATTAGGTAGTGGTCCAGGTTCTCACAAACAGACGTCCAGGTCCACATAGGTGTAACCCCTTCTTAGCTTGTTTGCTTTAAATAATCCTTCACTGGCATGCACTTTACATAAAAGCTCAACATACTAGCCGACTCACTCTCTCGAATGCAGATTTCCTATTTCTGTAGATCGGCCCCAGAGGCTAAAGAGGAGCCCATCACTATTTCCTCCATCTCTGCTAGATCACCAAAGATGGAAACCGGGGTTAGTCAGCGACTCCTGGATGGACAGCACCAAGAAATGTTATGGGTTGGCCTTGCATTCCTTTTGGAGTTTTCACTTAACATTGCCAAGTATCAACAGGAGATGCACCCTCAGACACACACACACTTATTGCCTGCTACACAGTGTCTAGGTATATCACCAATGAATTAGTGAAGACCGTATGTATCCATTTAGCAGTCCTGACACTTTTTTCTAAGTTATCAATGTGACAGCCCCTGTTTACCTCAAGCCAGAAATCAAGGATCCTCGATACTAACCACTGTAATCTAGTGAGAAGTGGTCCCTAAAAACAGGAATAGATTTACACAGTATTTCAAATGCAGCTCTTTGCTTCAAGCAGAGTTTCCTTCAAGAGCACATAGGGAACACACTCCACTGAGAATTGAGACTCTCTCTTTTCAGATCCCAAACAAGACCACTTTAAAGTATTGTGTCCCAGTTCCAAGTATCTGACAAACACTTAAATATCTAATTTTTCACACACACACACACACACACACACACACACACACACACACACACACACACACACACACACACACACACACACCCACACACACACACACACACCCACACACACACACACCCATGGGAAAGGCTGACACAGATTCACCAGCTGTGTCCCCTCTCTCCAGACTACAAGATAGATTGCTGGTACCAGTCAAATCCTCTAAAGCTCTTACAAAGAGTAACCAATTATACTGTGTTAAACTAATTCTGATATAAATAGTAGAGTGTGACCAAAGCACTAAGGTTTATCGGAGGGGCCACAGTGTTACTAAAATAAGCACATGTAATCTCAAGATATTATAAGTATTCTCTAAAAGATCAGACACAATGAAAAGGTATATAGATATTTAATGATGGATAATAAAATAAAAAACAGGCAACTACTTAATATTTAGTTACAATAAACATCAGAGTTTTCAGTCACAGGAAATATAAAAATAACACAGTTGGATAGAATCTCACAGATACAGAAAAAGAAATACTAAACTAATCTCACTGTATTGTTTCCTAACTGAAGTAAACAGAAACTCTCCCTAGTTAACTCACTCAGTATCACAAGGCAAAATGTACTGCTGAGATGCTCACTTCCACAAGGCAAGATGAGATAATACACACTAACTGAACTTTACAACTAACAACTGAACTGCACTCAAGTGAACTATGATAATAGACATAGATCTTTTATGTCAAGTTCCAAAGAAAAACAAAAACAAATTGCTGCTGTCAGAGTTCCATCTTTTAGATGGTTATAGAATGACATCACATCTAGTCACCTGACTCTAATACAATACACATTCAGAACTCTGTTAAGATTCTGATGCAGCATTTTTAACATAAGCAACTTTTATAAATATATTTTTAAAACAAGCGTCTGTACAAATCAATGTGACAATCAAATGAAATAAGACTATTAACAAAACGTCAGCCAACCATGCTGGCATATGCCACATAGCACTCTGCCAGTTTTCCTGGTACATTTGCAATACCTCAACTTCACATCTCTCCCCCTTGAAGACTCAAGCTAGATTTTGAAATGACCCTGGAAAAAACATTGATTGAGAGAAATAGGCCTGTCTGGGAACACATTAACCTGTACCCTGTCTTGTGAGTCCATCTGCATTGCCAATGCTGTAATCTGGACTGGCTAATACAAGAGGTCCTCCCAAAGCCCCTTTAAGCTTTTGGAATGCTTGCTCACAGGCTGGGGTCCACACTACCTGATCTTTCCTGCTTTTCCTTGTCAGGTCTGTGAGCTATTGTACTATAATTAGGAACAAACTTTCTATAGTAACTTGCTGTTCCCAAGAATGTCCTCACCTGCTTTTTGGTAACAGGGCAGGCCATGTCTGAACAGCTTCCACTTTGGCAGGTTCTGGCCTGATCTTACCACTCCTCACACTATGTCCCATGTAAGAGACCCTTGCCATACCCACCTGATACTTACTGGGCTTAATGGTAAACCCTTTGCAGTCTGCCCATTACCTACCTGACATGCTGAGGCTTCATTAATGTTAACATAGTACAATTTGTGCCCCTGACTCTTGGCCAGCAGGTTTACCATGTAATTAGCAATACTGGCCAGTCCTTACCACTTTGAAGGGTCCCTCCCATGCTGTCTGTAGCTTATTGTGTCTGACAGGAATAAACACCATAACCTGTTGTTCCACAGCATACTCTCAAGCTCAAGACTACCTATTATACCAAATCTTTTTCTGCTGCTGGTGTGCTGCCAGTTTATACTGGGCCAAACCCATGAGCTCCATAAGCCTTGTCCTGATGTTTAGGACATATGCCACAACAGATTCCTTGTGGGATTCACACTCGCCCTCCCACTCTCACAAATCAAATCTAAAGCCCCAATCATCCACTGCCCATACAGTAACTCAAAGGGTAAAAAAAAACTGTGAATCTCTTGGGTACCTCTCTGTAAGCAAACAGAAGATGGAGCAAATTTTTGTCTCACTCTCTTCTCAACTGGTCTGCAACTGACTGTAGCATGGTCTTTTAGTGCAGAGTTTAACCTCTCCAAAAGGCCATTAGTCTGGGGATGGTAGGAGATAGTCTTTAGGTGTTTCCCCCACAATGCTTCCACAGCCAAGCTAACAGGTCTGACAAAGTTGGCACCTCTGTCAGGTAACATTTTTCTCAGGAAACCTACCCTGCTGAAAATCTCTAACAAAGCTTTATCACCTTCTCTGCCTCAGTGGAGGACAGAGCCACCTCCTCAGGGTATCTGGTAACATAATCTACTACCACCAGGATATACTTCTTCCCTGTGGAACTTGGGGTATACTCAGAGGCCCCACAATATCCATCGCTAGTCTCTGAAATGGCTCCTCAAGCACAGGCAAAGGCATCAAGGGAGCATTGTCTTTGTCTCTTGCCTTCCCTACATTTTGGTACTGATCAAAGGTCCTGCAGTAACCTGTTTCATCCCTTGCAATCCCAGGCCAATAAAAATTCTGCATAATATGATTTTTGGTATGCATTATACCCATATGACCTGCAAAGGGAATGTCTTGGGCTATGGCTAGAAGTGTCAGACAGTAGACTTAGGGTGCTATCCACTGCTATATTATCTCACCCTGTAGCCCTCCATCAGGGGTCCACTCTCTACAACAGTAACCCTTTGTTCCAGTATACAGAATCCCCTTTTACTTGAGTATCAGATGCCTCCTTAGCTACCTCCCTCAAGCCTCATTAGGTAGGGTCCAAAACCTGTGGCTGTCTCAACTCTACTTTTGTGACCCTTCCCAGTTCCCCTTCCAAAGGAAAGGAAACCTAGTATCTTCTGACAATGGTGTCTCCCTGTCAGCCTGGGTACTATCACTCACCTCTCTCCTTGTAGTCACTTTGTCCATGGGAACATCAGTACTTACCAGCAGCTGTGGTTCACTTTCAGAGTCACTGCTAGTACATAGCTGCCTTCCAGAAATAACCACATCATCAGGCCCAGCTTCAGGCATGGGGTCTGTCTGCACCCCCCCAGGCTACCAGACCTACCTGCCTGTCTTCAAGCCTGACTGTGTATAACCGCATGCACACAAGATACTACATTATCAAAATCATTCCTTATTAAGACATCTGCAGGGATATCCTCAAACACACCTACCTGTTTGTTTCCTTTTCTACCCTCCCAGACAAAGTGAACCCTAGCCAAAAGTATTCAGAATGGGGTTTCTCCTAAAGCTCTAACTGGTGTGGACTGCTCAAACAAGTACTGCTATGCTTTAACCACTGCAGGCTTCACAATGCTTATGTCATAAGTTGTCGCTCTCTTAGCAGTGGCCAGTCTTCCATCCACTAAGATAGGATACAAGCTCCAGTAATAGTTTGGTACCTCTGTTGTCTCCAGACAATGCTCCAGTGGCAGGCTGTTATTCCCATTTGCTGTCTCCCTCACATTTTGTTCCCCACCTTGCTTCAGTGGACATTTTATTCTACATGGCCTCTCTGATTTAGATGTTTTAAATGTAATCAGTAACAGGAAATATAAAAATAACAGATGGACAGAATCTCACAGATGCAGAAAAAGAAATACAAAACTAATCTCACTGTACTTTTCCTAACTGAACTAGAAAGAAACTCTCCCTAGTTAACTCACTTAGTATCACAAGGCAAAATGTACTGCTAAGATGCTCACTTCCACAAGGCAAGATGAGATAATGTACGACTAACAACTGCACTCAACTGAACTGTGATAACTGACATAGCTCTTTTATATCAGGTTCCAAAGAAAAACAAACTGCTGCTGCCAGAGTTCTGTCTTTCAGCTGGTTATAGAATGACATCACATCTATTAACCTGACTCTGGCACACTCTACACATTCAGAACTCTGTTAAGATTCTGTTGCAGCATTTTTAACATAAGCAACTTTTACAAATATATTTTTAGTACAAGCATCAGTACAAACAATGTGACAGTCAAATGGCACAAGACCATTTATAAAACTTCAGCCAGCCATGATGGCATACGCCACACATAGGTTCATAGGTTGGTACTAGGCTATCGGCCCTAGGGCCTATAGAAGCCTAGCCATAATAATTCCCTGGCTATTTCTTCCCACAGTATTTACTTCCCTGGACCCCTGTCTAGCAGGGTGACTGATAAGAAATTCACCCCAGGGATCACATCTCCCATCCAGTCATCAAGGTTCCTTTTGAAGAGGGCCAAAGAGGTGCTCTGCTTGACATATATGGGCAGTCTATTTCAGAATCTGGGGAGTCTCTGGGTCAGGAACCTATCCCTCCAGCATGTTTTGTTCATTGTGATGACAAGGTTTATATCCATGGAGAGTGTGTCTCTGAGGGATTGGGATTTCTTTAAGTGCAGCATGTCCAACAGCTCTGTGTTTGACATGGTCTTGTATGTTAAGCAGAGATCACCTCTGAGTAGATGATAATGCGAGAGTATAGATGGAATTTTTTTTAGATGGTCAGCATAGGGCATCTGCTTTAGGCCTGTGATTTTTTTTTTAGTGAGGTATTTCTGCGGCCTTTCCAGTTGTTGCAGATGTCTTGAAAGGTGCATACTAAATGGGGCATTGTTTTCTATAATGGGTCTAATAAGGGATGAGCACAGTGGGACAATGACCTCCTTTTTTCTGGATGAAAAGCCCTTAATGATGAGGTGTGCCACACTGAAAGATTTCCTGACTGTTGTGGCGATGTGGTTATCGAAGGTGAGACCACTGTTCACCTGTGTCCCTAAGTCTCTTATCACACTTTCAGTGTTTAGTGTACTACCACCTATGTGGTATTTCATGGGTACATGTTTTTTTTCCCCAAAGTGGATAACTATACATTTCTTCACACTGAGCTTGAGCCCATGCCTCTGGCACCAAGCATCTGTTTCTGTAAGGCCCTTTTGTAGAATATCCACATCATTTGGGGATTCAATAATGGCTCTCAGTTTGCAGTCATCTGCAAACTTTGTTAACCAGAGTCACTTAGTGTAGGCCTGTACTTCAGAGAAGTAGATGGCAACCAAGAGCAGTCCCAGGACTGAACCCTGAGGTACTCCAATTGTCACTTGTCTACAGCTGGATTTGGAGTTGGCTACTTTTACAGTGTGGGTTCTGTCAGTAAGTCAGTTGCCAACTCATCAAGTGACACAGGGATTAATGCCCAGCTTAGTAAATTTATCTAGAATTCCACAGTGGGGAATGGTGTCGAAGGACTTGGTAAGTTTCAGATAGGCTGTGTGGACTACCTTACCCTTGTCCACCGCTCTGGAGACTGATTCAAAGAAGTCAATCAGGTTCAGGAGACAAGGCCCTTCACGAACCCAAACTGCATGGGGTCCAGAGTTTGAAGGTTGCCAATGTCTTTGTTTATAAGTTCCATGATAATACGTTTTATAGCCTTGCAGATCAGTCTCGCCTGTCTTATGGGGCAGTAGTTCCCAGAATCCAAGGTGGATCTCCCCTTGTGGAGTGGGATAACTGTAGCTGTGCATCACTCAGTGGGCATGAAGCCTGAGGTGAGGCTATGATTAAACATGACACTTAGGTGAGGTGGCAGTTCATTTTGTAGTTCATGTAGTACACAGCCTGGGATGTCGTCTGGGCCCATGGATGCTATATTCTTAGCTTTGGAGAGTGTGATTTTACCTGTGTGGCCATTATTACTGGAATTTGGCAATCATTTGGTATTGAGGTGGGCCTTTTAGGGGGTGAAAGGGGGTGAAGTTTGCACCGAATCGATCTGCCAGGATATTGGCAATATCCTTGGGATCAGTATATTTAATGCCATTTTGGTGTGGCTCAAAGCAGATCTGAGCATTGCCATTTAGATTCTTGACATAGCTATATAGAATGCCTTGTGGTTTTGTTTGGAATCTTTGGCAATTTTATTTTCATAACTAGCTTTGGAGGATTTTATGAGGAATCTCAGCTTCTTACTGAGGCTGGTAAGGGAGTTTTTTGCATACTGGGATTTTCCTCTTTTCTACAACAGTTTCTTCCTTTTCTTGTAAAGTTTGTTTATGGCAAGGGACCACCAGATTGGCTTCCTTTTTATTTTGGAGGAGAGAGTCTTGGTTCTATTGGGGATGGCACGATTCATGCACAAGTGGATGTGCTCGTACAGTGCCTCAGTGTAGGATTCAGCAGTCGAACTTTCAGTTCCCATCTGCATGGGTGTCATGAAGTTTGTCACTTCTGACTTGAGAAGCATGAAGTTGGCTTTGGAGAAGTTTTTTTTATGGAGATTTCCTTACTGGGGGGTGGGAGTGGGATGTGGATGTCAAGGGTGAATAGCTTATGATCAGACCTGACCAACGAGGGGGTGATCATAGGTGTGGAGCATCGATTTCCCATGTTGGTAATGACCAGGTCTAAGATACTGGAGGCTTTGGTGGGACTACGGATTAGGTGATCCAGGGTGTTGGAATTTTTGAATTCCAAGAACCATTGGGCAAAGGTGTTGGTACACGAGTAGTTTTCCCAGTTAATGGCAGGGTAGTTGAAATCACCCAGTATTAGGGTATTTGGTTGTATCTTAATATTTTCCAATATGTTTAGAAAGGTGTAGTAAGAATCTTGGGGCATGGTGGGGGATCTGTAGCAAGGTACAATTTGGATTGCAGTCTTACCTAGTGTTAGTTGCACCTGGAGAATTTCAGATGCATCGTGTTGGGCAACTAGCCTGGTGTTGTGAATATCCTTGATGAATATGGACACTCCTCCACCTTTAGTGTTTCGGTCCTGGTTTGGTGGCCGAAAAGTGTGGTAAAAGTTATAGCCTGATATTGCAGGGGTGCTCTTTGAAGCCTTGAACCAGATCTCAGTTACTGCACAGATATCGATATTCTTCATTTTTAGGAGTGCCTCGAGATACTTCATTTTGAGGTTTAGACTTCTAGCATTGAGTAGCATTACCTTCAGATTTTGCATGCTTGTATCTGTTACAGTGGTGGTTTTGTCCTTTGAACTTTGCCTGAAAAAGGCACTATAGGGGTGGCAAGAGCCTTAGCCAGTAACCTGAATCCCAGGGGCAACAGATGCAGACCATCTCTGGCAAAGCATTGTGGTCTGTCGATCATTTCGTCCCAGGCAGACAGATATTGGATCCCCTTTGAATGACACCAGAAGCTTAGCCAATTGTTGAAGTCAATCATTTTGTCCTTATACTGTGGTATCATTCTGGGCAAAGGCAGGATACTACTCAGGGATAGGGTCATACCTGCCTGGGCCACATGATCCAAGAGCTCTTCCATGTCTCTTTTCATGTAGTCCAGGGAGGTTCGTCTCGAGTCATTTACTCCAGCATGGACAATGACAGAGTCATACTTGTACTTGTGGAGTGACTTGAGTGCATGCATTATGTGGCAGATCCTAGCACCCGACAGGCAGCTACCTGTAATTTTCTCCTTGTTCAGCCTGGTGAGTAGGGCTTTCCCACTTCTCCTGGTATAGCTTGGCAATACCGCATGTCGTCACAATCAGGTTTACCCAATTACTCCAAATTTTGGAACATTGGCAAGTTGTTAAAGGTCTGGGAGAAGGAAATAGGTAACTCAAAGGTTCATTAGATATCATCTGTTTAGGTCCATTTTGAGGGGAATACCTTGCTTTCAAAAGATTATCACACCTGCATAGTTCTGGGCACATTCTGTTGTTTGTTATACTGGGGTGTATTTAGGGTCATTCGGCTGCTGATGTCCTTATCCTGGAATGATGTGACTGTGGACATATTCACAAAGTGATTTGAAATGTGGAAACAGGCAGGAAGTGATTACAGGAAAGTTCCTGTGGTAGTTATTATGCCCACTACAATAGATAGCAATCCTTTGCAGTTTGTCTTTGACCATGTCATCAAAAGGGTTAGTATTTATACTCCCAGCCACTCAGGTAATACAATCTAGAGCTTTGGACATATGTTAAGGGGGCACTAATGAATCAAGGTCTGCCCACATCTATTTATTCCTCTCATTCCTTTTACATAGGCAGGCTATCTGACCTTGCCACTAGTGGGCAGTCAGTGCAAGTTATTAGAAGAACAGGGCAGCGGTCCTCATCATCCTGAGCTAAATTAGGTGAGATTTTCACTAATCCAGGTTTTGCTTTAATTTATCTATGGTTTCTCTACATATATCAGTCATATAGTTATGTTGATGCTTTCGTTTAGTACCCAAATAGCCACTAGAGTGGCAATAAGGTCTTATGAAAGCAGTTTAGACATGGATCCTACTACATGGGTGGTATTATGACAAGATTTTCTGAGACTTGTTATGGAATATTTGTCTACTGCACTTAGTGAGGTGATACATCAGATAGGCCAAGCTTTGTCTTTTGGGCAATTGTAATCTTTTTGTCCAGATTTGCAATTCTGTACTCATTTGTACAGTTGGTTCATATGTTTTTTGCAGTGAGCATTTAGTTTGAGCTTCAGCACTGATAAGATAGTGTAACTACAACTCGATGAAACTGACTGGGCCAGAAATGTTTTCTTTGTTGTGCAATATAACATATTCCTGGCATGACAGGATGTGGAATTTTTCTTTGTGTGAATTGTTTCTATAGTTACAGCCCTGGCAATTCAAGAGAGCCATAAAAGGGAGGACAGGCTGACATTGCAGTCTAGTGGGCAGTTGTGGGGTGACCTTCCACCTTTCAGCCCCCCCCCCGGTTTCCTGAATCAGTGAGACATAGGTTAAAAGGTTGAGTGAATGGTAGCTCACATTACGCAGTATTACTGGTTTAATGTACCACTAGCTAAAATGGTTTATGAGCCTGCTGGGGTGGTAGTAGGGCACACCAACTGAACCTGGGGCTCAACACAGTATTGGATTAGCAATGTTGATTAACCATCTGGAACATGGTTCAGAATGTGGGGACGAGCTACAACATATGATGTTTTATTAATAAAATTTGTTCACATTGACTTTCTGCATGCAGTGTATTTTTTCTAGGAGCAGGTTCAAGGACGATGGACTCAGTGGTTGTGAACTTGCTTTTACCAACTTTGATGAAGTCTAGTATGCCAGAGTGCAGTAACTTATTGCCGGTAGATTAGGGGATGTTCATATAGTTGCTAGATTTTGGTTAGTAAATTTTTACCAACATGTTGAGATTTTAGGAGAATGATTACATAGATGAGAAAAAAAATATTCTAGGAGTATGGGTGGGCATAATGTAGAAGCAGTGGTGAAAACAGATAAACATAAACTTGTATGTGAATAAAGATGAAGTCAAAGGTATAGCTGCTTCTTAACGGAGATAAGGAAGAATGCTGCAGGTAAGGAACACTGTTATGAATGGGTATGTAATGTATATGAAAGTAAGCGAATACATGCCATAATAATCACACCTGCAAAGGAAATAAGAAGAAATCTTGCCAATAGGATTCAGACCAGAACAAAGGATTACTTCTGAGCATGTCAAGGAAAAGTGAAGATGTAAATTAAAAATTACTCAAAGTCAAGCTTGAAGGTTACAAGAGATAAGTTCTGAAGATGAGATGGTAGTTTTTCACTGTTATTTCTGGTCTATTTTAATAAAAGACAAAATAGGTACTAGCCTAAAGTGACAAAGATTGTTAATGGAGAAAGAAAAGAATGGATTAATAAGAAAGTTTTAATCGTGGAAGTCTTTGAAGGCCACCAAAGACTAAGGTAGGAAAAAGACAAAAGGGCTGGATAGAATCCATCTGAGGATGCCAAACTTCAGAGATGATTTAAGGTGGCATGGATATTTATCATGCCCTGTGACCTGGATTTGTAGGATGAATAATTTCACTACTAAGCAGTCAACAATCTTATATCTGTGTGCATCTCTGTATCTGCACGTGTTTTTTTTTTTTTTTTAAGGGGGGGGTTATCTAGTAAACTAGTGCATAGGTAAATTTACTGAAAGACAAGTGGAAAATATTCATACATTTGATGAAGAATAGAATGAGTGATGTCATTTTGGACCATAAATGGCTTGACATAAGGATTCCCATAGAGTAGTTTAAACAAGATGAACTTCTTTTAAAAAAAATGTGACTTGCTGAACTGGACATTGTAACCTATTAAAATCTAGAAGTGAGAATTAATGTTTAGGTAGAAATCATAGGGTGATCTGAAAAAACAGGTGATTTAACATACATTGCTGATCCAGGACATCATAGTTTAATACTGGAGTCAGTTCCATTTAAAATCATTTCAGATTCTTTATACAAGCATGTATATAGTGCGAGTTTGTGGGAGAATTGCATGGAAGTAGATGCTATGCACATGATGGCTGCACAAGCATATAAATGAACCCTGTGAGGCTGGTTGAGCTGCTAATACAGGTGACTATGTGTATTACGTGCAAGAAACTGCACACTAGTCATACAGGAGTAGTACCAGTTCAATGAAAGCTTGTGCTTGACCACGTGTGTCTGACTACATGTCCATGACTGTTCCATTGTAACATCAGAGCAGCCAGTGATTGAAAACATTGGAAACAGTATTGAATCTTAGTATCATTTCAGTGAGAAAAATGGCAATGTTCTGTTGTAACAAAAATGTAATGTATTGATGAAGAGGTCAGTTCATTTGTGCAAGGTCTACCTCTAAGGCAGGAAAATCAACAAAAGAAAGAAAATAAGTATCAAGATCAGAATAAAATGTACCCCGATCACCGACGCCATAGAACTCATTCTAGAATAAAATTGTCTGAATGATTGATGTATAAGGAAATTAGTTATGGCATTCAATGTTGTGCAAGGGGAAATCAAGTTTTCTACTATAACTGCTCAGATAATTTGGGCACAGCAATGCAAGGTGAATCTGAGCAAAACAAGTTTTCTGAAGTAATACTAAACTGTATATGCAAAAGTCTACAACTATTTTTACTACAACAATGTAGAACAAATCACAAGGAGATTCTTCAATTATTTCCTTAAAGAGACTCTTAGGTGTGAAAACACTGACAGAGAGTTTTGTGCTTGAAAATAAATTTAATGACTGAGAAACCTTAGAAGGGAATGCTAATATAACTCTTCAGCATGAACATAGTTACAAAGAGTCTATATCGCTTAATCAAATCTCACATCATTGAATCCCTCTTCAAATACCTGTTAAGTGAACTCTCAAATAAGCGAACAGAATTTTAATCGAAGTTTTTCCTAGGGCATACCAATGGTTAGCCACCATATGGAATTTTCCCTTTTCCCCACTGTAGTGCGATCTCAGAGTTGATATATTTAGTTGGGGAGGTCTGCGGGGTGCGGTCCCCTATCTGGTTAGGTTTGAAATTTTCTGACTTTTTGCATGGTAGCTAGGGTGGCCTACCATTGGTTTGCTCTAGGAAAATTTTCAATTAAAATTCCATTCACTTATTTGAGAGTTCGCTTAACAGGTTTTTGATGATGTGAGATAAGTGATATAGACCCAGTTACAAACTGGCAGGCTGTGTTGGGTGCATAATTATTTCTAATCGTAGTGTTGGTACATTGGCTAGCTGACAGTGAAAGAGGAAAATTCTATAATGAACTGAATATTTTTGATGAAAAGAAAGCATCAGTGTTATATAATAGAAAGACAGCAACAATGCAAGGGATATTGTGTAATTTACTGGAACAAGAAAGATCAACATTTAAAAGCAGTGTAGAGACTTAAAAAAGCCATTTAAAGACAAGACCATTACTGAGTGCAGACCGGTTCAGGTTCTGTGAGAAAAGTTAAAAGGAAGGAATGAAAGCATATGAAAGTGTCAGGCAGAAATGACTAATTTAACTATACAGTAAAACTTTGTAAGCAATTTGGTTGATGGAGTAAAAAGGTATTTTTATAAAGCTTACAATGTGATAAATAAAAAGGTTAACTTCTGGGAAAGTTTTAACTATGGATCAAACACAAAAGTTTGCACTGTCAATAGAGATAGCTCAGTGATATAGCTGAGAGAAAAGTTAATAAGCCATCCATTACATTTCTCAAGCATACCTGTTTTGAGTGTGCTAGAACAGTATATAACCTATTGACTGGGATTCAGAAAGGCTTAGCTTGAGTTGAGATGTTTTCCAAATTGTTTTAAGCTTTTACGACTCAAGAGACCATTAAATGCAGACAGCCATCTTGCAGGCAGAGATGAAAACTATTACAGGAATCTGTGGAGGAGATAATGTGCTCTCCCCCATAAAAGTTTGTGGCTTCAGATTTTCTCAACCATGAGATTCAGAAACTAGCTCACCTAAAAAAATTCCCCTTGGAGGAAAAAGGAATTGACATGAAAACATGGTTGTCACCAGTTTGGTGGTGAGTATGTGGTGCGGTGTGTGTTAATGTGTGGATGCATCTATAGGTGTCTGTAGGGGCAAGTGTGTGTTGTGTTGTTTTGTGGTGAATTGGCTTACTTTCAAAATTTCAACTGCATTCAGTCAAACTGGGATAGTCGAAAGGCTATTTTCCAGTTCACAGAAGGTTGAACTAAAAATAGTCAAGTCCAGAACAATGAATGCTATTGTGCATTTGCTGTTGTGAGTTTGACGTTCTGCTTGGAGATCGCAGTACAGTGGGGAACTAATTGTACACTGACTTAGGGATGGAATCCATTCCTGCCCTGGTGTTATAAACACTAAACATTTAATGAAATTAAAAAAGGTATATGTACATGGAAATATACCCAGCACCTGTCTTTGTTATCTTGATATGTTCAGATTGTGATCTTTTATGGCAGGTTTCCCTTATTCTACAATATTACAGTGGGAATCTGCCATCATGTTAGTGGACTTACCACTATCACCTGTTCCTTTCCTCTTAGATTATTTCCTGCGTATTGATCCTTACTTCTCCTCCATCCTGCGTATTGATCCTTACTTCTCCTCCATTCTATCTGTGAATTATTCAAGCATAATAACCCTTATCTACTTATTATCTCTGCCCATAGTATTATTGTTTATGCTTTGCAAAGGGTACTCACATGGATGCGCTCCCTTATCTTTTGAATTACTGACATTAGAGCTTATCCTGTCTTCACCTGTTCTAGCCAACCCAGCTTTTTAAAAACATCACTCCCTCTACTCTTTTGTCTTTACCCCAATATTCTTCTACTACCCCAAGTTATTTTATAATGAGTGCCTGTCCTTTTTTTCTAGAAGTATTTTCATATCTGGTAAATTTATCATTATCTAACAGGCATTCCTTTAATGTCACATATCTAATCACTTATTGTCAGAATAGTAAACTTTACCATTATGCCTTCATTAATCAAGTATGGGGCTGTTTAATATTTACTTTGTTTACTTTGCTAAACACAGTTCTGACAAATTCATTGTAATTGCTGACCTTTTACTAGATTAATGATATAATAAAATGCTTTTCTAAGGAACTATGTGCATTTTTCACATTTCTTTCATTCATTTTGTCTGTTACCCTGTTGTACTAATTCAAACATATCTCAAATGTTACAATGTAGTAATGGATACATAGCTAAACTATATTAGCCTTTAATTATCTAACTAAAAAACATGGAACTTGCTATAGTTGACTACCATACTTTAATACAAACTTTGGCTTGCTCTGCTTTAATGAAATGTATCGTTAAAGGTATGAAAGCATTTCTGTGGAAGTTAATTTATGTACTTTAACTCAGAAGCACAACAGACTCAATCAGTGCCCTGGGCAGACATCACAAGCCAGCCACCCACCATTTCTACATTGTAGCAATCAGGGTCTTTGTTTACATCCATGTACTCCCATACCTCTCAACTGTCCAGATTTTTACTTCATATTTCAGGTCTCCTTCTCATAAAATATGTGGTTTTCTGGCAAATCACTGAGGACTGAAGTCATGAAATAATGACTGGCATTTGAGTTATACACTTCATATCCTTCAGAAAATCCAGGCTAAAACAAACCCTGCTATTCCAGCAGCTTTTTTATGTTTATAAGAGCAATATTTAAAATCTGTCCCTATTTTTGGGCCTTTCTCTTGCCATTACTTTTAGGCCATGTCCACATTTCTTGCATTAAGAGTGTAAGTAGTATAACCCCCCCAACTCTTTCACTGAAGAGCAAAAAAAAAAAAGAAAAAAAAAAGCACTTCCTTGTGTGATGCTTACCATAGCTACCAATATGTGATGGCCACCAATATGTGACATCTCCATAGTGGGCCAGTAATCAAGGAGCCTGAACCCTCACCAGTGACACTGGAGAGGGACATGCACTTGGAATACAAATGGATGCATTCAGTATTTCCAGATGCAGACTTGTCTGCATCAAGTACAATTTCCCTTAAGAGCACACATGGAACACATTCAGCCCAGGTGTCTAGATGTCTCTATATCTGTCTCCCTCCAGGTCCCCAGTAAAAATCCCCACTGGTACAGCTGTAGGTTTAGGTCCTCAGCTGAGTGTCCAAGCCATGTCCTCCAGCACACTCTCTGTAAACCTAGTCCTTTGTGTCCCTGCCCCATGTAGTTGACACACACACGCTAAAATATAATTTTCACACACACACACACACACACACACACACACATACATACACCTTGGAAAGGCTGGCACACATTACCTGCTCTACCAGCTTTGCTCAGACTATAAGGAAGATTCACTGCCACCAGTCAGTTACTATAAGGCTCTTACAAAGTGTATCCAATTATACGGTGCAATATTAATACTAATAGAAATTATAGTAGTTGACCAAGACAGACAGGCCTTCTGGAGCGGCCCACACAGCGTCAACAATTAAATATAAGTACATTCAAATGTTAGATAATTTCTACAAAGATCATCCACAATAAAGTTTGAAATATATTTAATAATAAATAAAAGAACACGAAAATATTGAATGTATATTCACAGTGAACCACAGAGAACAGATCACAGTAAAATATTGAAAAGAACATTGATGGACAGACTCAAACAAATAAAGAAAAACAATATCTAAACTAAACTTCACTGTATTCCTAATATAAAAGTATTACTGTTCCCTAGTTAAGTTACTTACTACTGCAAGGCAAGGTGAGGGTCTTTCTAGTCAGTTTCCCCAAAACAGAATTCTCAATACTCTGAGATTTCTCTTTTTAATATCTAAAATAAAATTTCCAAGAGGGCTGGCAAAATGACCTCATCTGGTGACCTCACTCTAGGTTTTCACAGTATTCCCCTTTGAAGATGAAACAGAATTTAGCATAGATGGCAACAATAGACACCTAAATGTTTATGACAGTGGCTGGGACTTCACCTCTTTTTACTGAACTAATGAACAAAGGCTTTTTCCTCAGACCTATCATCTCCGGACCTATTCAGCACTGTGAGGTGCCATTTTAATGATTTAATGGCTCAATTACATTTCCCTTATTTTTCTTAAAGGAAGCTAGCTGGTTAATCGGTGCTGTCCCACTATCCTCTATTAAATATATACATTTAATTCAGTTGCAATACTATATGTACATTCCTTTCATTTCAGCAGGGTGCACTGATGATACATTTTAATGTAAGCAAACCTTATAAATACATTTTCAGCACAAGCATTTGTACAAATCAGTGTGATATACAAATGGCATACAGTTCTAATACATCTGTAACACAAGCATCTCGTATATATCAGTTTGATATTCAATGGACATATCATTATTTACAGAACTCCAGCTGGCTATGCTGGCACTTGCCCATATCATCACAACTTGTAATAACCTGATCACTACATTGATTAGTAACATTATTGTACTGAACCAGATTAGTAATTCCTTCTAACCAATATCCAGCACTGGATGCTATATATGAAGAATACTTGGAGACTCCTAACATGAAATCCCTTGTCCTTAGCTTTGTGTGGCAGCCAAGAATGGACAAATTAAAGACTTGGGGAAAAAGATGATCTAAATGTAAAATTGTCCAAAATGCATCTTTGCAAGTACCCGTTCAAATGGCATTGGTAAAATGGTAATATTTCCATGATGATTTTGCAGGATCATATACAGTTTGTAATTGCTAAAGATCCCTACTTTAATGGCTTGTCATTGTCTGCATGCAATCAGACAGCTCTGTATAAAATGCTACAGATAGAATTAACAAAATGTCATTCCAGAGCAGATTCAGAGGCAATGTTCTACATTTCACATCAGAAAGATTCAAAATTTTCATGAAACAAAATGTCTTTAGGCATTTTACCACCACATTCTACCACCTAGCCATATCTGAGAAAGCTATTATGGCTAACCATTAGCACAATGTAGAGAAATATTTTGGACTGCACTTTATCTGTTCACCTGTGAAACGTCTGCAGTTTTGTTTCAGCTGACAGAAAAAGAGAGCATAATAAACATGTAGTGTGGTAATTAAGCTCTGACATTCAGAAAAAGACAAATCAGTTAACCACTTGAGTGATGGGAAACCCAGTCTTAACAAATATTAAGCACTCAATGCTTCAGTTGTTAAGGTCAGGTCTCTGGCTAGGCAGTAAGATCTCCCAGTACTAACCAGCAAATGACAGTGGCAGAGTAAAAGATTTAGTTAAGTCTGCTGTCTGTACTGATAAGTTGTCCCTTCCTCTTACAAACTTAGAAAGTGGCTAGAACAACAGGATACATGTTTGCTTGTGTTTTCTCTGAAGGATACAAACTCAAACTCAAATGTGTGTCACTATTCAGTCCTCCATGATTTTTATGAAAACCGCAGACTTTATGAGGAATAGACCAAACAAATGAGGCAAAAATCTGGACATCCTAGAGGCATGGAAGTTAAGTGTAAATGTAAGGGAATGTGTTACACTGCCTTTCTGACAGTGCTCGCTAAGTGCTTTACAGCTTTGAAAGCCAGCAAAACACTTTTTTTTTTTTAATGTAACTAGTAGTACATGGAGCAGATAAAGTTCCATGCACTATAAAGAATTATTATCTGGTCTCCAATTATAACTTTCAGTTGTGTGTTCTCAACAAGGATACTTCGCTCTCGAGGTGAATTTCCTTGCATCCATGTCTCAAACACATAATAAATGGGTTAAGATTGGTGACCCAATCATAAACATCTACTTTCAGCATACAAATAAGAAACCCACTCCAAGCAGCTTTAACACTGGATAACACACATAAAATGTGATTACAGGACAAGTAAATGACAGCCAGGAAAAGTTAATTCACAAACAGAGCTCATAATGTACACAAATTATACACAATAAACTGAGTGAGGAAGACACAGACACACACACACAACTACGAGAAATCATACAACCAGAAAGTCTGAGATCTGTTGCCAAACTTCTGAGATTCATTGACGCATTAGACAAATAGATCTGCATCATTAAAAAGATGCTTGACCTATATAAAATATCACACATTCAGAAAATAGTCTCCTACCTTTCCAGTGCTTTAAGTTTCAGGAAACACAAAATAGAAAAATTATCATTTAAACCAGGCCATTGCACAGTGACATTTTAGCTTTAGACTTTTAGCTTTCTACTGCCTCAATGGTTTATTTAATTTTTTAGGCTTCATTGTTGAATGTTTTATGAAGATGGATCATTATTTATATGGGTATTTTTAGAGATGTTTTATGCCATGAAGATATGTGCAATTATTTTCATTTTAATTAACTTAATTGTGTACAAGACATTATTGGTTGGACTTAATTAGGGGTGGGTTATTTATTTGGTGATTCTCTGGTTTCATGCCACTGTGAAAAAGCCTCTGAATTGGTGGAGACGAAAGCACTTGGTCTTACAGTGCATATATTAAAACTTGTTTTTAATTATTATAGAATAAAAGTTATTTTATTTTTAAGTTTAATATTGAACTTGGATTTATTGCGTGACTGTTCCTGGATATGGAATTCTTGTTTGGACCCTTGGCTGCAGCCTACATGAAATCAGGCATGAGCTCTCAGAAACATTAGGCACCCTATTCAACCAAAGCCTGAGCACTGGCTTCATCCCAGCAGAATGGAGGAGAGCCACTGTCATCCCTCTACACAAAGGTGGAGCATCCAACGACCTAGGCAATTATAGGCTCATCAGCCTACCTAGCTTGATCTGCAAGGCCATGGAATGCATCATCATGGACCTTATAAATAAGGACATTGTCAACCTCCAAATGCTTGACCCAATGCAGTTTGGTTTTGTCAAAGGGAGATCATGCCTGTAAAACTTGGTTGACTTTTTCAAAACAGTAACCAAAGCCATGGATGAGGGCAAGATGATGCACACCACCTACCTTAACCTAGCCAAAGCCTTCGACACTATTCTTGACTTGGGCATAATAGATAAACTCTCTCAGCTCAGCATCAACCCGTATGTTTACCAGATGGGTAATTAACTGGCTCACTGATACAACCTACTCAGTCAAAATAGCGGAATCCACCTCTAGTAGTAGGCACATAACAAGAGGCATACCCCAAGAATCGGTCTTGGGGCCTCTACTGTTTGGGATATACTTTTCTGAGGTGCAAGCCAAAACCAATGGTCTGTGGCTGACCAAGTTTGCAGATGATTGCAAGATGGACACTGTCTTAAATTCCCCTAGTGATGTGAACATCCTCCAAGAGGGCTTTGCCTAAACTAATGACTGGTGCCAGAAGCATGGCCTCAAACTGAATGCCAAGAAATGCACCATTATCTGCTTTGTGGGAAAATGGCACCCCATCTAATTATGGCATTAATAACAACATACTAAGCATGCAATCACTTGTGAAGGACTTGAGCACCCAGGTTGATAGCAACTTGCCTTTTGACCACCACTTTGCCTCCGATGAACGGAAGGCGTTCTACATGGCCCACCTCATAATTAAGGATATTTCATCCAGGAACAAGGAGGTCATAATATCCCTGTACTCCTCCCTTATATGACCAATTATCAGCTACAATTACCCCTGCAGCATTTACCTTGCCAAGCACATGCAGGAGATGGAAAGCCCACAGAAGTTCCTGATCAGGAAAATCCAAGGTCTCAAACACCTATGCTATACAGATAGGCTAAAATCCCTGTCCCCCTAACTTGGTCTTGTACAAACTGCCCAGAGGTGACTTGTGTCTGGCATACAAGACCATCTCAAAGCCAGCCTTGATGGAATTGCTGCACATCCATAAGTCAAACTCCACTCAAGCAGCCCTCATGCAAGGTCTCAAACTGGTCTCTGAAATTAATATAACTTGTTGGAGGATAGATTTATGTCTCAGACTTCCACATCTGTGGAACAGACTCCCTTCTCCATGCCTAACAGAGTACCTCACTAGTCCTCTTTAAGAGGAACCTGAGCGACTGGATGGAAAATGGAAAATACACCCCTGGGATCCCACCTTTGTCCCTGCTGGACAGGGAAAACAGGTGCTGACTTTGTGGGAACATGGGCAAAATTCTTGGCTAGGCTTATGAGGGCATCTAAGCCAATAGCCTAGTACTGTCATATGAACCTATGATGCACAGTTCTTGTTTTTTTGATCATGTCCTGGCTTGGATGCCTTATGTAAAGACTCTGCTTGTCCTCCCACTGTCCTCATGAGTCTTCACACTAGTTCCCGGTCTCCCCATCCATTGCAAAGAAGAGCTGATTGATGAACTCTGAAATTTCTGTTGGTATAAAATGTTCTTGCCAGTAGATGTGGGCATCCTACAAAGGTCTGGTGTCATATCCAGTACTAGTTCTCTGCCTACACCCCATTAGTACTGGAATACTGCCTGGCTACCCCATGACCTTGAATAGGATAAAGCAGCTGTCAGAAAAATTAATGAATTATTTAATGAATGAGCGAATGAATGAATTAAAAAGGGTGATCTGTTGTGCCAAATAAATATCAGCCTTTACTGTAAAACCAGGTCTTCAACAGACTAAGTCTGCTATAATCTCTTTGTACACTTTTCTCTCACTCATGTTTCTGGATATTTTTTCCCCAACGCCTCCTCTGAAAAAGGTCTTGCATGACCCAGTCGGAACTTTCTGGTAACAAAAATAAATAAATACATAAATAAATAAATAACTTTTAAACTTCTACTTGTCAGGGTCAGACATTGTCCAAAATGATTTGAGGGAAATGCTGATTTTGTGTTGCCATTTATCATTAAAGGCACAATGTAAATGCCACAACAAATGAATGCATTAATGAATAAATAGACATATAGTGCTTAGAGCACTAATTCTAATGTAACTTTCTACATATTTGTTAATGTGCTAAGTGAACCTCTTCTGATATCATTTTATATATGGCATGGACTACAAGAGCAAAGGCAAATGTAATCTGTATGGCCTTTTTGGAGCAGCCAATAAACCCATATATTATTGGGAGGCAGAGGGAAACTAGATGACATGGATATAACTGTTGCAAAAAGTAAAAGAAGGTGAAAACACTACATAGGCAGTGAATATAAATCAAGACTGAATCCTGGACTGAGAAGTTATGAGGCAGTACATGTTTAGGAAATTATAAGCAGTCAAATTCTCATACTGCTACAACAGTCAATTCCTCATTAGTCTACATTTATGATGAGTATCCCACTCTGCTCTTCCACTATTCTTAAAGGAGGACCCTTATGTTGATTTACATAACGCTAACCATGTGGAATGCCAAGACTCACAAAACAGAGTGCTAGAAGGAAAAGGCTGAGTGACAGAAAATGCAGGCTTACCTATATTAAGTCTGAGACTGTTGTTTCTGTGAATATTCCCTTTTCTGTGAGATATGGTAATCTCAGAGTTCATATACAAGTTTGGGGCTTGTGAGGGACATGCCCTAACAGGGTGCAGGGGGACTTGACTCCTGCACAAAACAAGTTTAAGGCAAAAAAAGTGATGTTAGACATTCACTTTTCTGTAGCATTTTGGTCTTTTTTTCATATTTCAGGACTCAGCATTGTCAGTCTCAACATTTCAATAGGGAGCCTTTCATAACACCTCTGTTCAAACGAAGACTGCTGTATTATTATTTAGTGTGCAGGACAGTTAAGAATGCATTCCCTGACATTCTGCCCTAACAAAACATGTCCTGTTCCCTACCTTACGTTATAGTTGCAGTGAGGTGTGTGACTTGGTAGCACATGTTAAGTAGTTCTGGAATTCTGATGACCACTTCAGCAGAACGTGCACTAGGATCGTCATGTGTGCTAATGTGATCAGGGATGTAAACAAGGAAACTATGATGTCTGACTTGATAATGAATGGAGGATATGAAGTCCAGGCAGGGCACCAGCATAATGAACCATGTCCAGGGTGAGGCAAAGGGAAGACTGCCCTGCTGCAAGCTGTTAGGGGTGCATAAGTACTAACAGAAGAGGTGCAAATCAGACCTGGCAAGTAGCGTGTGTAATCATTTAAGTAACTGCATCAGTCATGGTGTGATTTGGGATGGGAATGTCATCTGGTCCTTAGCAGTTAATAGCACCTGTCATCATTAAATTGCTATGACTGAGATTGCAGTTGCTTAATTAAGTGTGTGTGTGTGTGTGTGTGTGTGTGTGTGTGCATCTTGCAGTTTTTTCCTGTTAAGGTTGAGGGAGAATGCCAACTAGGACATCGCTCAAAGTGGCAGTTGCTCTGCTGTCATAAGTCATCTTGTTGGTCACATGACTGGATATTTTGTTTGAGTGACACCAGCAGATTCGGACAGCAGAAGGCTAAATTGTATAATTCTATACAGGACTGTTTATCTGGTTTGGAATTGCAAAAGGGGCATTGTCCCAAGGTAAGTAAATTTAATTTGAAAAAGCAAAACTTACCAAGCCGATTTCATCTATGAGAGAGTATTTTTCTGATTTGGAATTGCCTGTAGAAGAGGACAAAATACAGTGTATAATTTTCAAGAAACCTTTAGCCATCAGTGCATACCTAGGCAGCAGAAGCTTTTATCTAGATCCATCCCACACACAAAATCTCAGTGCACTTAGGATATGAAGTAAGAAAGCAGCTTTTACATGGGCAGGGCCAGTGAAAAAAGTTTTAATGGTTAAGGGCTTCAGCAGTGGAAATGTAAACAAAAACCTTGCAAAAGTGAGAAGCTGGACTACAAGAAATTCTCTGAATAGATCAAAAAGCAGAAGGAAAACCATTAGCTAGGTGTATTTTTCTATTCTGTTTGATAAAATAGCAGGATGAGTGAAATAAATGCTTAACAGAAACTTCAAAATATACTTACACAATGCTGAAATGATGAAATATTCACTTTTGATGACATTTTATTAACCGAAAAACTTAAAATTATTTTATGTAGTTTTAGGAGTAATACCACTCCAAATAGAGTGCCGTGTCCAGTAGAGCTAACATAACTTAAAATAAATTATTGCATGAGGTATTTGTATATTATAATGATCTTGTTAAATTTCATACTCTAAACTCTTTGAAGTATCTATACTTTTTTTTTTCCTCTAGGCAAGAGAATAAAAATGCAAAAACACAGACACAGACATATATGAACACATTGCAGGTGGTGGAGGGGGAAGGATACATGGATTGATAGATAGATAGATAGATAAGAAGGTAAATGATAGACAGCAAGATAGATGCATAGATAGCAACAAAGCATGTCATGTTCAGTGCTATTTGTTCTTTATTTATAGGGAAATAGCCAAATGGTTTCTATCAGCAATGTTTATGGAAACGTTTTTATTCACTGTGACAGCTGTACTAATAACATACTTGCATGGTGTTATAATCAGGAACTTCACTTCTCTGTCTTCCTGGAAATGTAGACAGTGAAGTGGATTTTGATTTTATGCTGCTTCGTCCCTGTTGCCTGATGACCATCAGCTGACTCTTTCTTGGAGATGTCATGCAGTCAACTTTAAGGGATTTTGTTGCAAAGTCCCTAACCTCACCCTTCGGGTGGCTGATATAAACACCTCCTTCACTGTGGGAGCATTCTATGTTCGCTCTTATTGTACACACACTCCTGCACATGTGACTGTAAGGGCTACTGTCATTGGCTTAGAACACTGAGCTCATATTCACAGTCCTGCAGACGTTGTTGTGTGCTCCTCCTGTAATACAGTTAGCCACTCTCCCCTGCCAATCCAGTTCTTCCAGCATTGGAACCACTGATTGAATTCAGGCCATCTGAGTCATATTCCAGTCCTCATCCCTTGTTGCCACATAGCCAGTGACAGGAAAGTGGATTTCCTGACATCCTGAAGAAAGACATGGAAGACATAACCAGTTAAAGAAATCCAAGCACAAGATTGTACCACATGTACTGGATACTTTCTGTTATACAAATAAACGCACAGGAAATCTTTATTTTGACAGATGCATATCTGTCATGTTTGTCACCCTAAACTGTATCATAGAAGTCACTTTGACTGAGTAGTCCCTTGGCATGAACTCAAGATTAAGAATTATTGTCTGATCTCTTGTTATTCCCTTACCTTGCAGATCTATATCCTTACTTGGATGTCTCACACTGACCCTCACCACCTACTCCAAGTCTAGGATAATGCATGCAAAACTGTGGTGATAGTCTGCAAACCTTGCATGTTGTTTATTTTTTTAGCAGTTACACTGCAGTTGGACAGAAATGATGAAGTGGCTACAACATTTGATTAAACTACAACTAATGTGAAATGAGTTGAGAATACAGTGTGATACAGACAATAGAGTATTAATGAAATACTGACTGAAACTTAGTTTGCACACTTAGTCATAGAATTGGCACTGCAAGGTCCCCCCTCCTTTTACCACAGGTCACCACTGCTGTGGCACATTGCCAGATGAGGCTGGCATGGACCTAAAAGATTTGCCGTTCAACCCTAAAGTATTATGCTGGGGTAATAATGAATGGGGTTGACAGAGGTTTTCCTGTGCATCCAGCTTTTTGTAAAGCATCAAAAGGACAAATATCTATACCCAGATCCTTGTCACCTTTGGTCATTTGGTGCATTCTGTTCATCTGTTCTACTTTGCAGGTCCCAGTACAAACGTACACTATATGGTAAGCAGTTATGAACACACAAACTGCAAAGAGCAGTGATTGTATACCCTACCCTTACTTAGTGGACATATTAAATGAAAATCTAGCTACATTTCAGTTTTAAGAAACTTGCAGCTTATCAGAGAAAAGATGCTTAAAATAACTACCTACTATTTCAGTGCATCAGATCTAACCCTCTTCATAATAAATTGGTGCAAATACTCTGAAGAACCACAAATAATGGCAGAAGTTATTGTTTGTTATGCTAATACATATAGAAAGTAGTCCTATGACAACCGTTATCAATCAGTTACTTTGCTGCTTACAGAATCTGTGTGTGCAAGTTCATGAGACATCTTATGAAAACATCAATAATTTGTCATTTAAGTAGGAATGGAAAATTAAACCAGAAATTAATTCTACTTCACAAATGTCAAACAAAAATGAACTGCGTGACCACTAAAGCACTTTCTTGGTGTGTTTTTCTTTTCTGATATCTAGTGCTGATGTGCATAATGAAATTCTTCTCATTTGTTCTTCAACTCCATTTTACATTGTGCATGAACACTGTTCCATCCAATACCCAGTGTTCGAGAGCTTTAGCTGCAATGTGATGAAGTTTAATTAATTTCTTTATGCATCTTTGTTCTACAAGGTATGCATGCATGTATGCAACATGCACGAGTGCATGTACACATTTACAAAATGATGTATTTGTATATGTATATATATATATATGTGTTGTGTGGATCGTGTCTGGTTTAGTGTGTGGATTTAGGTGTAATTTAAGGTAAGTGACTATTTTGTATGGGATTTGGGTAAGTGTGTGAGTGTATGTGAGTGTGTTTGGAAGTTGTACATGTGGGTTAGGGTAGGTAGGGTAAAAGTATGATTGTTTAAATGTTGAATGTGGTAGTGTTTGTATATATGTGATGTGTGTGTGTGTGTGTGTGTGTGTGTGTGTGTGTGTGTGTGTGTGTGTGTGTGAAACTGCAGAATCTCTGGTTGTGAGTTTGCTGTCTTTTTCTGTTTGATGCGATCTCGGAGTTACAATATATAAGTAGGGGTGTGGGGGGCACAGCCCCCCACATGGCAGGGTGCAGGGGAGGCTTGCCTCATTGCTTATTTGTAGTGTAGGTTTGTTAGTTTGTGTTTTTGTGTATGCATGTGTGTGTGTTTTTTTTTTTGTAGTGTGGCGTATGGTGTGTTTAACTTCACGAGTTTAAGTTTCACGGTTTTGGGGTTTCAGTGTTCTGCAGATACGACTTTATAGTCTCAATATACTGAAATCTGATGTTTCAGTATTTCGAGATTATAAAGTGAATATATATATATATATATATATATATATATATATATATATATATATATATATATATATATATATATATATATATACACACACACACACACACACACACACACACACAGACGTATACACACACGTATAGGTAGATTTTGCAAAAAAAAATGTTGCCTTTTCCCCACTGTTGTGAGATTGCGAAGTTGGTATATATAATTAGCAGGGGGTGGGGAGAACAGCCCCTCATGTGGGGAAGTGCAGGGAGCTTGACCCCACAAATTAAATAAGTTTTGACATTTTGATGTTTCAATCTTCTGTTATTTCAACATTTGTCAGTTTGATCAAATACATCTATCTATACACACACACTCACTCAGGCACACAGGTGTACTAGAAATGGTTGAATAAACAAAATGTCAACCCTAAAAGCATTGACCACATCACCATTGGCACTCTGGTATGCATGCAATGAGAAACAACCTTGGCACATGCAAAATCTGCCCTCCCCCCAAAAATTAAAAGGCATAGTATTTGATGAGGGGGACCCCTACTGCACGCCACATGTGGTAGGCTGCAACCCCACACCCATGCTAATTATTTATATTGACACCAAGGTCACACAAATTTGGGGAAGGACACATTTCCCCACCCTAGGGATTGTGGGACCTGGGCACATCAACCATCTGTTTAGTCAACTAAATGTGGTTTTATTAAACAACTATTGATGAAACACATGATCTATCATCTCTAGTGATCCATTATAAATCTATATATATGCATGTGCACAAACACAGAAAAACAGCCTAATCCAGTGCTGGGTGATCTAGGCAGCTGTCTAGGGCTCAGTGCTGGCTGAGGGACCCTACCTGGCCTTTAAAAGTTATAAAAAAACACTGCTACCTCTCACTTTACAATTCACTTTGCAATTCAATTATCATAATTATCATAAGAAAAAAGTGTATTAAAAAAAAAGCCCCACTAAGCACTCGATTTGGTATGGCAGATTGAGTATCCATATACATCTGCATATGACACAATATTAATGTCTGCAAAGGAGATTTGTTTTCAGAAGTTCAGTTGGGGTGATTGGGACAGTTGGGATAACTGAGACAAGTAACAGGATATTGGGGGGGCAAGTCCATTACCACACTAGGGTCTCATTTGACCATGATCCAGCTGTACAAACAAATATGGGTCTACTAAAAATGACTGAAACACTCAAATGTTAATCTTCCTAATATCAAATAAAAATTGTTGAAATAGTTGACAAGTTAGTATGCATGTGCCAAGCAATAACCTCGGCCCTACCCGACTAACTATACACTGAATCTCAGATCACAAAATACCAGGAAAAGGACATATTTCCTAACCCCAAGAATTGTGCGATCTCTCTGGTTTTGCACATTTGTTGACCATCTGCTCAGCTGACCAAAAGTGTGTTCAATCAAAGGTAGTGCTACTATATCTATATATATATATATCTATATATATATATATCTATATATCTATATATATATATATATATATATATATATATATATCTATATATATATATATATATATATATATATATATCTATATATATATATATATATATAAAGGGAGAGAGAGTTTTTTATATTCATCAGTCCATAGGTAAGTATTAGACCACCTGCCCTTTTGGGCCACTTCAGGCCTAGTTTCCATTTTGTGCTTGCATTAACCTATTCCATTTGGTTGCAGACTGGCTTTACCCATCCCATGGTTAATAATTATATATTACCACAATGAGACTAACGGAGATCATACCAGAGATAATTTAAAGGGACCCATGCATGGGATAAAGCATTTAGGAAATGCCTCTGTCCATTAGTATATGGGGGGGCAGCCCTGGGGTACATTTTCTTTTTCCCACCCATAGATCCAAGTTGCTCTTAAATAAGGCCAGGGAAGAACTTTGTGTTATGTGGATGGGGAGTCTGTTCCAGAGCAGCAGTATCCTCTGCTAGATACATTAGAAAGTCGATTATCCAAACTAATTGGGACCTAGGGTAGTTTGGCTAATCAAACATATAATTGAACCGGTTATAAAAAACTTCTAAAATCTTGTTTTATTCTGCATGCAGGAATACAAGCCATTCAGCAATTCCAGTGGACAATAAAGAATATTTTTCACACACAAGCTGGCTACAAGTTCAAAAAGCACGCTCAAGCAAATACATATACTGTTTACATATTCAGACTTTATGATTTTTCTTACCCAATACTTTGGAAGGCTAATTCTGATAATTGACGTTTCTGATAACTGATGTTCGTATACTAGATTCTCTACTGTATACGTGCCCCTCCAACCTGTTCTGTTGATGTTGCAGAAGAGGTTTAGGTCTCATGAGCAAACATTCCTGATGCCATTTGACTTGCTGATGTCCAGTAAATCCATTAGTACTGAGTCAGAGGATGCCTTGCATGCCAGACATAGGTCGCATCTTAGCAGTCTGTATGAGTATAGTAATAGAGCTTTGAGTTGGTGTAGGTAGGGCATGCTGATTAGGCCCTGTATCTTTTTGGTAAGGTATCGCTGTGGGCTTTCAAGTTGTTGTATGTGTCTGGACAGATGCATGTGAAAGGGAGCATTATACTCAAAGACTGGCCTAACGAGGGTTGAGTTAAGGGAGGGGCAATAACATTCTTATATCTAGGCACAATCCCTTTGTTTATAAGCTGTGCAATATAAAAGGACTTCCTTACAGCAATGGACAGATGTTGGTCACTGTCCAAATAAGTTCCCAAATAAATTGGATCAACTCTTAGGGTTATGATGCCAATGTGTTAGTTCCCTGTAGTAGCAGACTTCCCAAAGGATAAAATAATGCATTTTTGGCATTTAGTTTCAATCCATGATTTTGGAATCATTTATTTATTTGAGACAAACCTTCTTGCAGAATGGCTAAGTCATTTGTGGATTCAATGGCCGCTCCTAGCTTTCAGTCATCTAAAAACTTAATCAGCCGGAGCCCTTTGTTATTGGCTTTTACTTCAGAAAAGTAGATGCCAAACAGGAGAGTCCCCAGCACAGAACCCTGGGAGACTTCACTGGTGACTGGTGTCTCTGAAGAGGTAACTACCCTTATTCTGATTTCCTGCGCCTTGGGAGCCATTTTGAAATCCAGCAGGTAGCATAGGGTTTTAGTCTGAGTTTATTTAGCTTTTCGACTATGCCTGTGGGGGGAACAGAGTCAAAAGCTTTGGCAAGGTCAAGGGATGTGATGTGAAACATTTTGCCGTCATCCATTGCTTTGGTGACCTTTTCAAACAAGTCCACCAGGTTAAATAAACATGACCCGCTCTTGAGGAACCCAAACTGAGAAGTGTCCAGCATTTATACATAGATATATATGCACATAAAAATACACAAGAAAAAAAGATTAATTTCTTAAGTGCAAAAATCTTAAGGCCATTTTGACAAAGAAGGCTTCAGTGATACAGGGTAACATACCAGCATACCTGTTAAATTCAGAATGCAATAAATCTGGACAGAGACAAAATAATGGATGGACAAAGGTGAAAATCAGGGATGTATTGCTCCTATAAACATATAGTTACTAGAACAACAGGTTTTGTGTCATCATGCATTCTCTGAAGGACATGAAGGCTAAAACTCAAAAGTATATTATTTAGTGATTTCACTTGTCAATGGTTTACCAGAAAACCACTAATTTTATTAAGAACAGTCAAAAAACTGGAGGTTCTGTGAAATTCTGGACAGTTGAGAGAGATATACCATACAAGGCAATGTGTTCCCTGATACTGGTATTAAACTTTCAGACTTCCTCAATGCCCTATACTAGATACTATAGCAAGCAGCTGGATTCATTATACTAAGGTAAACATGTACCCATGGATATATGAAAATTTTTCAACATACACATTAAATATGTTAAACTTCTTTTTTGGTTCCTTTTTAATTTAGTTTGATATTGTGTTCATAAATCCCAACCTTCCATTTCCAAAATGTGGAACCTTACCTACCATAATACTGAACCAAATGAGCAAAACAAAATGTGAAGCACCATCAACTTGCAACAACTTTGGCTTGGAAGCTCACAGTATGGTTGAAATGTGCGACCTTATTCTTATATGATGAGTTCCTATGATTTGGTATTATTTACCATGGGTAGTAGTGAAACCAAATCTCAGTGACTTTGTGACAGACCCTTTCAATAAGGAGCAACATGTACCATGAAGTTGTTGAGGTGTAAAATGAGAAATGTACCTCATAATGAGATACACATAGATATGGTTGTGCTACATATGACCAGATAAACTTCTGTGATGGAGTTCAACAGCCCTTCGTCCAGTGGTAGTAGTAGCACACACTACATATCTAGTTCCCTACTATAAATGCTGCACCAGGTTTTTACTGATTCTTTTAACCTAGTCACTGCTGACCAACAACATCTGAATATTTAATATGTCAAACAAATTTTCCCATTATTTATTTTGAAGAATGTTTCTTTCTTTAGTAGTTTACGTGCATTCTGCTACATTGTGTAAAATTTCTACTATTGTCCATCAACTGAAACATCTAATGGCAAACATTGTCCAAGATTTAGAAAAAGTGTCACCAGCAGAGCCATTTGGGCAAAGCCATGCTGTCGAGTAGAATGACCATGGTAAATACTGATTCAAAGATATAATAAAGCCGCACTGAGCAAAATTTTATTAGTGGTTTATTATCATGTCTCTGAATTGCACACTGCAATTTTAGCCCCGACTGCCCTAAGTTTTTTCTTCCCCTACAACCCCATGCAATGTGGTTACACAGGTACCTTAACCCCCCCCCCCACACACACACACACACACACATACAACCAGACATCAACAGTTACAGTCATGCCTCTGCTTAATATGCATGCAAACACACAGATGACTTTACAGTACTTTCCTTTAATGTCTCTAACAGCCTTGATAATTTCATTTAAGGGAATGGCCGCACACTATAGGTGTACACTTTTTTCACTTCCCTCCCCAAACAGCATGGTAGACCCATTCTTATTTGAGCTACCCTACCAGGCTATTCAGATGCTGGTGGTATTTCCAGGGGAAAGTGCACATATAAGTATTATTAGCTACATCCCCAGACTGATGTATTTACATGCAAGTTAGCAATACTGCTGTCCAGGATACAGGCGGATGCCTCTGTAGGACTATAGCAGCTTGGCACTGTGCAATCCTGCTGTGAACTGGATAAAACCATGTGTTATATTTTTCTGAATGCCAGGATTTGTCCTTTACTGTCATGTGGTCTGTGTCACAATTGAAAATGGTCCTTGGACTAGTACTACTATCCCTTTAATAAATGTAAAGCAAAATAAATAGTGAGTGAGTCATAGGAGAGAAAGTGTGTGTGTGTACGTGTCAGATGAAACTGGAAAATAGCAAACACAATTTGTATTTCAGTTGCATTGTAATGCAATGTTTTCTAATAACACACTGTGATGGATTTTTTTTTTAAACTTTCATCAGCACTGTTACCTCTTTCTTCTAACTGGTGGGTGATGTAGTAAATAAAATCATTACCTTTTTAAATAACTAGTGCCTTTCTAGAAATACACAAATCGATTTCTGTTAATTTCTTTCTTGTTGTGAGAAGACAGCTGCCCAGAGTACAACTGCTCCTCCTGGATGGAGAAACTGATCTTGTGCAATAAAGGTTGGGATTCTAAATAGCAAAGTGCTGTTTACTTCAAAAAGAAGTTAACAGAAAGAAAGAAAGATAGGAAGATAGGAAGGAAGGAAAAGGTCTGGTGAAGATTTTGCACCCTGACCATTTAGTGAACTACATGCTGAAAACAGAAATAAAAATGCCTTGTTATTTGAAATACAGATGTCACTATCTCATTGCAAGTATTTTCTAATTTATTATATCCAAAAATCGTTAGATGAGACTGCCATGCTGCATGATTTGGTTTTATAGTCAACATGTTTACTTCCTAGGTGTACTTTTAATAGGAACACAGAGTTCACTGTGATTAGAACACTGCATTTTGGGGTATTTTAATTGCCTACTCTTTTCAATTTCTTAATCAGGTTTTCCTGTTTAGGTTAGTGGTTAGTATTCCTGTCCATGATACATAAGTTCCCCAACAGGATGCCATGAAGTTGGTCTTTTATTAACAAGCTTCATACTAGACTCCAAGACCGGATTCTCTCTCTGCACCCATTTGCCATCTGTATGGGTCTGAAGAAGCTATAACCAGTGCTCCATGGTATTCATATGGATCAGTACAATACCATGGCTAACAAACACAAATAAATAAAAAGTTTTCTGCAATGACATCTTATACCTGGTAGCAGGAGGACCCACTTTACATATTTACAGCCAATTCCTTTTCATGGGGCCGTGTCACTCAGAGTCTTGAAGGGTGAGACAAACCCCCACTGCATTTAGGCAAGTTCCCTGAAGGATGACCTCTCTGTAGACTGTATTAACAGCAGCATTATATACCCCAATACTCACGTTCCCTCTGTGTTTTCATATCTCATATAAAAACACAGTCATGGTACACTGCAAAATCATCCACCTGATCATGTTGCCGTGTGACCAGCAGTAGCTAGAGTCATGTGACCCGCTCTGCTTTGGACTCCATGTTTCTGATAGCAGCAGCAAATCACTCAATAGTCTACCACCATCCTTACAGTCATGCTGCCATGTCCCTGACAACAGCCAGCATCAACCAACCGTTAGTGCTCATACAGCCATGTTCACAGCAACCATCCTTATTGATATATACACCCTACCACCCTCCTCCTCCCTTGCAAAATTCTGCCATGTCCTTGGCAGTAACGAGAGTCAACCAACCCTCAGTGCTTCATACAGCCATGTTCACAGCAGCCATCCTGGTCGATATAGATACCTTACCACCCTCCTCCTTTGCAAAATGCAACTGCTTGGTCATTGTAGCAGTAACAGTACATTCCAAAACCCCCTGATCCTTTATTTTGCAATGTTGCTGATTATAACAATAGCAGATGCTATACACATGACTACCCTTTTCTCATCAACACTGCCCTTTTATCAGTAGCCATGGCAGTCAATTTACATTTTCTCACTATATGGTCATGTCAGACAGCCCTCATTCAAATGTTGGTAGCAAAAAGATCCCCGGATACTCGCTTGTCTCTGCCCTTCTACCATGCACAGCACTCTTCAGCCTTTTGTTATACATTTGCTTAGACACTAAAAAAATATTTATTATTTATTTTACATTTGCTTACTGGGAAAGTCTGAATGAGCACGGATTCCATTTTCAGTGGAGGTCCAGGGAGAAAAGCTCCACAAAGTTTAGTACAGTAAATACAATACACATGTTAATAAAGTACAGAGTCAAAAAGTTAATAAAGTACAGTTTTAAGGAGCAAAAAGTAAATATACTATGAGGAGCACAGTGTGTTACAATAAATAATACAGTTGAAAGGACATGTTGTTCAGTTATTTGGTTACATTCATCAGTGGCTAGTACAGTAAACATACAATGATTAAGAGTATAGAAAAGAGTTGTTGCAAGTTTTCATAGAAGGTTAAGGCATGATCTGATCTAATTAAATGAAGCTACCTAGGGTCAGAACAATTACATAACCAAGAACTATGTAAATGGGACCGGAGGAGTTTTTTGAAATTATTTTTTTCAGTGGTCCTAATATCTACAGGGATGATACTCCATGCTTTTGCAACAGAAATGGAAGACAAGGAGTCCCCAGAGCTATTGTTGCTTTTGCCTATGTCAGCCAGTGCTTTATTGGTGGATCTTAATAGGCAGTAGATATTAAGCAGACATCGAAGAGCAGGAACTCTACTGGGATATTTTAGAATTTGGTGGGCTAATGTAAGTTGTTTATATGTGAGCAGGTTGGGTAATTCTAGCCAGGATAGTTGCTTGATTGCTATGCAGTGATGTGCCCTGAAGGGTGAGTCAGTAGCAAACCTAGCTATTTTATTGTAGCAGGTTGATGAGTATGGGGGGGCATAGAGGAGTGTGGATAGCAGGTGGGTTCTTGCAATGGTGGCTTTACTGTCATTGGTGAGGTACTTTTTGCATCTATATAGGGTTCCAAGTTTCTTATGGACCGGTTTTGTCTGTGCAATGTGCATATTAAATTTCATGCTGTGATCTATGATAACCCCTAGACGTTTGGTGTGTTGGACAGGTGTGATAGGGGTGTTACTGCCTGAGAATATTGTGAATGGTGGTATTCTAAGGGTCTAGTGGGATAGAATATAATTAGCTGTGTTTTACTGGGGTTAAGTATTAGTTGAGCATTGGCTAACCAGGTTTCAACAGTGGTGAAAGACTCGTGTCAATTCCTGGAGTGATGGGGAAGAGCAGATTAGCGTAGAGTAATTGGCGTACTAGACTAGAGTGGTGTGGTGGGTAAATTTGTGGAGTTGGTTGGTGAATATGTTGAAAAGAAGAGGTTCAAGAATGGATCCTTGGGGACCCCGAGGGTGACAGGAGGGGAGATGAGGAGATTTGCCATTTTACTGCTTGTTGGTTGGTTAGATAGTCTTGAAACCATGCTAGTGTGGAGTGTCTGAGATTAATATCGGAGAGAGCAGAAAGATGTTTGGGATGGGAGACAGTATTGAAGGCCTTGGAGAGATCTAAGAATACAGTGGATACTAGGTTACCATTATTTTGATGTTGGTTTACTGTGTTGGTAAAGCTAATAAGGGCTGTCGTAGTACTGTGATTGGGGCAGGTGTTGGTTAGCAGTTTATCAGTGAGGAGACAGTGGATTAAAATAAACTGCACATTTAGTTTCAGAGTACATATAGAGACTCTGTTAAGTGCTGCTCTCAGTTTCTGGATTGCAGGCTGGGTCAGCAACACTTTTGTATATAGCCTGTTCACTGGGAGTCATAGTTATGAGGGGGCTCAATCAGTTTTCATTACTAGATGGCATTACACATGTGAATTATAGTGAGCAACAGTTGTCTGTTGCTCTCTATGGAAGACCCATGTGCCATACACAGCATTAAGTGAGGCAGTTAAATTAACATTTTACAGTATATACTACACACTCTGTATATTCCGTTCATTTGTATAAATTTAATGTACTGGAGGTGAATACATGCACACATTGTACACATAAGACGTTTGACTACAGGCATTTATAAATACATGCAAAGATTTAATGTATGGCATTCCTTATAAAGTTAAATATATATTTCAGATATAACTGTTTTAAATGTGTTAATACACCAGTAAAAGTGAAATCTGAACTATTCAGTGATGAAAAAAATCTTCAGAATCTTCATTGATGAAATGTACTTTATTTAATTCATTCATTCATTAAAAATCAATCTCTGGACATAGTGTCAGAGAACATGGAGAATTATTCTGTTCCTCAGTGTTTCTTGAATAAATATTTTCCACTCAATGAGCTGCATTAAATCTTGCGGGATATTGGGACCTCCACATTTCTTTCAGGAGGCTTTCTTGCTGAAATCAACATACAAATTGATCTTGGTCTCTAACTGCCTCACCACTAAAACTGGGGCCTTTGCTTGCCTAATTTGTCACCCTAACTGCCATTACCTGCTTCATTTCAGTAGGAGGGTTCCCTATGCATTTTCATTATTCTCAGCGCATGTCATTTAACTTTCCAAACACTGTCCAAGTCCTCGATGAAGTTCAGCCTTTCCTTTTCCATGTTAATATTACACTACTCAAATAAGTGGATAAGAATGGATTGGGAAGCTGATTTGTGAAATTAGGATGCTGGCCATCAACAAGAGGCATATGGTTTATCTACTCCACTGGCATTATCCACAGTGAATAACCTTTCAAGGGAGGGAGACCAGATTAAAAGGCCTATAGTTCATATCTCTGTCCCAGATTCCCCTTTGTGCATGAAATCTATTGCTGCCAATCTTGACTTGTGACAGCAGTCTAGTTTCTAAGGTGGAACTCTGCAGCTCCATCAAATACTCATCAAACATTACTGCCAACTCCTTTCACAGCCTGTTTCCCAACTATCTGGGCCTTACCTCTCATCACCAAACTATTCCATGAATTGTTTTCTTTACTTACTCACTAGTCATTCCATTGTCTCTCCATGTACTCGTTTCCATACCTGTTGTACTTTCACAATGTAGGGACCCTTTTTCACTGGTCCTATTATAAATTTACATGAAAAGTCATTCATTATTTCTACTTGTTCAGTTGCATATTCAGCATTATGCAAAGGTAAATGCAGCCAAGCATGTCATCACTACTGTTACATGTGCATCAGTGCTATGAGTTTGAAATAAAGCATCACATTCATTACATGGAAGGCAGACATAATACCTTCATAATACCAGTAAACCTTCTAGATGTTTCTGTGACAGATTTTGAAGAATCTAGTTAATTGTTAAAACAAGAATATCATCACTGTAGTTGTCACAGGATATGTTTGTTAAAGATGTCGAGACAATTTTTTTTCAGTGATTCAATTACTCAATAAGCAGCCTATTTGTCTTTAATACCAGAAAACTCAAAAGGCTATAGGTTCTTTCTCCACACCAGCTTTTGCTTGAATTCATGTTCCAGTACTGACACTGATGCAACCTCCTGAGGGTGCTGCACCCCTGAGATACAATACTTCAGATGAGACTTTAAAATGTGGTCCATTCTGCCGGAGTTGGTGATAGCTGAAGTAGATGTAAGAGAGCCTGTGGCACTTTCTGAAGAGACTAGGCGCATTTGTCACAACCATGCCACTAAGATTACCACCTCAGGTCTGCCCTACTTATAGGCACAAACCTAGCAGGTTTAACCAAGTCAACAGAACTTACATACATACATAAACAATCAAGCAAGCAAACAGATCTGATCTTTGTGGTTTTGGCCTACATGTGATGCTTGGTAATACAAATCTCCATAAATTCTGTGTTTCCTCCTGTTATCCTTGCCTCTTGTGCTGTGTGCAGTCCGACATGCTATGATTCTGTTCACTGGTACTACAAAGGACAATGAGCATGAGATAACCATATCACAGAATGTGTACTGCAGTTTAGATGCGTTATTTCCAGAACACAGAGCAGCCTTACATAGGTGTGGGAAGGACTGCATGCACTAGCAGCCAAATGTGCTGCACAGTTTTATTCAAATGATGCATTTTCTGCAGCTCTTTTGGACACAGTACAAAGGTTGTACAGTTGAGGCTGCTGGATTAAAATTGTAAGCTACAGGTTAGTACTCACAATTACATCCTTCACCACCATATACTGCAGAAATGCTTCTTTTGCATTATTATTAGAGCATTAGCTATAGCCACAGTTTAGCTATCCTATGGGACAAGAACGGTAGCAGTGCTGGATAACTGATAATTCCCCAGAATCACAGTTGTTGGTATCCATAGAAACCTCAATTTAGTACTAACTGGAAATGAGGTACTCAATGAGTGCCCATGTGAGTAACCTTCACCTGATTTTAAGTGTCATACTTGCTCAGTCTGATTTATTCCTTGTAGAACAACAGAAAAATACGCAGTAGTAACAAAAGGTTAGCGCCATTCAGTTTTTCTTCCATCTGTGTTGCATGATCTATTATGCATAAAGCTTTTGTCTGACATTTAAAAGCTGCATTAAAGAATTTATATGTACACTTTGCTCTTACATAAGTTTTTAAAGCAACATTACCAACACAGATACACAATAAGGAAGCAATCAGGTTACTAATCAGAATTCATTCCAGCTTTTCATTTACTCTCTTACAAGTTCAATCCTTGCATGTTTTGAATATGACACTAAAAACATATGTGATACGATAATAAGGTATAACAGTAGATTAGTCCTGGTATTAAACAGATGGTTACATTTTTACAAAATATCTTTGATATCAGTTATGAATATCTTACAGATTTAAAGGCCTAATTTGCATACTTCCTGTAGATCCAGTCCAGAATTTCATTGTGCTCTTTAGCTTTGCTGGTATTTACCTTTTATATTAGCTACCTCAATCGGCAAAAAGTGATGAAGCCCTGACTAAAGCTCAAGTGTCACAAATGCAATTAGTGTCTTGGGTATCTGCTGGTGTGGTGAAGAGAGGAGATAAGCAGTTTCCCCATCTTACACCTCTTCATGGGAGAGGGTACGGGGGGGCCTATGCCCAGATCAGTCAAGCACACTGGCTCATAGGGGGCAGGCTAGTCATGAATGGTTATGTCACTTTCAGAAGTGAGTGCGATTCCCCAGCCTTTGTTGACATCCATTGCATGCCCAATCTGGGAGCATATTACTGGACATGCACTATGGGGTTAGGGATACAAAAAACAAGAAACAAAACAGATGGTTGCTGACTGCATAAAGTATAGCTCTTCTTGGTATCAGCTGTCAGCACAGCACCCCCCACCCCAACCACTGAATGGGGAATGAACTGATCCACATCTATGATGCTTAGCAGGCAGTTTGGGAGAAAATAGAGTCAAAAAATTACTGCTCACATTACTCTAAACATGTCAACCTCTAATATAAACTATTTATTTCATCAAAAAATTAATGCTCACTTTACTCTAAACATGTCAACCTCTAATATAAACTATTTGTCTCATCATAACATGCATCTCCCATTCTTAATTTCTTTTCAACCCTTAGATTCAAATCCCTTAGAAACACTGTTTTGAGCTATCATGAACTATGAACATAATGCACTATGAATTGAAGGAAACTGAGTGAACCATTTAAAATGCTGAACTGTGTCAGATAGCTTTCTATTCAATTGCCTCTCCCCTTCAAGACATTTTCGACCTAGTTGGTGATCTCTTGTAGCCTTCACGTGTCTTATTCTTAATTAGTTCTTATGGTAATACATTCCATTTATCTGCTATTATTTTTGTGGAAACAGTTGATTGTCAATGAAATTAAAAATTTTGCATTAGTGATCCACAATAGAAAATGTGTTCGAGTGGTATATTGAGAATTGCTTTTACTGGTAGGTATGTTATGCATAGCAGGGTTGCCTGAATAGGATTAGTGAAAATATATTTACTATTTAAATACTGAAAGGGAGTGCGTACCCAATATAATACTTGCATGACCCTGTCAGGCCGGAAAATGCATATCCACAGCTAGTGGGGTTTGGCTTTATTGGCCTGAATGTGTCCACAAAAAATTAAAAAGAAAAAGTAAAGTGTCATGGCCATTCAGAAGTCTTTTGATGTTCTTAAGGAGTCATTTGTATATATCCCATGTGCCTCTATTACAAGAGGTTTAACATATCACACAGTGAAAACTCCAGCTTGGCTAAGTTTTTCTTGTAGCTTTTTAATTGGTGTGTCGGTTTGATATTTTTACTCTCTGGTTTGGTCTAAATAGAAAATGCAGATACCTTGCTAGTGAGAAAGAAAATGACAGCCACTTTCCAGAAAATGACAGCCACTTTCCATTCAACTGCACAGTACAAGACCCACCTGCACCTCATAGGTTCATACATGTTTACTAGGCTAATGACCACAAGGGCCTTTTTAAGTCTAGCCATGCATCCTGAATCTCTGACAAGTTCTGATACCCTTGATAAGTATAAGAAGGCGCTTAGGAGCTGAAACATTTACAAGCAGGGGCCTGGGAGATTAAACATTTACAGGTTGCTTATGTCCATTAGAGACATAGGTGCCAAACCAGGGATGAATTTCCTGTTCCCCATCCAATTGTCCAAGTTGCATTTGAATTGGGTTAGGGAGGAACTCTGTTTCACATAGACAGGGAGCCTGTTCCAGAGAGGGGGAAGTCTCTGGGATACATACCTGTCTCTCTAGCAGGTCCTATTTAAATCACAGGCAAGGTTCAAGTCTTTAGAATGGGTAATTTTGGTGCGGTTTGTTTTGTGGATATGCAGGAGGTCCATCAGAGTGGGGTCGGACAATGCCCTGTATGTTAGGCATAGATCTCCTCTCAAAAGACTGTAGGAATACAAAGATAGGGCCTTGAGTTGGTCTGCACTGGACATTTTACATGCACCCTTTATTCTTTAAATGAGTAACCTCTTGTGGACATTCTAATTGTTGAATACACCTGGTTAGATACATACTAAAAGGGCACTGTAGTCAATGATACGTCTGATGAATGCCAAATACAGTGGAACAATGACTTCCTTGGACATAGATGCCATACCTTTGTTTATAAGCTACACACCATAGAATGATTTCCTCAATACTGTAGACACTTGATTGTCAAATGCTAGATAACTGTCTGTGTGTGTCCTTAAGTCCCTGAGTACTGGGACATCACTAAAGGGTGTGTTGTGAATATGATAGTTACCATGGGTAGATGACTTCCAGAAGGAATCTATTACGTATTTCTTGGCATTTAGTTTTAGTTCATGGCTCAGACACCAGTTGTTTGTCTGTGTCAGTCCTTCCTGGAGAACATTTGTGTCAATGTGGGATTCAATGACAACTCCTAAATTAGTCAGCCAGAGACCAGTGACATTGGTCTTGACTTCAGAGAAGTAAATTCCAAAAATGAGCAGTCAAAGGACCGATGCCAGAGGGATTCCACTTGTGAGTGGCCTCTCTGTAGAGGTGGATTCCCCAGTTCTAACTTCCTGGGTCCTGTCTGTGAGCCAGTTGGTTATCCACCAGGTGGCATACGGGTTTGTATCTAACCTCCTGAGTTAGTCAACAATTACTGAGTGAGGTATTGTGTCAAATGCCTTGGCCAGGTCAAGGTAGGCAGTGTGAACCATTTTGCCCTCATCCATTGCTTTGCTAACCTTCTTAAAGTCATCCACCAGGTTGAGTAGGCATGACCTTCATTTGGCTAAACCAAATTGGGTTGGGTCCAGTGTCTGGAGGTTTACCATATTACTACTGATTATTTCCATGATAATTTTTTCCATGGCTTTATATAAGACTAGTGAGACTTCTGGGTTTATAGTTTCCAGGGTCTGTAGATGGCCCACTTTTGTGCAGGAGGGATGACTGTTGCTGTTCTCCATTCATAAGGCAAGAAACCTGTTTGGAACCTACACTGGTCATTTTTCAAGCTATTTAGAAAGCATCCAGGGATATTGTCTAGCCCAACTGATGCAGTGTTTTTGGTCTTAGAGAGAGCATTAAGGACCTGTTCACTAATGATAGAAGAGGGAGTTGTATTTGATGGTATTACCCGGGTGAAGGCTGAGTGGGAGAGAGTAGCTGAATTTATCGGCCAAGTAGGTTTGCTATATCTTCTGGCTTAGTATAGCTGACTTCATTTACAATGAGCTCTTCACACAATTGTGTATTGCCTTTGAGGTTGTGGACATAGCTAAAGAATGCCATGTGGTTATCCATGGCCTGGGAGGCTAGTTTTACCTCAAATTTGGCTTTGGTATACTTATTTGTCCTCTGAGTTGTTTGTTTAGTTTGATGAGAATGCTTTTATCCTGCTGGGTGCTGCACCTCTTAATTTTTGCTATAATTTTCTTCCTCTTGTTATACAGCTTATTGATTTTGTGATTTCACCAGGGTGGCTTGTTTTTTTGAGTTAGTTCTGTACTTCTTCCTGGTGGGTACAGCTGCCTCTGTGCAGCTATTAACATGCTTCTACAGGGTTTCTGTGAATAGTTCTGCATAAGCAGCAGTGTTCTCATGGTATATGGGTGCTTGAAATTTTGCCAGGTTATCACTTAATAGCAGGAAGTTAGGTTTAGAGTAGTTCCAGAATATTCCAGGTTTAACTGGTGGTCCAGGTTTTATTTTTACTTCAAAGGAGACCATTTGTGGTCTGACCCTACCAGAGAAGACATTACAGTAGGGGGTGTGCAGCACTCTCCCATATTAGTGAGGACCAGATCCAGTATGGTTGCACCCCTGGTTGGTATATTGACAGTCTGGTCCAGGGAGTGTGTGTTTACAAAATCCAGGAATCTCTATGCCTGTATGTTTGGTGTCATATATGATTCCAAGTTAATAGTGGGGTAAATATGCCCATGAATATGGTATTGGGTTTGATGGTGAGCGTTTACAATGAGTTTAAATACATGGTATGGGTTTCCTGGGTCATACAGAGGGACATATTTATTTAACATTTGTTTGCCAGGATAGTCTGACTGGACAACAAGTGTTCATTTTTAGTGGAGTCCTGGGGAGAAAACTCCATAAGTTTACAGAGAGAAGAAAAATTTGCAATATAGACATTACAGAGTAGTAGCATACAAACTGCAGACTTTACATCCATTAGTACACAATAAGAGGATATTCCCCTTTTAGTTGAAAATACAAATATACGAGAGTAAATAAGAACCTGGTAGAGCATTACAGGATATTTCACAACTTGAATAAGAGTATATAAATGTTTACATTTCCATATATACATTCAAGCAAATATACATGTAAGAGCATATACATACATACATTTTATATATATATATATATATATATATATATATATATATATATATATATATATATATATATACATACACACACACACACACACACACACACACACACACACACATTATATACACACACGCACTCACACGTACATATACTCATACCCTATGAACCTATATAGGTTATTGCTCGCACATGGATAGTTATAGTTAGATGGTGCTGTTTTTGTTGTCCAGGACAGATGGGGTGTAGAAATAGTGAGTGACATATAGCTTCCAAGGAAGTGGTATTGGATTTTTCCTATGGTGATTTGAACATGGAGCAGCTCAAGTGCATTGTCCTGTTTGACCAGTCTTGAGGTATATTTATTTTTTAATAAATCTGCACCTTTATTCCCCATCTGTGTAGTAGCTAGTCTAAATGTGTTGAAGGCATTATAACCTTGCACTGTTGGTGTGTTCTTAGAGGCTTTAAACCATGTCTCAGAGAGCTTCTAGGGAGTTGAGCAGTAATACCTTTAGATTTTCTTGGATTTGATTTGCTATGTTGGAAGTACTTTCAGTTTCACATTGCCTTAAAATGCACTCTGGGGAAAGACAGTGTTTTAGCTAATATTCAAAAACCTAGAGGGGAGAGGTACAGACCATCCCTGGCAAAGCAGCAAGGTCGGTTAACCATCTCCTTCTATGCTGACAAATATTCCACCCCCTTGGAATGGCACTACAAACTAAGCCATTTATTAAATACAGTATCTTTTGTTCATATTGTGGCATCATCCTTGGAGAAAGTAAACTGGTGCTTAATGCTAGACTCTTACTAGCCTAAGACACACATTCCGAGAGCTCCATGATGTCTCGCTTCTTATAATCTAGGGAGGTACGTCTCAGGTCATTTACTCCCACATGGGCTAAGTCATACCGGTACTTTTGGTCCAACAATCTGAGTGCATGCGTAATGTGGTGGATCCTAGCCCCTTTTAAGCAACGGACTGTGACTTTATCCTTACTCAGCCTGGTGAGAGGAACATCATTGTGTCTCCTGATGGAGTCTCCAAAGACCAGAATGTTGGATAGTTTGCTGGCTTGCCTTATGGGCTTAGTAGTAGAGGCTCAGTGAGATGTGGCTGTACGTGTTGATGTGAGTGTTATTTTGGAAGAGCGCCATTTGGGGCTGCTGAGAGTATTTGTTATATGTACTTCACCTAGGAGGTCTTTGGGGTTTAGGAAGATTACATTTAAGCATATGTTGGTCTATATGTCTGCTTTGAATTGTGTGTGATGGGTGCAGCATGTTTACTACTGACAACCTTAACGACATTAGGAGTACTTGTATGCGAGAGCTTTGCCTCCAGTGACATCGTGTAAATACATCTTTCACATACCATATCAATTTGTTTGAGAACTAACTGGCTGTCGGGAAACATGAGACAATTTCTTCATTACCTCAGGATGTGCATATCCACCAAGCTGGTAACAGAGATAATGGGAAAGTTCATATCCATTGCAACAGACCCTTTTTTATTAATTAGACAGTTGGAGTGAGAATATAAAGCAATGTCAGAAGTATCTGGTTTGCAACTGTGGAGACAGTGTTCGTCATTGTAAACTAGTTGTCCTGTGTGCAATTAGGTATTGGTGAAATTTTAATTGTGCTTTTACAGGAAAAATGTCACTCAAGGTGTGTGTGTGTGCCTGTACAGGGCACTGCCAAACATTTGACAAGTAACCAATATGCATTTAAGCAGATATTCTAAAATCAGAAACAAATCCAGCAGTACTTACTGAAAACAAAGAATTAGCTTGTCAATAATTATATAAAGAGTGGACTGGAGTGAATGGCTACTGCCTGGCTACTACTAGTGCTGGTCTCACCACAGCTTCACTCTGCTGGGATACAATGGTCCTTTGCTTCTGCTCTGACCAGAAGCAAAATCTTAGCACCAATCCCAAGATAAAAAGCAAGCCACAGCCTATTTGGTAATCCAAAGTCTTGTCCCAAATGACGCAAGGGTTTGTAGGCTTGTTGTAGCCTTTTCCTGGTAGACATCTTGAATAGCAACCAGACCAATCAGGAACATCAAGCACAGACACTCGGTGCTGAACCAGAAACAGTCAGGAATCAATGCACTCTCCTACTTCTCTCACCAGGAGTAGAATATAACCACAACTTGCAAGCTGTCACCTATGAAGCAGTTATTAGGCTTTCTGGTGATCAGCAGTCTCCAGGAAATAATGTCTCTGTTCTCCTTCTCTCACCAGGAGGAAATAGAAGCACTAATCACAAGATGACTACTGAGAGGCAGAATGTGGTCTGTCTAATAACTGGTGGTCTCAAAATAGATGTTTAAAGGTAAGATGAAAACAATTGGTTAATAGCCTAAGAACTGCAGTGTGCCCTACGCAGTTAGATATATAAAAGGGGTAACGTAAGCTTTAGCTAAGTGGAGAACCAATAATTTTAAAACAGCTAGACAGATTGGAAGGCTATATATAATAGCTATATTACCATATAATGAATTAAATCACTGCAATCTATAAACACAACACATCGAAAAATCTTACCAACATTAAAGAATATATAAAAAAATCTAAAGCAAATAATCACTAATGAAAACAAAAGCAGTAATGTTGAAATCACCAACAACATAAAAGTAACTGCTTTCTAGAAACCCTGAAATTAGGGCTCTTCCCCCACAACTGCAAAACTTAAATGAACTAACTCCAGAATGGCAAGGCCATGAAAAAGGGGAAAAAATACTAAGACCTCCTGACATTTGACTGCAGTATAATTCAACTAACTAGACTACCAACAAAATTGCTCAGAAAAATATCTCCTGATGAACTTGTTTATCGATAAAAACAATGGCCCCCATATATGTAAAACTTTACAAATTCTGGTTCTTGAAGATGTTCATAAAATTAGAACTGTTTAAACATACTCAGTATGTTGTTACACAGCTGAATTAACTCTATCTTTTATGGGTTCTGGTAGACTAAAAGCTTCTCTTCTAAAAATAAGATAGCAATTCTCTTTCTAACTCTACGTTGTGATGTTTAAAAACTACCAGTATTATTTTTACCATTTAAAGCCTGGTAAGTATGGTTAGCAGCCGAATGACCAGGTGTGACCCCCAAACAAGAATGCAGTCACCACTTTTCTCTGTTTTTACTGGGTCCCCCTAATCACAGTCCATTTCCTAGCTTTCTGCTACTCCTTAATCAATACTTAAAAGTTTTTGACCCACTCTAAGCTCCCTCAGCTTGTTAGTCTGCCTATATAGTTAGATTGAGACTAAGGCCTTAATGAAGCATATGTATACCATATCCACTGGGTTCCTTTAATCAAATTCCAAAGTAGCCAACTCAAAGGAATAGTTCTTACAATGATCTAGCGAACATAGATTCCTAGTAGACTGTTTATATGTATAGATGTTTTAACTGGGGATTATTTATTGCACAATGTTTAAGTGTTCTGTGAATTACTTTCTAGATTCCATTCGCTCATTTTCATTCCATTGAGGGGGGATCAGCTTAAGTACCCATAACTTGCAGGCCACATACTCATGCTGGTTAATATGCCTTAGCCCACTTCCTAGAGATTTGGGGTGGTATACCACCAGGACCTCATGCCTCACCCTAGGATTCTCAATTCCTTTTCAACAACCTACGAGCCCATTTGCTGTTTATACTCTCTTGGTTCATTCCCTTCACACTCTGAAATACTTAGTCATCTTTTTCTTTTAAAGACTGAGGTCAAACATTTATTAAGAATATCTTATGTTAATGTTTTCACTACACTTTTTACTCTTTCTTTTGCAGTCTCTGAAGTTTTGTTTTCTCAGTCCATCATTTATATTTGTCTCTAAAAATATTCATTCTTTACTTTGATTCCTATGACAAACTCCATCTCTAGCCTTCCTTTAACTTTTGTTACCCTCATTGTAGGTTGTTTTCCTGGTTTTCCCCATAGTGCTACCTGCATCCCATTCCTTTGTCAGCCTTTGAAATGCACTTTTCTTTGCTCGAACTGTATATTTTTCTTTCCCATAAAACCATGCCAATAATCTCCTTCTTATCATTTTGCTTCTTTTCCTTTGTTTACAGTTGCCAGTAAACTTTACTTAATCCTAATACACAAGCTATTTGTTCTCACAGTCTTTCTTCATTCACCACCCCTGGCTCAGAACAAGCTGCCCAGCCTGTTATATTGCTCGTTCCTGTGGCTTCATAGCATGGTCCTGTTCATACAGGTTGCCTTTATCTACACAGATCAGAATCATATAGTGTCATAGTACTGTTTTTCAAGAATATTCCTAACTCAATGGTTCTAATGCCTTCATCTTTACTATAGCACATGTATAGTTTTGTTTCTTTCCTTACGTCTTCCTGTATGGGCGAATCACACCTGATATCATGTTCTGTTTAGGTTTGTGTTGCAGGAGGTACCCAGGATCTCTGATGATCATCTTGGGCAGATGTCGGAGACCCATCCCCATTAGTTCCACTTAAGGGTCTATGTTAGAACACCGGACTTTCAAAATTTCAAGTGTTCTAATATCAACCCGTTTTCAGCTGAAAATATCAAAGAAACAGAAAACCGATTTTTTTCCTAGGGAAAGAATTTGGTTGTTCGTTTCTGTTGCTTTGGTATTTTCAGCACTGTGGTGGAAAGTTACGGGTTGGGTTCAGGTAAGTGTGCGATTGTGTGGATGTGAGGGTTAGGGCGGGGTAGGTGAGTTAGGGTTTGGGCGCGGGTCAGGTAAGTGTGCAATTGGTTGGAAGTGAGGGTTAGGGCGGAGTAGGTGAGTTAGGGTTAGGCCACAGATGAGGTGACTGTGCGATAGTGACGGACCTTAGGGTTAAGGTAAGTGGATAGTTAATGGTGTATGTATAGTTTAGTATAGGGTTAGCTGTAAGAGTTTAGGTGTATGTGTGTGGATTGCTGTTTTGTTGGTGTGCTTGTGTTGTGTGTGTGTGTTTTGGAACAGCAAATTTTTTCCGTAGGAAAAAATTCACTGTTCTGTCTGTTCGCCGTTTTAAAATTTCGATTAATAGGGTTCGATATTAGAACACTCAAAATTTTGAAAGTTCTGTGTTCTAATATAGACCCCCACTTAAGGTAATGTATACCAATGAGAGGACCATTCACAAAAAGTCTGGAATAATCTCTTACTTGCAGGATCGTGTCCTCGAATACCTTAAATTTATAAGAAAGACCTGGATGGATCTTAACTTGGAGCCTTACTCAGTGACAATTATACCTTTTCCCACTGTGAATCAGTCTCCAAGACATAAGATCTAGAGCAGCAATCTGTTATCTTTGCAGATGACTTGCATGCCCAGGAGGGATGCCATGAACTTTGAATGCATTAAAGGGATAAGCATCAAAACAAGGACTCCTTCACATCTACTGCATATCTAGTTCTGTAACATCGCTCCCTATAGAGCACATTGACTTAATCGTCTCTGAATTCAATATTTTAGACTGATCATTTGTAGGGTGATTTTGTCATTTGGTCTTTTGAGGAGTTAGTGTATCCAAAGCATTCCACCTTATGAAAGGATTCAGGTTTACATATGCTGTTACCACTGTCACTCAGTATTTAAGACATACACTGAGCTCAGTGTTGCAACTAAAAGTAGTGCAGAGTCTTTCTTAATATATCACTTCTTGATTTGGTTTGTGTTGAAATTTCCCCAGTTACAGCCTCCAATACTGACCTGTTGAACTACTGGAACATGCAAGCTGTTACCTGTAAATAACTAGCTGTATTCCTCTCCCTAATACTTTGAAATATCAGTGCAGAGGATTCGGATACACTTATTTTATTGTACTGTAAGGCCATAATCTTGTCACGAATTGTGCATGTCCAATCCACCTCAATGTTTGTGACCTGTGGTTTGTTATGGAACTCTCAGCCTACTCCCAGGAGAAGTGAGTAAAGACTTTAGCACAAATGGATGTGCAACAACCTTCTAAAGATTTGCATAAAAAGCAGCATTCCTGTCCAATGAGATTTATTTTTGTCTGGTAAATCAATGTTATTGTTTATTGTTTTTAGGCTGTGCAGTCTTCTATGCTTTTTCACCCCAAAAGCTTCTCAACTTGATGGATTGGAATTCACTGCTGAATTTTCTCAGCTATACTAATCTCTAATAAGTCAATAGCCCGTATTAGGAAATAAGAGGATGCATTCCATGTAAATTATGAGGCTGTTGTGCGACATCGGTTCAAGTTTCATGTGCAATTCTACTCTAAATTCAGCTCCTTGTTTTCATTCTTACATTACACAGCTTGGCTAGATATTGCATGACCCAAGGTCGTCAGAGTAGTTATATAGGAGTGGTTAATTTCTTCTAGGGTTCTGTTCTTATTAAAAGAAGCTTTTGTGACTCCCTTCTTAAAAACATTACATTAGATCTGGGTGATCTCGATAGTTTCAGTCCGATCTCAGACTGTATAGGTAAGGATACTGAATAAATGGTATAAATTCAGACTGGTTTAATTTTCTAGTAGTATATAATCATGAATCTATCTCAGCCTGGATTTTAGATGTGACATAACAATGAAACTTCCCTTGCAGGGTTATGAACAACTTCATGGTGGCCAGAGATCAGTAGTTCATTCACAACTGTTTCTGCTTGCTCTCTCTCTCAATCTCTCTCTCTGAAATCTGCTACAGAAGGCAATAACATCCTTTGGAACCATCTGAAATCTTACTGGGAACCCTTCAGAGACATCATTAAATGGTTACTCTAACTACAGGGATACTCACAAAGCTTGGTTTCTGGGATGATTTTTTTTCATTATCCAACCCCCTTACCTGTGGAGTTTCACCCAATTCAATTTTGAACACAGTTTTCCGTTCATGTGTGGTTTCCATTTTAAACATGGTTGTTTTCTGTTCATATTCCGTTTCCATTTTGGACACTGTTGTTTTCTGTTCATGTGCTGTTTCCATTTTGAACACTGTTGTTTTCTGTTCATATGCGGTTTCCATTTTGGACACTGTTGTTTTCTGGTCATATGCTGTCCTTTAAAGATCACATTCAAGGTGAAGTCACTGTCATCACTGCCAAGTGCACAGTATCCACTAATGCCTCTCTTTTCTATAACAATGTATTTCAATCATAAATCCTTGGCTTTAGTACAAGCTGAAGAGAAGCCCATCAAAATGGATGACTGTGGCACATTGATAGACTCATACAGACTAAAACCTTAACTCCCTGTTTTATATGTGTGAGTGACTTGCATAAGTTTGCTTCTATGGAGAGGGAGACCTTGGAGTTATACTTGATGGCAGAATGACACTGTGGACCTGGATGTCTATCACTGTTGAATCTTCTTGTCTTTTAAGGAATATTGTTCAGCTGAAATACGTGTGGCCACCTAAGGACCCTTCTGTGGGTTTTCAACCCTTGTTTTCCTCTCTCCTCAATTACTACAGCTTTCTCTTCACAAGACTTTCTAATCTTGAACTTGACTATCTGGAGATAATGCAGAATTCTGCTGCCTTGCCTACTTTATGGCAGATATTTATTTACTTATTTCCATTTATTTAACACAAAAGTCCTACTTGGTCTTAATAGACCCATTTTTTCAAAGGCGGCCTGGGTAGAAAAGCTCCAACAGGTATACAGAATAATAACAAATCAGAGTAGACTATATACATAGCATAGCACATAACATTTCATATTGCATTTGCCCAAGTTTCAGTCATACTGTGTTAATTCAAATTCAGTATTACAATTTATAGTTTCCCTAGTTTCCAACCTATACGTCTTAACTTCGAAACATAAAAAATCTGGACAAAGCCAAATATAATGGGGGGGGGGAGCAAAGCCACAAAAATAGGAACAAATTCTGAATGTTGTTCATATAAACTTAGAAAGCTGCTAGAATAAAAGAGTGTGTGTTACCATGCATTTTCTGAAGGATACGACATCTGAAACTCAAATGCCTGTCATTATTTAGTGAATTCAGTCCTCACTGATTTGCCACAAAAATTAATTCAGAAATCACAAATTTTATGTGGAACAGACCAAAAATATGAAGCAAGAAACTTGACATTCTGTGAAACTCTGGACAACAGAGAGGTATGTTCCAACCCCAACTTCAGACATTTCTCATCATAAAGCTCCATGTCTGCCATGTTCTCTGCTTCCATTGTCTTCAGTATTTCCCTTTTGTATTAATCACTTTCTGTACTCCTTCTTATTTCTTTGCCTTTTCTACCTCTCACCTTATAACACCTGTTTGTGTATTTAACTCTTTCAGCTGCCTCCATCAGTCAGACTGCCCTTCATCCATCAACCTCTGCTTATATGCATAATTTATCGATAAACCTTTCAATATCTGGATTTCAGCAACTGCCTTTGTGTATCTAAACAAATGATCTGATACACCTTTCAAAACTGGAATTCCACAAGGTTATGCCACCCGTAATAAGATTTCATATGCTGTGGGTAGAGTTCACATTATTATACCATGTCCCTCAGTATTCTTTCTAATCCTGGGCAAGCCCTACTGGTCCATGTCCTGAGTCAGAAGATGTAGTGTTTGACTGTATCCTTCCTGAATACACATAAAACAAAGACTGTTTGTATCCATGAGAAGACCACTTTGCACCCATACTTCTGCCATAGTAACCATATGCTAAAAAGAAATTCCACATATATCACTGATCTGTCAAAATCAGCATGGGACAGAAAATAAAAACAGTACAGCAGTACATCACCTCCTAAGAAGGAGTGTATCAACACATATCACCCCACTGAAGTTACAGAGTATACTCCTCCCAGCAGGAAGTACAACAGACATTACCACAGTCCAAGTGCAGAAAATGCATCAACACACATTGCTTCAGTCCAAATACAGAAACGCACTCCCCCACAAAGCGGAAGTGTGCTAACCCATCACCTCAATCCAGGTATAAGGGCATGTTTCCTTCCTCTACAGAGGAAGGACATTAACACACTTCATTTCAGTGCAAGTACAGGGGAACATTTCCTTTCTTCACAGAGGAAGTACATCACCACACATTGCCTCAGTCCAGGTGCAGAAACGCATTCCCCCTCAAAGTGGAAGTGTGCAACCCATCTCAACATTCCCTCCAAAGAAGTGTTTCAGCAAATATCACATTATTACAAATATACAAGTACATTCCTCCTAAAGGGAAGTGCATTACAAATTTGAGTGGTGATTGGCATTTTAGTTAAGGTGTTTACCACACAGACACAAGGTATAGTGTTTGATTATAACCTTTGAATGTGAATTAATTAAGCTTAAAATGGCCTCCAAGGGCAGCTAACCAAGTAATTGCCTATGAACATGACTGTTTCATTTGTTCTGACAATTAGCTCATCCAGATATTTAAGAAAATGTGGTGACTGCTCTCCATACAAGTATAGGGTCTACTCCCCTACTGTTCATGTGGGTTGGGAGTTGTTGTAATGGTTAAGGTGTTTAACTCAAAGACAAAAAGTTTGATTCCCATCTCTGAAGGTGAAATTGGCAGGCTTAAAATGGCCCAGTAGGGCAGCTATCCTAATACTTACCAATGAACATATGAAACTATGAGTATCACCTCAGTTCAGAAACAAGAGCACACCTCCCAAAGACGAAGTGCATCAAAACACATCATCTCAGAACACGTGCAAATATACATTTTTCCCCCCAACAGAGTGAGTGCATCAAAACATGTCCCCTCATTTCTGGTGCAGGAATACATTCCACCCTCCAAGGGAAAAGTGCATTAACACATCATCTCAATCCAGCTCAAGATATGTAGTCCTCCACCTCATAAATGAGTCAGCACACATCACCTCAGTCTGGGTATATGGGCACATTGCCATCCCCAAAAAGAAAGTGCATCAACAACATACCTCACCTCAATCAAGGAGCAGGTGCACAATCCCCACCCAAAGAGGGAGTGTATCAGCACATATCCCCTAAGGGGCTGTGTTAACACATTGTTTTACCCACAATCCCCCTAAAAGGGAAGTCCATTAACTTATCACATCTCCCAAAGAGGAAGTGCGTCAACACACATCATGTCAGTCTCAGTACAGGAGCATATTTTTCCACCCCCCACAGGGGGAAGTGAATCAACACGCTATCTCATTCATGATCCAGAAATTCATTTCATCCCACCCCCTCCAAAAAAAAAGATAAGTGCAACACCACATCACCTCAGTCTGAAGTTAAAGGTAAATTCCTCCTCCTCAGAGGTAGTGTAGTTAAAGGTAAATTCCTCCTCCTCAGAGGTAGTGTATCAGCACACATCATGTCACTTCATGTACAGGACCACATTTTCCCACTGGAAGTGTATCAACACAAATCGCCTCAGGCCACGTGCAGGCCCTGAGGAAGTATATCAACACACACCTCAATCCAGGTATAGGTGGACAGTCCTACCATGAACAGAATGCATCAACAAATGTGACAGAGGGAAAAAGAGAGTGAACCACCATACCATGTGAACCAGAGCTCAGATAAGCTTCTCCATTACTTTTAGGCCTTAGCATCAAAGGAGCAGGTTCAAGTCCGTAAGTAAAGCACCAAAGAAGTGCAGACTTTACCGAGCACTTGAACATTTACCCCTGGGTATCTCTTCCAGTTGCTCTACCCCTAAGCTACTGAAGCAGCTGAGAACTGGCAAGGTGTTGGAACCTCACTGCTCACTCATACAAATGTGCTACAGACAAAACAAGAACAGAGGAACTGCTTTAACCCATCACTTCGGGCTAGGTGCAGAAGCAAAACCTTCCAACCAACAGAGCAAATTAGCATAGTAAATTTGAGGACACATTGCAAAACACTGTAAAACATACTGACCACTTCAAGGTATCCAAGAAAATATTTAATGTTGTTCTATATCCAGCAGCTCATTTCGTAAGACTCATTCTTTGTAACTTTTCTTTATGTAACATGTTCCTTACCTAATACAAGCTATTTTCCACTTGTGTAACATATTATTTACTACTTCATTTCACATATACTTTTTCATATTAATCTCGGTCTTCTAGTTCATTTTTATCATTTATACTTATTCTATTTCAAAATACTAGGTTCAGTTCAAGATATCTAGCACTGTCATGTACCATTTGTTTATCTTCCATGCAAATGTTAGTAATAAATTTTTTGCCTAAATTTTACACTCGAGAAATGTCCCTTATCACTTGTCTTCTCTTCCCTAATGGGAATACTCTTGTAATAATGTTATAAGCTTTATCATAACTGTACAACTAAAATGTGCCACAACTGAATATATTTTTATGTAAGTGTTATACTTTGGAGCTTTTCTCCCCAGGCCTCTGATGAAAATGGGTGGACACATTCAGACTTTCCTGATATACAAATGTCAAAAAATAAATAAATTGTATGTCATTCATAGCATTGTTACATCTCTTTCATTTTGTTAGCTGTATTCTTGGGAACACAGGGAACTGCTGAATTACATTTTGTCTGTACTTGTTTTATATCTGTAAGACAAATGTTATGCTGACATAGCTTAGCAGGCAACATGCTGCTTTATCACTGGTCTTAGAATGCTGAGAAAAAATGAAAGATCCTAGTATTGACTTCATGGCACATGGAATCAGTTTCCTTTTCTCTGAGTTTATGGGACCTCAGAGGTAGTAAAAATCAGGACTAGGGGTGGTGTAGTGGGGTACAGGCTCCCAGCAGAAATTATAAACAATTACTGGTGCATGAATTTGGTGGTTATAATACTATGATTTGTAATTATTGTCTGATTTAGTTATTTTGGTTATAACTTTTTTGCATCATGACTTGGGGAGATGTGATGGTTCACTGTAGATACCTTACTGTCATATCACTTGCTGACAGACATGACTCGGATGTCCCACACAGATATTTTATGATATTGCTTTGGACATATGCACAGTTCTTGTCCTAAAGTGCATTTTCTGTGCATATTTTGTGAAACATCATTTTGCATTGGCCCCGAAAGACACCAGATTTAGACTATGGATCCACTTTTTCAAATGACAGAAAAGTTATGGCCACAAGCTGAAATATTCTTTGAATACTATTAAACTGGAATAACACACAGACTTGTTATAGTTACCGACATTCAATTGCTTCTTCCAGACACAGTACATTTATGGTAAGAAGCTAGTGTTGCTTCTTTATGTGGCAGTAATGGTGCATTGTGGGAGCTACTGGGAAGGCCATGTGACAGTGGGATACATAGTGTTGACAGCTAATTGCATTTGTCACAAGAAAATAACACAACGAATTACAATGTGACCATTTATTTTATGCTAGATTATGCACTGGCAGGTTTGTAATTGTTAACGTCAGTGTCCCTGTAGCAAGAAGTCAAAACTGGGATAACAACATCACATGTTATCCCATGTTATTGATGTTTTTGGGGCAGAGTCAGTTTATTTCCATATGGGCATGAACAGAATCTACAGAATTTATCAATATTCTGAATATGAAGTGGGACTGATATGCTTCAGTGAGTGTGCCTTACCATTTGATTTGGGGTGTAAAGACCCTCATTTCTGATGTCCTACAGCTGTTTGTAGGGTGTGAGTACCCTCAATTTAAATGTCTTTTAATTGGTTGCAGGGTGAGAATACCTTAATTCTGATGTCTAACAGCTGGAGGATGCAGGGTGCGTACCATACCTTTCAACTCTACAGATTTTTGCAGAATGTCCAGATTTTTGCCTCATACTTTTGATCTGTTCCTCATAAAATGTGTGATTTTCTGCCAAATCACTGGGATGATCTGAGGATTGATGTCACTAAATAATAGGTTCACATATTCATCAAATCTGGGTTTGACATGGCCTTGTATGTTAGGCAAAGGTCAAGATGAGAAACCCTTCATGAAGGTGGGCAAATGTAAGGTCTTCCTAACTACTTTAGCTACATGGGTGTCGAATGACAGACTACTACTATCAACCTGGGTCCCCAGGTCCCTGATAACTTCTGATATCTGTGTCAGATGTGCAGTCATCTGCAAACTTGGTCAGCCATAACCTCTCCTGTGTTTGCTTGTACTTGAGAAGTAGATGCTAAACAAGAGTGGGGCCCAGGCCTGTTCTGTGGGACAACACTCAGGCCACAGGCTTCGAGTCACACATGGCGCCAGCAACTCTGACCCTGTGGGTTTTGTCACCAGCCAGTTTGCAAACCCATCTTTGGTTGACATTTAAGCTGATGAGTTTTTCAATGATACCGATCCAAAGTCTGCAAATTCTATGTCTTTATTTATGAGGTCCATTATGATCCTCTCCATGGCTTTGCAGATAAGGCTTGTCAAACTACTTTGATTAAACAGCTGTCCTAGCTGTGGGTTTAATTCCTCATTGAGTTCATGGAGCACACAGCCTGGGACACCATCAGGTCCCATGGATGCTGTGGGACACTAGCCAGTATGTTGGCAATGTCTGTAGGATCAGTACAGTCCTGTAGGTGCTGGTAAGTTGTTCCATGGCATTTGAATTTATGAATTCCAGAACTTTTTGGGCTAGGGTGTTTGGGCTTGAGTAGTGTTATGATATACATTTGTGCTTCAGACTTCATATCCTTCAGAAAAAAGCATACCAAGACAAATCCTGTTATTCTCGCAACTTTCTAAGTTTATAAAAGCAATATTTACAACCTGTCCCTATTTTGGGGCCTTTGCCCACCATTCTGTTAGGCTTTGCCCAGATATTTTGCACTATGAGGTTCAGAGGTATGGTGTGTACAGAGAGAGCAGTAACAGAGACTTTTTAATCAATTTCTACAGTCAAACTTGCATTTTTACCTCAGCAAAAAGACAATGCCAAATTGGACAATTTCCACCATAGATGGTACAGCTCTATTAAGGGGAACTGTGCACACTTGTGTAAATGAGCTCTCTCTCACTGCCTCAGGAATAGCTGGAGAGAAATCTCTCAATTCCTTCATACATACTATCTACCTACAAAAAAGAAATGTAGTTACAGTATGTAAAAATGATGAAGATGGAGTGGTGGTGAGAAAGGGTTATGGTGTGGCATTATTTTCTCACCACAGGGTCAGTTCTAGTATACTTAAAACATAATAAACAACCATTTAAGTTTTCTTTATTATCCCACTTGCTGTGTACTGCTGTTCATGGTTTATCTTGTTCATCATTGAGTGTATAACTGGGAAAATCTATAATCAAATTTATAAAGTTCATCTGTCCATAAACCTGCACTGCAGTCATCAACACACTACAGTTCAAGTGCCATAGTAAACATATGCTAAAAGGAGTATCACATGCATCATATATATCTGTCAAAATGACAGCTTCTGCTCCATTCACCATATGAGTGCAACGCAGGTTTTAGGTATCAATCGACAGAGCACATCTGCCTTGAAATAGCAGTAGTGTAGTGTAAAAAACAGCAGCACCGCACTGGTTTCCAACAAGTTTCACAAAAGGAGACATTCTGTACAAAATATGCTCTATAAAGGCATACAGTACACCTACTGAAAGTGGACCACTATCATTAATCATATCTGGACTATAAATCATGACATTTTAGCTTAGCTTTACCCACAATTAAAGAAAGTAGAAAAGTGTAATCAGAATGTAAATGTTTGCTAATTTATGCAGTTTTAACAATCGACCATTAAAACACCCACACAGTCATTTTATAGACAATTTCAGCTCATAGTCTGTTTTTAATTAACAGCTATTCAGCCCTTTCTAGCAGACTGAACACAGAACTCACCGTAACTTGTCTGCCACGTTTGTCTTTTTGTTCTTTATTATTCATAATTGCTTTAAAAAATATGTGTAGGGTATAATACACACTGGGATGCCACCACATAATACCATGTTTTCCTGACTTTAGACCATTCAAATACATTCAGACTCTAACATGCATATAAGAAAAGCACAGGTATATGCATACGATGTAGCAAAATATATTTTAATATAGTACCTTTGAGTTATTGCTTTTCAGACAATGTGGAAACCAGAGCTTTGTTAATACTGCCTGCTCTTTTGGAGAGCTAAGCAGCTATAAATAGAGAAAGAAAAAAATTAGATAAGCAGAGTCAAGGGACAAAGGCAGGGAGGAAAGCTGACAGACAGCATAACATTTACACAAATATGAAGTTTGCCTTAACAGAAAAAGAACAGAAGGATAGATCCATACATTACACACATTTAAATGCAACAATCATAATCACCAGGAGAGAAAAAATACATCAGTTATGAAACAGTAAGTTTAAAACAGCCACCAAATATTGTAATTATGATTCAACACATTGTATTTAAGTATCTAATTCCTACAATCAGTCTCGTCAGTTTTTAAACCATTTTGTGTCACACGGGTACTGTGTATCATGTTGTGGACTTGAAAATGGTGGCCTAGTGCAGTATACCCAGATTCCATGCCATAATTCTATTAACTACATTACAAATTTCCATACTGTAAGTGCTGTCCAAAACTATATACCTATCTGCCAAACTTTACGTTATTCATGCTGAATTAAAAAATGGCACCTGTGCACAAAATATATTTTCCTGCAAGTTTTATATAAACATAATTACTGATGTAATGGCAGTGACACAAATATTTGACATTCAGAGACTTAAGCGATGCCTGACTTGCTATTCTTTACATGTACTGAGCCAAACTCAGTGGTCTTTGCACAGTTGACATAGATCTGGAAAGCTTAACAGCAGTGACACTTAATGGCCACAGACACACCCCTTTGCTAAGTGATACTTCCATTTTCCAATAATATTGCTCATTCATATAAAAAGTCACCTTGCACACTGACTTTATATCACACATGTTAATTTAAAAAGTGCACCTACAAGCAAATTGCAAATTATATTTTGAAACCTCATAAAAAGAAAAGGATGGAGTGAATGTTATATGACTCTCCTTATTTGATAAAGTCTGTTACTTCAACTGCACCAAAAAATATAGCACAGAAAGTGGCAACTACATCACACAATACATATATTGAACAATTGTCCTAATGTACAAACATGGATACATATGCACTCAATCAATAAACGTTCCCATGTGCTCCCTTCAGCCAAAGGAAAATTAAAATGAATGATGTTTGTTCATTAAATATCATTGTTTGATAAAAGAAAAGTATTTTTAAATAATACCACTAAAAATGTAATTTAGGGACATCAACCTCTAGTCCTTACTGGCTTATAAAATCCCTGATATTTAAAGAGATTCAGTCTACTCCAATAGGTCAAACTAGAAAGATAATTTTTTTTTCTTACAGATCACAAAGTCTTCTTCCTTCTTGTTCATTCATTTGACATACAACTTGTACCCCTCATTTGACATACAACTTGTACCCCTCATTTGACATACAACTTGCACCCGTCTTAAATAACGAAGCATTTTGCTCCCTGCATTCCCTATTCATGGACAGATGGAAAGCAGTGTAGACAAAAAGTATAATGATCTGATGATACGAACTGAAATCAACAGATTGATGCAAGTGTCCTCACATGCAGAAGTATACACATGCAAGTACATCATTATTCCAGTGAAAAGAAATTAAGTCCCAGCATACAAATGGCATTATTTTAAGAGAATTTTTCATGATACAATTGTAGAACAGCAATATAACATGGTATTGTTTTTGGCTAAACCTATGGTAGGATTACTATATTTTGTTCACTTGAGCTTTGCTCTCATGATTAGATTAATCTTCACTTAATGGCATAATATACAAATTATTTATTCAACAAATCATCGTTAAAGTAAAAACAGCTGTACCATTATGGTAGAGGCCTTATAGTACAACACCTCCCCATTATGGTGAAAAAACTCTGTAGTACATTATATATTCTTATTTGACAGACAAATAAAAATATCCGCTATCATTATAAATATTCCATGAACACTATCAATGTATCATACTATGGTTAACCACAAACATTAAACTGTTTCCAAAGTTATCTTATTACTTGGGTTTTGGTAAAATGTAGAACCTATTCTTCAAAGATCATCCAACTCATCTCATTTAACAATACCTTCTTAGTGCTTGGTCCTAAACCTTGCTTTCCCTCAAAATATATAAAAAAACTGATACATCACATAAATTAGATCCCTCTCATCCTGAACCTTAAAGAAAACAATTAGTTCAGTTTTTCATAGCCTCCAATTACACAAACTCATTTGCCAGTTTATCTATACCTCGGATTGGCAGGTTACTTTGCCTTGCTAAACAAGTTTCCATTTGTAATAGTGTTGTATTCTCCTTTGTATCAATTTCTTGCTGATTCGCATTAAAATTTTTTTTTTTATTCTAACTGCTTTTATGTTCCCTCATTGTACAAATGAATTGCATTTTCTGATTCTTAACACATACAGCTGTTATCATTTTTGAAACAGTTCTTTAAGAAACACAACTCTAATATTAAAATTGAATAGTTTATTCAGTATATAGATGGAAGGTTGAGAGTAATAGTGATGCTGTTTTTAACCATATACAGATGGACTAACAGTTGAGCATTTATTATCAACAACATGCAGTGGGATGGAGGACTGCCCTGTTTCACACCTTAAGGTGCCACTGGAACCGTAATATTACAACATCTATATATTACTTTATGTTGCTGCCCATCACCCAAATGAGGCACCTGTCAGCGGTTTCCCTTACTAGGAAAATGTAGATATACTAGCATGTAGATTGCGCTGATGGATGGATGCTCCTAAGGTTATCATTTTTCCTTCTTAATGACACTAACATTATAGTACAGCTCCACTGCTTACACAATGATGTAATCAGGACTGGCGCAGTTTATATACTATCCTACTCTGAAGATCTCAGATTATTCTGTTTGTGTGTGTTGTCATATCACCTCTTTCCCACTTTTCTGACATGATTTCTTATGCACATCCATTTGCACTTTATGTCTGCCTCTCAATTCTGATATTGTAGGAGAACCTCTCCAACACCCTGAGCAATCGGTTCTAGTTTCCTTTCATTGCATATTTCACTGAATACACCTAAATCTCACCTAAATCTCACCTAAATCTCTCTCTCTCTCTCTCTATATATATATATATATATATATATATATATGAAAATTGGTCTACATCATAACATTGTCATCTTGTGAGAGCTAACCCTTCAAGACTTCTAAGGTGCTCATGCACCTTCAATGTTTTTTTTTTTTTTACCTCTGCTGCTCAAACTTAATTTTATATTCAACATGATATAAAATGATGTATCCACAAAGCTGTGCCTGTTGCAGTACCCTATTCAGCTAACACAAAGCCTGTTTGGAGGCTGATACTGACTAGCCTCTGTATGGTGTTTGATGGGTCTTGTTTTAGTCTAGCCAATATGTAACCTAGTATGTTGTCCACCCCATAGAAGCAGTGTTCCTGGGCTTGGATGCTGCTTTGAGGACTTGTTCTTGGAAGACTGGGGGGAGGGGGGTATATACTGGTATGTGATGAGGGACTGGAAGTTAGAGTTAAATTTATCTGCTAGTATATTAACTGTGCCCACTGGGTCTGAGTATGTGGCATCCCTTTCCATTAGCTCTGTACAGTGCTTGACATTGCATTGCTTCTGGGGTTTCTAACATAGTTGGAGAAGACCTTGTGGTTGTCTTTTGCCTGGCTGGTTATTTCTACCTCATATCTGGTTTAATTTGGCCTGCTTCAGGGTTCCCTGTCAAGTTTAGTTTGAGTGGTATTCACATCTAGAGAGTTACATTTCTTTCTACATGTAATACATAATTAATATTTTGTAGATTCTGTTTATATTTGGTTCCACAATTAGGGTTTTTTAAATTTGGCATTGTGTTTACTTCCATGGGGACAGATGCAACTATGCAGTTAATTATACGTGCACACAATTTGGAACTAACATATTTAACATATGCAGAGGGGTTATCAGGTTTGAATGGACTATTGAATTAAACCAGGTCTTCATTAAGTTTTAGTATATTAGTTTTAGGATCCTTCTGGTTTCAGTCTTATGATGAATGTGACTGAGGTATGGTCTGATTTGACTAGGGAGGGAGTTACAACTGCTAGGGAACAGAGCTGTCCCATATCAGTGAGAACCGTCTAGTATTTTATCACCCCTAATTGGGGTGCAGACTAGCTTTGTTTTACTTACTGACACACAGACTTCATTTAATATGATACTTAAATGGTATTTCATAGGTAATACTGTTGTTTGTCTTTACAGGTGATGGTTTATATTCATTGACAATTGTTTATTTAATATTTTGTAACTGTAGCTATGTCAGCCATTATTCTATTACTGAATCACGGCTTTCTTCATTATGAATTATTTTTACTTCAGTTTTCTGTTCTGTAGTATTGTTATTTAAAATGAATGCTATTCCTTCTTTTATCAGTTTGTTGCTGGCTACTAGTTTATTGAACTGTTGCACACTATTATTTTAAGAATTTATGTTATTTTGCTGCATAAATTGACTACGTTACGTCTTTTGGAGTCACTTGCGAAATATAAATAGCATTTCCATTTTATTTATTCATTCATTTTCAGATTTTTTATGCCCATTTTCTTTCTTCATGGGGGTTTATTATGTGTTTGTTGTACCTTTCAAAGCTCAAGCTGCAAGTCTATTTTCTGTGTAATTTTATGGCATTGTGGACATATGAGGAAGCAATTTCTTATTTTTTTTTTTTTTTACTTTTTATGTATTTTATGCTGGTGGATGTGTACTTTTATTATTTTATAGTTTCAGGTGAACAGATTGGGCCATTTTCTGAAAGACTAGTTCTCAGTATAAGTCAGTCTAAGGCCTAGACCAGGAGCCAGATTTCAAAAGCCCTGCTCTCAGTGTAAGTGATCACTTACACTGACAGCAAGGCTTTTGGAATCGGGCCAGTTATGTACATGCTTGTGTTTCTCTGTTCTGTTAAGTGTGGGACTTTGAGCTATTTGGCATGTGTACAAACCTATTTTTTTCCTCATTTATTCTGCTTTTCATTCATTCATTGCCTGATGTCTACTTTATCCTACTCAAGATTGTGAAGGAGACAAACCCAATCCCAAGCACTCAGCAGATGTAAGGCAATGTACTATACTGGCAGTCATGATGATCTTATTATTTGTGTACCACTGGTGAACTGTGAGATGTGCAAGCAGATGTCTGCAAATGCATGTGTCTGTACGTTAGCACGTTTGACTGACAACTTTAGGTTTTACTGGAAAAGCTCACCCAGACTCTGCCACAACTTGCTATGCAGAAAGGTTAGTTTTTGCTTTCTTGTGTTTTGTTTTATTGCCTTTTCCAGTTTTATATATTGTGATTTATTTTCTTAACACTATGTTTTATTTGTAGTCTGCTTTTAACTGCATATTTAAATTAGGAAAGAGGCCACAGTTGTATATCCTGTGAGTCATACAGAAAGTCATTCGCCCACCTCACACCTTGGTGCTTGTGTTTTTAAACTCAACTGTGTATCTGCCTGTCCCTTATGTTAATTTGACCACATACCTCCTTCCCTCTCCTCTTTCATTGGATATTGTGAATAAGCACAAAATTATAATTTTGCGAAATCACTCCCCTTCAACTATTTAAATGTTTTGGCCATTCCACTGTATTCTATACAACCAGAATACATAGTGCCCACCCTCTTTCAATCTAACTTGCTTTTCTAAATTAGTGATTGCCCATTTAGATGGCTCATGCTTAAGTTACCCCCTCTCTCATATATAATTGCTTAGTGCACCCTGCAGCTCTTAGAATATTAACATTTTCCATCTTAAATTTAACATCTGAAACATCTTTTGCAAGATTGCCAACTATTAGAGAGCCCAAATTCTGCCTCTCAGTAATCATCTTGGCATTAATGCTTCCATTTTGCTCCTAGTGAGAAGGAGCACAGAGATATTTCCTGGAGACTGCTGATCACTGTAAAGCCTAATAACTTTTTATAGGTGCCAGCTTGGAATTTCTGCTTATATTTGGCTCCTGGTGAGAGAAGAGCAGAGGGCATTGATTCTGACTATTTCTAGATGGGCAGCAAGTGTCATGCTTGACCTTCCTGATTGGTATGGTTGCTATTCAAGGCTTCTACCAGGGCATACAGGCCCTTACATCATCTGGGACAACACTGTGGATCACCAAGCAGGCTATGGCCTGCTTCTCATCTTGGGACTGATGCTACTGTTTTGCTTCTGGGGAGAGAAGAAGCAAAGGAGTATCATATCCCAGCAGAGTGAAGCTGTGGTGAGACCAACACTAATAATAGTCAGGCAGTAACCATTAATATGGCCCCTCTTTTCATCATTCCTGACAAGCTAATACTTTGTTTTCAGTAAGTACTGCTTCATTTGCTTTAAACTTCAGAATATCTCCCCATATACTTCATTGATAAATTATCAGGCTTTACTTATCATTCCCCCTCAAGTGTTTGTCAGTGTCCTGCATAGCCACAGACATTTTGAGTTGATATTTTTCCTGTAAAAGCACCATTGATATTTTACAAATACCTAGTTGCACAGGAATAACTACTTTACAGTGACAAGCACTGCCCCTGGATACCCCAAACATTAGACAGTTGGATTGAAAATACAAAGTAATCAATAAAAAAGGTCTGTTGCCATGGATATAAAATTTCCCACTATCTCTGTTACCAGCTTGGTTGATATGGGCATCCTAAGGCAATGTAGAAATTGCCTCATGTTTACTGACAACCAGTTAATTCTCAAACAAACTGATATGGTATGTGTGAGATGTATTTACACAATGTTACTGGAGGCAAAGCTCTCGCATAAAAGCATGCCTAATGTCAATAAGGTTGTCAGTAGTACACAGTCTGCACCCATCACACAAAATTCAAAGCAGACACATAGAACCACATATGCTGAGGCACTTAAATGTAACCTCCCAACACTCCAAAAACCTCCTAGATGAAGTACACAACAACCACACTCAGCAGCCCCACATGTACTCTTTCAAAACAATACCCACATCATCACATACAGCCACATCTCATGGAGCCTGTACTTAAGCCCACAAGGCAAGCCACCATGCAATCCAACATTCTGGTCATTGGGGACTCCATCATGAGACAAACTGATGTCCCTCTCACCAGGCTGAGTAGGAGAAAGTTATAGTCAGTTGCTTATTAGGAGCCAGCATCTACCACATTATGCAATGCATGCATTTAGGTCACTGTACCACTAGTACCAGTATGACTCAGTCATAGTCCATGTGTGTGTGTGTGTGTGTGTGTGTGTGTGTGTGTGTGTGTGTGTGTGTGTAAATGACCTGAGACATACATCCCTAGACTATATGAAGAGAGACATCATGGAGCTTTCAGAATGTGTGTCCCAGGCTGGTATAAGCCTAGCACTGGGCAACATTTTACCTTCTCAAAGAATGATGCCACAGTGTTAACAAAATATGACTGACTAACAATTGGCCTATTTCTAGTACATTCTAAGGGGGTGCAATATTTGTCAGCATGGAAGGAGATGGTCAACTGACCATGCTGCTTTGCCAGGGATGGTCTGCATCTCTATCCTCTGGGCTTTTGAATATTAGCTAAAACACTCTACTCCCCCACAGTGCCTTTTTTCCTTCTCAAATATTTTTATTAAACTTTTAAAATCATAAGTAGACAATAATATTTCATTTAGAAAAATAATAATCTTATTAGAAGATAAAAAAACAAATATAAACCAAATATTAAATTAATATAAAGAACATATAAAACTATTTACAAGGGTGTCTGCTAAGTCACAAATATAAAAATATACAATTTCAATTATTGATAGAAAAACAACCATGGTTTAAGAGTTGACTTAGTCCTTTCCAAGCATACGAGGAGCTGATTCTTGCGGATCTTGATTTTATTGTAATAATCTCCAGTTGACATACTTCAAAGGTGATGTTCAAGAATTCTTTGTAGGAGGTAGTACATTAATTTTTCCAATTTCTTGTCATTACTTTGCTTGCAATTGTCAATAAACTCCACAAAATTGGATACTTCAATCTTGTAGCATATTCAGGTACTGGAGTATTAAAAAGGGCCAAAGATTTGGTTAAGATGAATTTGTCAGAAAATAAAGCCTACAGAAAGTCATTAATTTCTTTCCAGTAAGATTTGATTATAACATATTCAAAAAAATATATGTTCCCAGTCAGCTTTAATATCCACTTTACACCTCAGTCTTAGATTTAAATATTAATCCTATTCTATGTGGTGTATAAAAAGAGCTATATAAAAATTACCATGAGAACAAATTCCATTTAAGTAAACATGGTTAATTTGGATAAGAGAAATAATCATTTGCATTCATCACTGGGGATATTGTTTTATATGTTTAAAATAATTCAAAGGGTTTTCTTTGAGATATTATAATTCTTTTCTTATCATTTTATAAATTTTGAATAATATGTTTTTCCATGTGTTTTTTGTTGTACAAGAATAATTAAAAGATCAATAAAGTTACGAACAGTCTTTCTCACAGATGGTTGCATAACTTCAATTCTTATTTCTACATATTGTATACAGTTTTGAACATGTAGCCATAGATGATCATCCAAGTTAAACTTCTTAATTATATACTGAGCAGAGTAGACACTTCAATTACTGAGAACAATAAAACAGACTATTTTATTTAAAAGTAGTCATTACTGATTAATTTAAAGAGGCAATATTATTTTGAGTATGAGCTATAGGAAAAAATAACAAAAACCTGCTTTATAGATTGGGTTTTTATAAATAAGGCTTCTTAAAGCATTACTTTATTAATAACATCAGAATTAACTGTTAAGATTATGTATGAAATATTCTTTTAATAACCAGTACAAGGAATTACTTGAGGTTAGATACTGATTAGAAGATCTCAAGTTATAAGTGATCTTGTAAGATTAGCACATGGCTCAACAACTAAAAAGTAAAGGTAAAAGTGGGCATCCTTGTTTAGTTAATTTGGAGATTTTAATTAATTCTGAATTAAATGACCCTATTTTAATATATGCCTGATAATTAACATATAAAAGTCTAAGAAGTTTTATAAATTTATGAGAAAAAATATTTTCTTCAAGTACTAATGAAAGATGGTTCCAGTTTACCGAATCAAAAGCACAATTAATGTCTAGGCTTATTGTTGAATTTTCTTTTGTTTTATTAGCTAAATCAATCAGGGACACTTCTTTTAATATTATCATATGAAGTTCTATTCAAAATAAAACCTGTTTGATCATTATCAATTAGAAGAGGAAGAAACTGCTTCAGTCTCTCTGCATATATGGACCTAAATAGTTTATAATCAATGTTTAAGAATGAAATTAGCCTGCAAGATGAGCATTTTAATCAGATCGTTATCTGTTTTTAACACTGGAGTAATAAGAGAATATTTCCAGGATGGGGGGACACTTTCTAAAGTTTTAACCACGGTAAAGACCTCAAGTAGTATATTCAAAGGATATTTTGGCATTAACTCATAAATTTCAGGAATGATACCATCATTATCAGCAGCCTTATTTATTTTTAGTTTTTCTAGTATGTGCTTTTATTCAGAATCTGAAATAGGTTCATCAGTAAGATTAATTCGGTCTATAGATATTTTTTCTTAGTATATTTCTTAATGAAAATTTTAATTCTTTCTTGAGGAGCCATTGCAGGATTATTTTCACTTATTGTAGTAAAGTAATCTCTAAATTCTTTTAGAATATCTTGTATCTCACAGACTTTCTTTTTTGGAAGGAGAATATATTTCTTTAGTATGGTTAGTTTTGTTGTATATTTTAGTTCTCATAACTAATTTATGCATATACTTAGAATTAACTGGATGGTTAATAATTTTGATCCTTTCCAAATTGATCATTGTTTTATGATTTAGTAGTTCAAGATATTTACCATTCAGTTCATCTGTTTTAACGTATCTGTATTTGTTTTTTGACTATCGAGATCTAATGTATCTATTTGTCCTTGTAATTTTATCAATTCTTTATCCAACTGTTTTTTCTTTGTAGTATATCAATATATAATTCTGCCATATACATAAGTCTGTAAGGCATCCCATATATCATAGATATGTCTTGTGTATAGTTACTCAGCATGAAATGTTCAGTTTCTTTTTGGAAATATTCCTTAAACTCTTTCAAATTAGTTATATATGCAGGTATATGTTTTATTGCATTTCTAAGATTTTGCTTAAATATTAACTGAAAAGTTATTGCATTATGGTCAGACACTGGACATGTTACAGTCTTAACCTTATCTAATCTATTTATTAAATCAGTATATACATATATATATATATATATATATATATATATACTCTATCAATTCTCACTTATGTTCCATGTCTGTGTGAGTAGTGTGTAAAAAAGAGAATCTGGTTCTGAAAAATCATGTACATCTCTGACTTGAATTAAATCAATAACTTTTTTTAGTTCTTTAGCAGGAGCAGATATTCTTCTCTTCCTAGTGGAATTAGAATCTTCATTTTTAAAACACAGTTAAAGTTATCTACTATAATACTGCCTCTTATAATGTGTACAATTTCTTCCATTTGTTTCTTAACACTAATAATTCCTATGCCAGGAAACCAATATAAATTAACAAAAGTATATTTTCTATTAATTTCTAATGATATAGAACATAACCGGTCTTTATCATCTTTATAAGAGTTAATTGTCTTAGGAATAGGTGTAAAGTTTTCCCATAAAATTGCTACACCTCTTCTTTTCTGATTATGGTGAGAGCTGGACACAACAGTATATGTTTTAGTGTTACATCTGTCAATGTCAGTTTGTAATAAGTGAGTCTCTTGCAAAAAAAAATAATCTGAGAATTAAAAAGTCTCAAAAACATACTTAAATGCCCTCTCTTCCAACCATTACTTAAATCATTAATGTTTAAAGACATACACTTGAAGCAAGACATACAACTGAAGTGTTGGATTTATATATAAAAAAATTCCATAAATTCCAAAAAGTATGTACATCTTTAAATTACTTCTTTAGAACTGACGAGTATAGATGTAAAAAAAATAGCAGACACCCAGAAAGAAAAACTAACTTTCATTAAATGTAAACCTTTATTTACACAGTCTTTCAAACTCCACATGGAGTCTAAAACTCATTGTTTTAATAGAACTATCCAAACAATTCCACCCATTTAAAAAGCAACAAAGATAAAAACCCAACCTCCACACTGCTATAATTGTATTTACTGATAAATGCAGTATAGAATAGACAAACTATAAATTTAAAACGCTCTCTATATTAGTTGTGACCACTGAAAAATGTTAAAGTATTTTAAATATATACATATAGAACTTCTCACTATTAAAGAAAATTGTAAGTACTATCTGGTGAAGCATGTTTCACTATTTATTTTATAACCAGAATATGTAGTGGACAGCAGTGCCTGTTATAAAATTCCATGCATCATATTTAGTCAGCGTGATACTATAACTCTATGATTATCAATGCCTATAGTTGTCGATCATCAATCAACACTTCACCAATGCTTTTAGGTATATTCATTATTTCAGTTCAAGAAGTCACATTTACTAAATTTCAAACTCTTATCCCTACTCTCTACTACTGCTGTCATTATGATGTCTAAAAGAAATCTTAATGGGTCCATGTCATGATCTGAACATCATCAAAGACAGGCATCAAATAGTTATCTGATTGTTTTAAGAGACTAATAATAATGAAATATTTTAACTCTATTGCTATATGTTCTTAGGAAAAGTGGATGCTCCCTCAGTGAATTAAACTAGTAATCTAACAACATACAATATACATTCATTTTTTTGTTTGTCACTCTAATGTATTCATGTTTGCAAAGTAGCAGAAGTTTATTCACAATTGCAACCCAATACAATTGTATCTGCCACTCTTGATAATCTTAGAATTGAACAGTAATGCATTAAATTAAAGCTTCCTAATGTATTATGTTATTTGGAAAAATAAAAATACTCCAAAATCCGGAATAAAACAGACACTTTAATGGCGGAAGGTGCAACGAACGACTAAGCACTTTCACCAAAATTACATATCAGGATATGTAATTTTGGCGAAAGCACTTGGGCATTAGTGGTTGCATCTTCCACCATTAAAGTGTGTGTTTTATTCTGCATTTTGGAGTATTTCTATTTTTTACTAGTGTTTTTTGTTTGGAATTGGTTCGTTGGGTTATTTATTTGGAAAAATGTTTTGTTTCCATTACTATTGAGTATTTGAACTATAGTGTTGCATAATAATAGAACCACTTATGTTATTCAAATATAAAGTGAAAAAAACTAGAACTTATTCAGTGTCATCAGGTTTCACCAAAATGAGGTTTTGTTCACTTACTAGTAGATGACACATCATTGTCATTAACAAATGAGTTCTATACAGCTTTAACATGAAATCTCTAGTCAACTAACAACATTGTATTAAACAACTTTTTCAAATAAAAACGGCAGCACTTTACATTTGGAATTAAGTACTGTATGTTCTATTAAAAAACTAATATGCACTGATCCAGTACAAATGTAACTAAACAGCTTCAGTACATTTTTCTTAATTTTTTGCAGATTAAATGTAATTATAGACCATCTCTCTTATCTCCAAATACCACCGTAGAATGTCAGGACCCCTGTCTCACAACTTTAATCCACCCTTCACAAAACCATGGTTCTCTGACAGAACAATGTCACATCAATAAAGGCAGATGTCAGAAAACAGTAAGAGCCACCTGCGTTGCAGATCCCATCCCCATCAAAAAATTCTCACCAATGCAAAATCTGCCATTCTATCATTTCTACAGGACTGCAGAAGCAACTTCCAAAAAACGTCACTACCCTTAAGTCCTTTGTCTCCCACTACCCATAACTCTGCCTTAATTTCTTGTGCTGAAAGGTTGAGAGGAATAATATAATTATTAATTTTTCAGACATGCAAGGAAAAATGCTACTGCACCTTTAAATCTGACAGATTTGAATATCTTAGTGCCATATAACAGCAGGTTCAAAGGTCACACATATTCAGCAGTAATCTCTGGCTTCTTGCACGAGGACTGGAACTCAAAATTAATGTTTATTTAAAATGCTTGAATATGTAAGACCAACAATTTTGGAATTAAAAAAAGATTAGACAAGAGAAGAACAGAGTAGAAGGGAAAACAAGATTATAAATATAGCTAAACATGAGAATATAAGAAGAAAAGGAAGACTGAATATATATTAAAAAAAAAATACCTTAATGACGGATGTATCTAAACTTCTATATCATTACAGTCTTATTAAAAAACATATGTTTTTATGGCTGAACAATATTGTATAAGAAGTTGAGCAGTAGTTGACAATGAATAATGTCATTTTTTTGTTAGTTTCTTCTTTTTTCATTCACTTTCCAATTATTTTTTTCAGCTTGTCTTTTCAATGAATTGTTATTCCCTTCCATATCCTCTAGTTGATCCAGTACATTCTTTGATATCAGGAATTTTATGGCACTGTCTATATCTTCAAAAATTTTAGTTTCATCTGAGAGAAATATCTTCAGTCTTGCTGGAAACAGCAAGTGGACTTTAATCTGTCTTTTTTTAGTTCCTTTATCAAAGATAAAAAGCATTTCCTCTTGGGCATCACAATAGAGGAATAATCATTGTGAAATCTTGTTTTGTCCTGCCTTAATAGAGACTTTGTCCAGGCTGTTTTCAAGATTAGTTCTTTATTTTGTATAGAAAAGATTCTTACAATACAGAGTCGAGTTCTTTGTAGAAGCAGCAGCCAGGGGCCTATGTGCTCTCTCAATGCCAAATGACATAGCTTCTGGAAGACATGATGAGCAACGACCAAACTAATAAAGAAATATAGACGAAAAGCCACCAGCTAGACGATAAATATCATTTAATAACGAACAAAACTTGTACAGCTAAAAACGTACTTCAAACAAACTTAAAACGCCAAATAGAAACACCTAAGAACAAGAATATAATTCAATGAGAGCGCTTTTGTTTAAATATTTTAAACTTCTTCAGACAAAAGGCATCTATTACATCACTTCCTTTTATAACCTTCACAGAAAATTGCGCCAAAATCAAATTCAAACTGGAGCATGCTCAGTAGCCAAAAAATGGGAAATAGAATTTCTAAATACAATTCAAGGAATGCATAAACAACAGTAATTAAATACTATAAAGGCAATAATAATACATTATATTATATAAAAAATTTTTAAAAACTAATAATTTAAATCATTCTTTTCATATGAAATCATGAACCCACAACCTCTCCAACCCTTAACATTTATAAATTATTAAATATTAAATATTAAATAATAAAATATCACGATTGATATATTTTCTATAATAGATTATCTTATAACATATATTATTACTACACAGCTTCCTCCATATACACTCAAAATTATTAAAATACTTAAAATCAGATATTAAATTAATCCTGAATTTTATTATGAGTCAATGCTTTTAATTTTAAAATTGGTCCTATAGAACTTCTTTCATTTAAGCCTGGCATACAATCAGCTTGTAATTTAATTTGCCAGGTAAGTTCTCTCTCTTCCAAAATTAAGTTCCACGGGGTTCTTTTTTCTATTTCTACTTGATCTATTACCATATAGTTAAAATTATGATTATTACATTCATTTATATGTTTTGCTAGCGCGTTATTTATTTTTTTATTTTTTATGGCATATTCATGCTCATAAATTCTCTGAGTGAATATTCTCTCAGTTTTTCCTACATAAAAGGAGAAACAAGAATTACAACTTGCAAGGTAAACTGCTTTAGATTTACAATTGAACTTCTTTTTAATATAATATTTCTTATCACGTATAGTGAAACTATCTCCTTCTTGAATTTTAAAGCACCATTTACATGCTCCACATCTATAGTTTCCACTCTTCACTTTTTTACACATTCCTATATTATTATTAGATTTTAATAAATCTTTAAAACATTTCCCTTTCCTATAAACTATTTTTGGGGATTGACCTATATGGTTTTTATATTGGGTATCTCCAAATATGGTTTCCCAATTATTATAAAAAACTTCTTTTAATATTTGATAATCTTGTGAAAAAGTGATTACTAAGGCTTTTGAAAATTCTTCTACTCTAATATTCTTATTTTTACTAGATGTATCTAAACTTATGATAGTCTCTCTATCGTCAAACCTACTTAAATCTACATTACTTGCAGCATCAGTAACAATTTCACTTTTACCTTGCAGAATTGGTTTAAAATGACCATTTTCTCTTTTTTGACTAAGTTCTAAAATTAATTTGTTTATTAACCACATTGGATATTCCTTATTAATAAACATTCTCCTTAAATGTTCACATTCATTTAAAAAATCTGAATATCTTGTAATAATTCATGCAGCTCTCACCAATTGACCTTTAATTACAGATCTTTTTTGGTGCTCAGGGTGTGCACTAGTATAATGAAGGAAGCCATTAGAATATGTGTTTTTTCCTATAAATCAAGGAAATATACACTTTTGCTTCATAATCTTTCATCAAATTAATATCTAAATAATTAATTTTATCCAAATTAATATTCCAGGTAAATTTGAAAAAGTTTGTGGTTTCATTGATATAATTTAAAAATTCATTTAAAATATCTATATTCTCTCTCCAGACTAAACAAATATCATCCTGAAACCGGTGATATGATTTAATATAATTATTATATTTACTATTAAATATAAATGTCTGTTCCCAGGACATCATAACTAAATTTGCATAAGTTCCCCCACATGATGATCCCATAGCAACCCCTTTCTTTTGGATATAATACTGATTATTAAATTTTAAATAATTATTATGTAATACCAATTCAATTAATTCAATTATAGGATTATTTAAGTCCTGTTGAACAGAAGACTTAAACAAAACTTCACTAATCCATTGAAGCCCAATATCATGGGGAATAACTGTATATAGATCACATACGTCTATTGTTACCAAAACATCTTTGGCATCAAACAATATTTGATTCATGTGCTCTAAGAATGTCCAAGAGTCCGTACAAATATATTCTTCTTTCATCATAACTTTTTTTAGTTCGTAATCAACATACTTAGCACATGCTGACGTGATGGAATCTCTCCCATCCACCAGAGGCCGCATGGGGGGATATTCTATATTTTTATGCATTTTCAGATTACCGAAAAACACCGGAATCCTGGGTGTTAGAATATTAAGATAATTAAATAAATTAATATCTATTCGTTTATCTAAAAACATATCATTAATCTGTAAAAAAATCTTTCTATAAGCACAATTCAGCTCATTTAAGGATACCTTTTCATAAGTGTTCGTATTTAGGATCAACTCCATTTTATTATTATAAAAATCTACATCCATAATCACTGCCCCTCCCCCTTTATCTGGTTTCATAACTCTTATGTTCCCTTTCTGTAAGCATTTTAAAATTTCTAATTCATCTTTACTTAAATTTGAGGGATAATCTGTTTTTTTATTAATTCTATCTAAATTCCTTAACTGACTTTCACACATCTTTTCGTACATTAAAAGTTTAGGATGCAAGGGGGGATTATATATACTTGATATATTAAATTTATGTGATGCATTATACATTGAATCCTGAAACATAAATGAAAAGTTAATCTTTCTTAAAAACAATTTCATATCAATGATAGTTAAAGTAACATCAAATGTATTAGAAGGAACAAATGAAAAGCCTTTTGACAATAAATTTGCAACTTCCTGATTAAAATCAATTTGAGTAAAATTATAAACTTTAAAGTCACCAGATTTGTTCATAATGACTTGTCGTAACTTATGTGAACTCTTACTACATTGTTGCATAATCGTTTCATGTCCATTCTCATCGGTATCCGAACCATTATTTCTTATGTTCTCCATTTTTTTGTCTTTGGGCCTGGCACCTTGAAACCCCGCCGATTGTGGATTACCATATGGAATTTTATTTTTAAGCCTTTCAGAGCATCTTAATTCAGGGTATTCATCATCATATACCAAATCATTATGTAAATTCCCTTCATATTGGCCTTCTCTTGCAGGGTCAGATCTATAAGCTTGATTTAAGGAATGAGTTTTGGTTTTCTTATTAAATCCACCTGGAGGTCTGGGATATGCTATCCCATTTGCATATTGTTTAATGTCTCTTTCAATTTATTCTGTTTTGGCATTCTTTAGTTTAATAATGTATTGATCAATACTATTATATTTTCTAATTATGTCATATTGAACTGTATCAAAAGAAGCATCTGCTCTAATTATTTTATCAAGTTCAGATATCAGATTATCGATTTCTGATTATATTTAATCAGCATGTTCAAAAGATCTTTACCACATCTATCGAACAACTGCAACAGTTCCATATGCATAGGTGAATTATAAACCAATCCTATAGGGTACCGCTATAAGCGCAACCCTTTAGGGATAATATTAAGTCTGATGCATTCTTTCAGATATGCACTTTCAAGTTGCAATTTCCTACATTTCATTAATTTAATATCAGTGTCATTTAATTTATGATCAATATCATTATTAGCATTATTACCTCCTTTAGATTGTCCAGAAAAAACAAACGATGATTCCAACCACTCATTTAGCATTGGAACAGATTTTCTCTGTCCATCTCTGTGCATAAACGATTTTTGTGCACAAAGTCCACTACTTTGCCCAAAGTTACTCGACTGCATTCCTTGATTAACAGAAACATCTTTCTCTTTTTCACCATTATCCAAACCTATGGCTTCCTTCCTGCCCATCTGGTTATTGAAACAAACTGGGGTGATATTAAAATCAAAACTAGTCTGTGAAGGTTGCATTGGTGCTTCTTTTCCACTCCTATTCATATGACCATCGTCGTTTTTATTTAATTTCTCATACAAAATATCCACACGCTGCATTAATTTCAAAATCAAAGCCGTTAAATTCCCAATCGACCCTTCAGTACCTTCGATGGAGTCATCTAGCTGTACGGCTGCTTCATCTAAGCAAACAGTAGACATGATGAGCAACGACCAAACTAATAAACAAATATAGACGAAAAGCCAGCAGCTAGATAATAAATATCATTTAATAACTATATATAACTAAATACTATAAAGGTAATAATAATACATTATATTATATACATTTTTTTTAAAAACTAATAATTTAAATCATTCTTTTCATATGAAATCATGAACCCACAACCTCTCCAACCCTTAACATTTATAAATTATTAAATATTAAATAAAATATCACGATTGATATATTTTCTATAATAGATTATCTTATAACATATATTATTACTACATAGCTTCCTCCATATACACTCAAAATTATTAAAATGCTTAAAATCATATATTAAATTAATCTTGAATTTTATTAAGAGTCAATTACTGATGCTGCAAGTAATGTAGATTTAAGTAGGTTTGACGATAGAGAGACTATCATAAGTTTAGATACATCTAGTAAAAATAAGAATATTAGAGTAGAAGAATTTTCAAAAGCCTTAGTAATCACTTTTTCACAAGATTATCAAATATTAAAAGAAGTTTTTTATAATAATTGGGAAACCGTATTTGGAGATACCCAATATAAAAACCATATAGGTCAATCCCCAAAAATAGTTTATAGGAAAGGGAAATGTTTTAAAGATTTATTAAAATCTAATAATAATATAGGAATGTGTAAAAAAGTGAAGAGTGGAAACTATAGATGTGGAGCATGTAAATGGTGCTTTAAAATTCAAGAAGGAGATGGTTTCACTATACGTGATAAGAAGTATTATATTAAAAAGAAGTTCAATTGTAAATCTAAAGCAGTTGTTTACCTTGAAAGTTGTAATTCTTGTTTCTCCTTTTCTGTAGGAAAAACTGAGAGAATATTCACTCAGAGAATTTATGAGCATGAATATGCCATAAAAAATAAAAAATTAAATAACGCGCTAGCAAAACATATAAATGAATGCAATAATCATAATTTTAACTATATGGTAATAGATCAAGTAGAAATAGAAGAAAGAACCCCGTGGAACTTAATTTTGGAAGAAAGAGAACTTACCTGGCAAATTAAATTACAAGCTGATTGTATGCCAGGCTTAAATGAAAGAAGTTCTATAGGGCCAATTTTAAAATTAAAAGCAGTGACTCGTAATAAAATTCAAGATTAATTTAATATCTGATTTTAAGTATTTTAATAATTTTGAGTGTATATGGAGGAAGCTATGTAGTAATAATATATGTTATAAGATAATCTATTATAGAAAATATATCAATCGTGATATGTTATTTAATATTTAATATTTAATAATTAATAATTTATATATGTTAAGGGTTGGAGAGGTTGTGGGTTCATGATTTCACATGAAAAGAATGATTTAAATTATTAGTTTTTAAAAATTTTTTATATAATGTATTATTATTGCCTTTATAGTATTTAATTACTGTTTATGCATTCCTTGAATTGTATTTAGAAATTCTATTTCCCATTTTTTGGCTACTGAGCATGCTCCAATTTGAATTTGATTTTGGCGCAATTTTCTGTGAAGGTTATAAAAGGAAGTGATGTAATTGATGCCTTTTGTCTGAAGAAGTTTAAAATATTTAAAACGAAAGCGCTCACATTGAATTATATTCTTGTTCTTAGGTGTTTCTATTTGGCGTTTTAAGTTTGTTTTTAGCTGTACAAGTTTTGTTCGTTATTAAATGATATTTATCGTCTAGCTGGTGGCTTTTCGTCTATAGCTTCTGGAAGATCAAGTACTTTAGAGAGCCAAGAGGTTAAACATAGGTCATATTGTCTCTTTCAATTCCTTCAGGAAAACCAGTTTCTGATATTTCGCCAAGATCTGTTTTCCAGATCACCTATTTTATCTAAAAGAAACCTATTTTACTTCAGTAAAAATTCTATGTTATGTTTATCTTCTGACAATCTCCCATGTCATTTAAAGCTTCCTCCATTCCAGAAATAAGAGTTCCCTGCTGGTTCAAAGATTCCTGTATTTGTTCCATTTGCTTAGAACACATTTCTTTAAAGCTATCTATTTTGTCCATATTTAGAAAAATTTCTTGCATGCTGTTAAGAACAAATTTTAATTCCTTTTTTTAAAGATGAGTCTTGAGAGATTACTTTTGTATGGCTCATTTTGGATCATTATTGAAGAGTTTTTCAAGAAGAAAGTTTGACAGGAAAATATCAATATATATATATATATATATATATATATATATATATATATATATATATATATATATATATATTTTTTTTTTTAATATTATCCTTCAGGAAACTGCAAATTAATAATGTTTGATAAAAAAAGAATAGGATAACTTAGTAGTAAAATTTCCTATTAGAAATAAAATAGTATAGCAGGGTAGGAAACATCTGCTGTTAATCTGTCAGCATCTTGGCCACCCCCCCATAGTGCCTTTTTTAGGCAATGTCAAACTGAAAGTACTTCCAACATAGCAAATCAAAACCAAGAAAATCTAAAGCTGTTCCTGCTCAATGCTAGGAGTCTAAACAAAAAAACTCCACTTCCTAGAAGCTCTCATCACCCTAGAGAATGATGACATATGTGCGGTCACTGAGACATTGTTTAAAAACACAGAGACCACATCAACAGTGCAAGGTTATAATGCATTCCACACATTTGGACCAGCTACTACACAGGCATGGACTAAAGGTAGAGGTGTCCAGATTTACATCAAAAATAAATATAGCTCATGTCTGGTCAAAAGAGCATAATGCACTTGAGCTTCTCTGCATTCAAATCACCATAAGCAAAATCCAGTACTACTTCCTTTCCTTTCAGACTGTAGTTCCTCCTCTATGACCCAGGAAATCCACATCATGTATTAAAACATAGTGGGAACACTCACCATCCAACCCAAAACCATATTCATGGGTGACTTTACCCCACTATTAACTGGGAATCACACACAACACCAAATGTACAGGTACAGAGATTTCTGAATTTTGCAAACACAAACACCATAGACCAGATTAATATGGGAAAGTGCTCCACACCCTCTAATGTAATGTCTTCTCTGGTAAGGTCAGACCACAAAATGGTCTCCTTTGATGTAAAAATAAAACGTGGAACCTCAGCTAATCCTGGAATATTCAGGAACTACTCTAAGGCCAACTTTCCACTATTAAGTCGTAACCTGGCAAAATCTCAAGCTCCCATAAGCCATGAGATCACTGCTAGATGCATAGATGCAGCTGAACCCACCAGGAAGAAGTACAGAACTAACTCAAAAAACAAGCTATCAATAGGATGTATAATGGAAGGAAGAAGATCAATGCAAAAATTGGGAGGTGCAGCACCCAGCAGGATAAAAACACTCTCAAACTAAGCAAACAACTCAGAGGACAAATAGGTCTACCAAAGCCAAATCTGATGCAAGTTTGGTCTCCCAGGCCAAGGACAACCACAATGTAGTCTTAGCCATGTCCATCCTCAAAGGCAATACACAATTATGTGCAGAGCTCATTATATATGGAACCACCTAACAGAGTCAGAAGACATAGAAAACCTTCTGGCTGGCAAATTCAGCTTCAACTTTACCCCTCTCTCTTCCTCACCCTTCCCTTAAGAAATACAATCAAATACAACTACTCTTGCTATCACTAGGGAACAGGTCCTTAATGCTTTCTCTAAGGCCAAGAACACTGCAACAAGAAGCCCAACAATATTATTTATTTTTTTTTTATTTTATTTTACATTTGTTAACTGAGAAAGTCTGACTGGACACATATCCATTTTCAGCGGAGGCCTGCGGAGAAAAGTTCCAGGAGCATGACATGCAAGAAATTTCAAAAGAATATTATACAGAGATATACATTCCTTGGAAACAAGTCAGGTATAGTTTAACAATTCATTTAGTAAAGTAATCCAACAGTAGGGTTTGAATAGATTATGAAAAATAGCCATAAAGACATTAATTCAAATTTTTTTCTCTAAATTGTGAGTGCTCTCAATATTTCATTACAGAAATAGCTGGGGTCATTAAACTTTACAGAGAAGGGAATTAGGGATATTTAGTAGAGAATTTGAATAAGGTATTGGTGCAGATTAGCCTGGGGAGTAGCATAAACATAGCCAATTGTTTGAGAAGTGGGTTCTCAGGAGTTTCTGAAATTGAGTAGTGGAGGTCGTGGAGGTTATTTGATTAGGTAGAGAGTTCCAGGTTTTGGCAATAGTGCAGGCAAAGAGAGATTTGTGAGATTTGAGAGATAATATCCCTGGATGCCTTCTAAATAGCATGAAACATGACCTATCAGACCCTCTGGAATGGTTATTTAACTATAGCCTCTGAACAGGCTTCCTGTGTCATGAATGGAGAACAGCAATAGTCATCTCCTTGCACAAAGGTGAGCCATCTACAGACCCTGGAAAATACAGACCCATAAATCTCACTAGTCTCGTATGTAAAGCCATGGAAAGAATTGTCATGGAAAGTCATGCATACTCAACCTGGTGCAATTCTCTGAGAAAGTCATTAAAGCAATAGATGAGTGCAAAATGGTTCACACTGCCTACCTTGACCTGACCAAGGCATTTGACACAATACCCCACTCGAGCATCATTGACAAACTTAAAATATTAGATACAAACCCTTATTTAACCTGCTAAGTTTACCCTACAAAGAGGCCCGTCACAAAAGGAGTCCCTCAGGGATCGGACCTGGGACCACTCCCTTTTGGCATTTACTTTTCTGAAGTCAAGTTCAATGTCGATGGCCTCTGGCTGACCAAATTTGCTGATGACAGCAAACCAAGAGCAGTCACTGAATCACTCAATGACACAAATGTTCTCTGGGAAGAGCTAACACAGACAACCAACTAGTGTCAGAACCACGGACTAAAACTACATGCCAAAAAATGTATAATAGTGTCCTTTGGGAAGTCATTCACCTCAGCTAACTGTTATATTGACAACATACCACTAAGAGTTGATCCAATCATCAGAGACATGGGGACACACAAACCATAATCTAGCCTTTGACCTTCACGTGTCTATGATCATGAGGAAATCATTCTATGTTGTGCAATTTATAAACAAAGTTATGGCATACAGGTCCAAGGAAGTCATTGTTCCACTGCACTTGGCATTCATCAGACCTATCATTGAGTACAATTCCCCCTTTGGCAAGTACCTAACCAGACATATCCAACAATTGATGTCCACAGAGATTTCTTACTAAAAGAATACAGGGGAGTAACATGTCCTGTGCAGACTGCCTCAAGGCCCTATTCCCTGTATTCTGTGTCCTACAGGCTGTTGAGGGAAGATCTATGCCTGGCATACAAGGCATTGTCAGACCCCACTCTGATGGACTTCCTGCATATCTGGAAAATAAACAGCACCAGAATTATCCATTCTAAAGACTTAAACCTTGCCTGTGATACAATTAGGACATGCTGGAGAGACAGGTATTTATCCCAGAGACTACCCAGTCTGTGGAACAGGCTCCCCATGTATGCAAAGCATATTTCCTCCTTAGTCTATTTCTAGTGCAACTTGGACAGTTGGAGGGGGAACAGGAAATTCATCCCTGTTTTGGCACCTATGTCTCTACTGGACCCAGGCAGCCTGTAAATGGTTGATCTCCAAGGACCTGTTTGTAAAGGTTTCACCTCCCACACCCCTTCTTACATATATAAAGGGTACCAGAACTCATCAGAGATTTGGGATGCATGGCTAGGCTTAAAAAGGCTCTTGTGCTGGTTAGCCTAGTAAACACCTATGAACCTACATGCTTACTTACATATTTATGTGTGTATTTACTTTGCTTATGTATTCTTTACCTTTTTATTGGTAGGAATGGGTTTAGGTTATTTTGTAGTGCATTGAGGTACAAGAGACTTGCATGTGGAATTAGTTTTTGTGAAATATGTGTAGATTTGTGTATGAATGTCTTGTGTGCCTATGAAGCTACATTTGCATGGTAGGTAGTTTCATTAGAGCTACTATGTTGGACATAACGATCTACTAGCTCATTATATTAACTAAAATATGCAAGGCAGTACTAGTTTCTGGGCTGTCTGTACATGCAAGATTATTAGTACCACCCTAACAGTCATCATTAGAACTTCCTAAACATGTAACTACTCTAAAATCTTCTCATGTCTGATGCAGTAAGACTCTGAAATATGCAGAAAATGATTTCATGTTGATTGCCAGAAAAGATTTTCACTTGATTCCCACAGTCTGTGCCTATGCAATATAATTTAAGGCAGGACAGACGCAGAGCTGAGATAAGAAGTATAAAATGAGACTGAAAGGAGGCACGAGAGAAGAAGGAAAGCAATGAATATGCAACTGAAGAGAATAATACAACTAAAAATGGCACTACATAATGCCACAATGAGCAGATCTGAATTGTAATTTAAATAAGCAGTCTTGTCCTTAAAATGAATAACAGAGCGCAACAGCTGCATCATAAATTTAAGGCCAATGACATCTGTGACCTTAAACTGCACAGTGTTGTTAAGGTCTAGCATGTCACGAAAAGAGAGTGATTTCCAATTTATTCTGTAATTTTTCTTCTGTTCTCTCAAACCAGAATTCTGAGTAGAGCTGTGATTATAAGAGAAAATGGTAAAGTGTGTCAGTGACTGACCTACTTAAAGAAAATGCATATTTGCCATTACAGCTTTTAATCATCTTTCGCTAAATGTGCATTTGTACAAAGTCGGACAGTCTCCCAAATCCTGTTCTTTTGATAAAAAAATATTTGGCATAAATTATCTCCATATTTTCAGTTTGGTAATATAATTGAACTCACTTTCCTGAATAAAATGCCCTTTCTACACTTCCTTCTCTTCTTCCAACCCCGCTCAGTCCTTATTTCCCTTTCTTTGTGTTCATGCAGACTATTAAATGACTAATGCCATTATGTCATCATAAGCATTGAGACTTTCCATTTTGGTTAGTTTATGAATGCTTAAAATAGAGGTGAGGCCTTCTGTTTGTAAGGCCTTGCATCATGCATGATGACATTTTTCCCGCAGCTGTGACAAAGCCCGACAGAAACCAACAACATTTAGCCTGAAACTATACACTGAAACTAATTGCCAAATTGCATGCAACTTATTTTAAGGTAGACCTGAAGCGGAAAGTGAAGACCAGTGCTATAACAACAAATCACACTGCACTTAATAATTCTTATGCCTTTATAGTACATTTAAATAAATTTATTAAAGACAAAACATATACAGTACTTGCACATACATTACCTGTGCTATTCTTTAAGAAGCAGTTTTTATAATGAGCAAACATTTAATTTGACAACTAAGCATTTCCATGATTTTATTATAACAGCCCCATACTAGGTTATCAGAGTATAACCTAACTTACAGAATGGACATGCTGTAAATATTCCCGACATTTAATTTTGATGGGAGATGTTAACAAATGACTCCTTGAGATGCATGAGGCTATGCCTCAACATATATTTTCTTTTGAGTGTCTCATTTAAAATTCATAACAGTGAATGAAGAAAGGATGGTCATTTTTAGTTTGAACCAAAAATGACTGAAAACAATAAAAATTAAGACTTTTTGTTTTGCATTGGGACAAGTCCCCCTGTACCCCCCAACCCCCATACTCTTCCTAATTATATATACCAACTCCAAGATCATACAACAGTGGGTAAGTACAAATTACCTTACCTCATTGTACCACAATCCCATAGGCTGCCACCAAAAACTCCATGGAAAACATTTGCTCATATAAGCATTTATTGTTATTCAGAGCCTAAAAAAGTTTTCAAACATACGAGTCTTCACTGATTTGACCTGCAACCCTTTTAAGATATTACTTGAGGTGTCTTACTGTAATGTCTTATGGAACTGAAAACATTCTGACAGATATGCGGCTTTTTAACAACAGTGCTGTCTTTCCAGTGTAGCCATGTTTTCCCATACATTATGCTTTGAAGCATTTTTCTACAGTTTCACAGGATACACATCTGAAATTTTTCTAAAACAATAGACTTGACAACATTTTAAATTCAACCATCACTACAATAGGAAAATCAGGTAACTGGTTTCCCATGTAGCAGTCTTCCTTTTTGTCTTCTTCTAAATCTAAATGCAAGTCACCAATTCTTAACTTGTAGAATTTTTACATTTTTAATAAGAATCCAACATATGGCATAACTGGACCTACATTACCATCTATAAATTTTGACAAAAAAGTAATCTTTATTATTTGGCATATGCTAAATTTAGTGACTATCTGTCCATTTACATGGTTAAAGTGTTTATACACTAGTCATTTTAAGAGCAGTTTATCAAATCCCTCATCTGCAAGATAAATTATCTGACATGACATTGCTATGCACTCTTTTTCAGGAGTTTCCCTTTGCTAAAGTGCATGCTAAGATGGCCGGACTGGCTCATTTGCACATATTCATATACAAAGTTTAGGGGTATCTAGCCTGTAATGAAACAGCATGTCTACCAAAGTCAAGGCACAACATCACAAACAAATTAGCTAAAGCTCTCTATAATGTCAATATGCAATGATATGTCAGACTTACTCACACAATATCAAAATATATTTGGAGGAGTTACATTCCCCAACAAGTCATTCAACACTTAAAACACATTGTTTTTATAGAAGGATGGCTACACTCCATAACATGGGGAGTTTTCTCCTGCAATTCTAATCTGTAAATAAACTCCTAGGATGCAAACACACAGACAGAAGGGAAAAGGCTGAAATAAGAGACACTTCCCTTTTCACTTTACAATGAGCCAGCTAACCTTAGGAACAGTTAAACTCGCAGATGTGACAACCCAACAGCCAATACACAAAAGCACTGATAATGCAAAATATTCCATAAATGTACATAGCAGAAATGTGCAGCTGATTACCCACAGCACCCCTCAGGGCACTTGACCACCCTTACATAGATGCCGCTATCTGATTAGTCATAAAGGAAAAGTGCAGGAAGCATCAAGCAAATATACTTAAAGAGGAATATGAAGCAAATGTATGGACTGTTAATAACAGCACCCTGTCTGTCTCCCCTATGGTATCATCATTAGATATTCCTACATTTTGCAAGAAATAGGAAAAGTATTAACTACATTTCTGAAGACATTATAAATAGCTGTTGCAGACAAACTTTGGATCTCTACTTGTAACAGTCTACCTCACAAGACTATCATGTGCACATTCATTGAATCTAATGCCTCAGCCAGCTCCTTAGATTTCTGATAGCTCTTTCTAATCAATGAGATTACACCATTTCAGTTTGTCAAGTGTGAGTCCAGGAGCAGCTGATCAAGTGAGAGTCCAAGAGCTCAAACTCCAGTTCAACTTGCATCAAGCACATGATTTTGTCCTGCTTAAGCAAATGAGTACCAGGTCATAGTCCCTTTCTAGCCCAACACTTAAGCATACACTGTCCGACTCTTCCTAATCCTTGAACCACATCTGTAGGGGAAACAAATGTTCCAATTTAACTTTCTTCAAGAAACATCACTTACAATCAACTATATCCTGAGGAGCACTTCCTTAATTGAAGAAAAATTCTGGAATGATCCTAGAATCCCTTCCTGGCTTTTCAGTTAAATCCATTGTACCAAATATCCAGGAATCCCAAAAGTAAAGAAATAACCAAAGTTGAAAAATAGGAATTGTGCAAGTAAGAAAATATAGCTTCAAGCGTGCAGAGTAAAACTTCAGCCAAATGTGCTCCTTGCTATCATTTCTTCTCCAGCTCTCAGGTAGAAGCCAGAGTCCAGCAATATAAATGTCAACTGCTTCCATTTAATAAGTATGTACTCATGGAGGCTAATAAGAAACACAGTAATTTAGCCAAAGTCAACATTTTTACTAGAGTTACTAGTGGAACCTATTATGCAAAAAATGGCATATGATGCAAAAGTGCCATATTCATGAAAACAAACTAGGGTATTAATTCACAATGACCCAAATAAGCCTATTAAGGATGATATCAATAAATAAGTCATGCATTAATGAACATGTACAAGTATGACACAAATATGTGGATGAATCCAACAAAATAAACATTGGTGGAATCACAAGATATACGACAGGTAAAAGGGTACTACTTAGCTTTCAAATATTTGCCTAGTCATAAAAATAAGTTTAGATTAAATAAAATACAGAAATGACTTTTCATGTCAAGCTTCTAAATCTAACTAAGAACTCAACCTGGTCTCTAAACTTCAAATAAGGGGATATTCTTTAATTACACCAGGCATGCAAACAAGGGAAAATTGTAATTTTTTTACATGTTATCAATAACAATGAAGTGTATACCAAGCAGGTGGGCATACCAAATATGTGTGCAGAACAAAAAAACCTTTGTACAGACTTCAAGGTAGGTAAATATGTCTGTGTTTGCAGAGACAATGTGGACATCCATTATCAAACTATAACTGCTGCCACAAATAATATTAAAAACTTAAACCCCATCAAAATTCCATGGGACCAGAAATGATGACTGATGGTTTCCCACACAGGATAAAGGGGAACCTGACCAACTCCTAACAATAATATTAAATATATTTTTAGCACCTGCCTAGGACAATAGGCTGTAGAGAGATTCCAGGTCACAGGGAGAGGGGTCACATCAGTCCCAAACAATTTTAGAGCCATCTGACTGACTGGTACTCTAGGTAAAATCATGAAGACTTTTATTTATTTTATTTATTTAACATTTGCTTACAGAGAAAGTTCAACTTGGAAGGAAGTCAATTTTCAGCAGATGGCTGGGGAGATACTCTGCTGATGCAGGTCTTTGTAATGTGGGAAAGAAAACAGAGCACCTGGAGAAAACCCACACAAATGCAGGGAGGACATGCAGACTCCACACAGAAGGCAACCCAGCAGAGAATCAAACTGGGGAATCTCTTGTTGTGAGATGACAACCCTACTTCTGCACCACTGTGCCATCAATGGAACATATCCAAAATGACTCATGGAGCATATGTCTGTTAGATATGGAACAGTTTGGGTTTAAGGAGAGATATTGTTTTTGTTTTTTTATCTTGCAGCATTCTTTAAAGAGGTAATCAGAGGATCAGAAAATATGAATTACTCAAAGCCTTCAAGAACAATCATCATATCTATTTCTTGAAGGTGACCACTGCTTGTTATATAAGACAATGCCTGATCCAGTTTGGTTTAAAAGTCTATAGGTGGACTGCATCACTTAGGAAATTTAGGCATCCTAAAGCAAAAAGTAAAAGTGATTAAAAAAGGGTCATATACATCACACAATGCCTTCCAAGATTATTGAATAAGGCTCCCACTAAAAATCAGAAAAAGTCATTCAATAGTGTCTTTCAAAAATAATCTTGCTGTGCATATTGAAATGCATAGCATTGGCCAATGGATTTTAAGCTTGACAACTGAACATATAAACCTATGTTCTGTCTGTTCTCCAGTTTACTAGGAAGAAGGTCTCTCTCCCTGACATATGGAGGGTTCTAGCTCAACACCATGATGACATTAGAAGTATCTGACCACCAGACCAGAAAGATAGTAGTCCTGCATTCAGTAGGCATGTGTTTTTTTTAGGCATTTGACAACATGTGTTATAATAAGTTGTAAATTTAGTGACTTGTATTATTGATAGTTTCCCTGTTGTGTGAGACTGCTGTACTCTGTTATTGGAAATTTACTCATTTTTTTAACTGTTGTACAACCATGATGTAACTACATTTAAGTAAAAGGTTGAGGGAAAGTCCACTATGTGGCAGAGTATAGGGGGGCTTTTCCCAAAACACTTTTTTTTTTTTTGCAGCTAGCTAATTAGCATTTAGGCAATGAATTAACCTGACATGATGGTGGCCCCAAATCAGTTAGAAAACCATGAGTTGATGGGGGGGAGGGATTACCATGGACAAGCAATATGCAGCTTGCTAACAGGAAGAGGACATGCAAGTTTTCAGCATTGTGCTGCTGTATAGTGGTGGCAGGAGTGCAGCACTACTGTCACATAGTAACATGTGCATACTGAGGAAAGAGTAGACATTAATGTGCTCATGCAAGTGGGCATACCATTCAAGGATGACTATAGGACATAAAAAAAACCTCACAGTTTGGAGTGGAGAATGCTATGATGGGATATTTCAGCCTCCTCACCCTACCCCTTCTAAACACAAATAATTGTTTCAACAACTTTTAAACTCCCAGATTGATGGCTCCAGTATGTGTTTTTTTGTTCACTTTAAACCATTAAATATTACTCATAGAAAGGCTGTTCCTTTAGCAGAGGGAAAGCCAGAATGATGGTGTGACAGCTGGTAATACAAGAATCAAAATATAGGATGTGTGAATTAAAAAAAATCATGTTAAACTTGGAAACAGTACCAAAATGCTTTCAAAGGTTCCACACCACATTTATAGCCTTCTCACATGCTTAGAAAGAGCTATGAGAATATTGTTTATAACCAAAAACAACATCTATAAAGGCTTTAGTACCCAACTTGCCCGACCAGTATGCAGGCAGATACCTTGTTCACACTGACAATGGCTGCTAGGCCAACACAAAAATGAGTGAGGAAATAGACTAGCCCTGCTGACTGTCACATCTCAGATGGGACCTCTCCATTGTCCCGAAGTCCACTTTTATCATGCCACATAATCCCTTGTACAACTGCTCCAGGACCACAATGAATTTAGCTGGAAGCCTGAAAGCATCCATCACAGCTGTCAAATAGTTTCATAAAAGACTAATCAAGGACATTTCATGCAGCAAAACTCATGCCTATTTGAATTCCCTCTCTAGTTTCTCCCTCACTGAAATTCCCATGCCCTTATCAAATACAGTTGGGCTAAGTCTTGGAGGTAGATCCTGACTGAACAGAATGGATCAGTCCTCATACCACTAATCTCACTCTCCTTGCCCAAATGGGTAAATAAAGTCTACTCTGAGTATGGCTATGGGGCAATAATTGCTCTGATTAAAGAGTATTTTCCTTCACTTCTTAATCACAGATACTAGGTCTGCTTTCCAGAAGGGCAGTGACTGTAGCACCGTTCTAGCTGTATGAGAATTAAAGATTACTATTAATACTGTTAGTTCTTGGGCAAGCAAAAATTTATACAATTCTGCAGGCAGGCCATCAGATACCAGACCTTTACCTACTCTAAGCTTTTTATTTCTGAAAAGGGACTCATGGGAAGACCTATGGATAAAGCTAGGATAGACATCCTTTCAAGAAAGGCCATGAGCTATTCGAGTGTGCCTAAATCCAATCCATTCTGTATTCCACTTGCCCTAACCCTTAGTTCAATATCTGAGTAGCACTTAAACATGTACCATAAAACTGGGATAGGTAAATCATAGACAAAATGTACCCACCACCTAATTGTAGGCTGCACAAAGCTCCTCCACTTTAACTTGACACTCAAAGTTGAGTTAGCAAAACTAGCAGTCACCACAGAGCTCCCCCAAACTCCTGTGATATGTGACAATATGCCAAAGGTACTACTAATACCCATGATACAACAGGGGAAGAAAAAAAACTTTCAAGGGTGAACACCCCTTAACAAGGTTTTTGGTCTAGGACCGATTAAATTAATCTAAGTATCATTTTAACCTGAGTAATGTATAAAGGATATCATATCACTAACCTCTAAAGAGCCCATATCAATGAGCTTCAGGTGAGAAGACACTAGTTATATAGCAAGTGCCAGAGACACTAAACCCATCTTGCTTCTCCACATGTGTGATGCCATTCATATAACTAGCTATAACAAGCTTTCCTTAATATTATCCATTGTTAATTCAGAAAGCCTGAAGAATATTCTCACTAGTAAGTACAGAAACATGCACTAGGATACAGATGAGTATACAGACTATTTTACAGCTAAATTAATTCTTGAAAACCACCTTTCAGCATCAGTGCAGCAATTCAGGAGGTGCACTGTACCAATTTCCTGCCCCCTGAAACTGCCACATCATGCTTCCAACCTCCTGACCCCCAAAACTGCCACATCATGCTTCCAAACTCCTGACCCCCAAAACTGCCACATCATGCTTCCAAACTCCTGACCCCCAAAACTGTCATATCATGCTTCCATCCCTCAACATATGCTTAAGGGGCCCATAGGGCAGAATTTGAATTGGGCATCTTAGTTAAGCTCTGTATAACTGACATACACCTCCATGAGGCGTATAATTTTGGGGGCCCAAATTATAAGAACTTGAAAACTTCACCAGCTTAACTAGGCTAGATTTGTGCCAGATGTGCTTCAAGGTAAAAAAAAATGTCTTTTCTCACTATGATCAGTCCTGTAAAATAACCCAAAATCCTGAAAGTACAATGCCTCACAGCCCCTAGACCCTGTTATCCCCATACCATAAATCAATGTGGCCAAAAGTATGGGGAAACAAAGGTACTTTAAATAAAACAAATAATACTTCTAAAACTATTTACCAATTCATAACTCTCTGGGGTGAAGAGGCTAAAATCTTCAAGCTGACGAAACCAGTAAGGGGAAGACAGAAAATAAAGGAAGAATACCTATGTGCCCAGTAGCTGTACTTCAACTTCCTGACCTAACCACCACTGCTATCCTAGTGTACATTATTCATGGCTACATATCACAAGTACAAACAATGTTAATGTAAATCCTGATACTGTAAAAGATAAATTGTGAAATAAAGAAAAAGCAGCAAATTCCAAAACCATAATGGAAAAAAAATAAAATGTTGTTTTATCTTGTGTGTTGACTGTACCTCATGTCCTTGTTGCTAATATAGTCTTATTGCAATGTCATTGCACTATAAAGTAGGATGAATAATCCAATCTACTGCAGCCTCAGACTTGGTATCTATATGAAGTAGGAGGAATAATCCGATATACTGCAGCCTCATATTTAGTATCTATTCCTCTACCTTTGCACTTGCAGTTTTGCTGTTCCAAGGTTCACAGTTGTATTCTTCAGATTTACAGCATGCACCAGCATCAACTCCACTCTACTCCTCCATAAACAACATGCATTTAAAAAGTTAAAACCTCAACTTCATTATTCACAAATTGATCAGCTGCCTTCCCCCACAGTATCTGAAACACCTGCACTTACCAAAGTACTTGCAACTAACCTGCATCAAACTAAAGTCTTCCCTGCAAAGCTTAATAGCTGCTTTTCATCCTGCAAAATGATCGCTGGGGGTAACAAAGGTCAATGGCCCTTCACTTTCGTTACTGAATGCTTCAGTATGTTGCAGAACAGAAAACTGTCAACTTCTTGTACAAAGTTTGCTCACAAAAAAAACATGGCAGATGACCAGTGTACCTCCATACATTTGTGGCTCTGCCTACCTCCAACAAATGTTTATGCATCTGTTGTCACTTCATTGATGATGCAGCTGAAACTGTTTGTGTGAAATCATTAAGCTCTTCCTTCTTCACAAAATAAAGTTTTGCACTTTTGGAGTACAGCTTCCAGACCGATCATCACCATCATCTCACCATGACCCCTCTCTTACAATATCATTGATTATCTCAGTAAAAGCAGAGCTTATTTTGTTTTGAGTCATGAAAACAAGGGAACTTCTTCCTTTGGATAACTTTAGCAGAGTAGTTATTATTCATGCAAATACATCAGCTGTCATACTGCAGATCGCTTCTAATCTTGGCTGCTCTTAGAACCTGCTCCTTGTCCTGGAAACAGAGGAATCACAAACTAACTACTCATGAAAAAGCATTTGGGTTTGTAAATATAGGTTTAAAATGGTAATGGGTGTTCCAAAAACTCTGAAAGAAAGCCTCTTTGTCACTCATAGCTGACTGACGATGCAAAAAAGCTTAACACCTGTATGTTCTGCCCCCTCTTACAACCACAGGATCTACACATTTGTGTATCACCTGTTTTCCCAATTCTCCAAACTTTCGATTATTCTGATATTCTCCTGAAAATAACACCAAACCTTACTTTAACCCACCCTAAGCCTGCTTCAGTGCATCTTCCCCAACAAACCAAACACCATTCATCAACATCACTCGTAGTGTTTTCCAGACACATGATCTTTGCAAACACTGTAGGCTTAAAGCTTGGGTATTGCTGCTCAGTGCACTACTGCAGAGGGAGTAGCTGGATTCCTTACTCTGAGCATAGCTTCCATTGATGCCCTTAACTCCCTTTGTAGGACTGCACTAGTAAACACTGCTTCCACAAAAGGCTGATCTCCCGCTCATGTTAGCAGAGTCTGTGGTTTTGGCCATGACAGTACAATATTCATTTGCAGGGAGCTTCAAATACAGAATGATTTATTGAGTAATCTACTTCAGGAAAGAAAGCTTAAAAATTACCTGGAATCCTGACATTAGAAAACTAATAAAGGTCTGATTCATTAGTCACAAACCAATACAGTAACAAGACCTTTAACGTTTAGTTACCCTGAGAGAAGGAGCACAGAAAAAATCAATTTGCATTCAAGCTGACACATGCCAAGCAGTAGTTCCTGCCACCTAGGGAATTAGAAACACATGCACATCATCACACACACACACACACACACACACACACACACACACACAGTTTTCCTCTCAACATCTTTTGTAATATGTCTAAATATTTAAGTTTTGCCTTAGCATTGTTTTTCTGCTCATTGTCATAATTTTAAATGTCTCTATTTGGAAAATGAGAACAATTATAAATTTTGTTCTGGTTTCCTATGCAGTACTAGGTAAACAATCCTGAATGAAGGGCTTGTGTAATCTTAAATGTTTTCTACTATGCATTGTAAACCTATATTGCTCAGTGAGAGAGATCATACCATATCATTCTACTGCATTTACTGTTAGAATATTAGGATGGCATCCCCCACACACACTTTTTTTTTTTTTTTTTTTTTTTAACAGCTGTACAAGACAGTTGAGAGAAGGTTACGTGGATACTGCAATTCTGGGTTATTTTCATTTACGCCAGTGTGTAATTTTGTAAGAGTAAGATATATTATGTACGGGGTTAAGGGGTTACAGTGGGCACAGATGCTTGTCTTTGCCTCCTACAGAAAAAAAAAGTTTTTGAGCTTTGTTGGATTTTATTTTGTGAATGCTTTTGTTTTTTTTTTTTTTATATTTTTTTTTTCTCTCTAATCAAAATTGATTTATATTCCTGTAGAATGGATGTTTTAGCATGTATGTGGTATAATGTTAAAAAGGGAAAAGAAGGGAAAAAGGGGATATTATTCTCTGAATGATAAATTATTACTGGAACTGCTTATTATACAAACTATATCTATAGCGTAATTTTTTCTATATGTTCTATTGATTGATTTCTTTTTGAATAGAGTAACTGGGTGACTGTTTTATGTGTGAATAAATAGCTACAACTACATAAGATGTACAGTGCACTTGCATGCATGTGTGTGTGTGGTTTTGTGAGGCAGGAATATTTTGAAAGACTACATTAGAGCAGAGTGGTGAAGGCTTTAAAGGAGTTCTCGAATAAGAAACATACAATGCCCTTATAAGAGATGGTGTGAGTAGAGATAAAACAAATAAATGGCTACATTTGGGAATATGCACAAAATAGGAAGGAATCAAAGTGAAAACAACATATAAAATGTTTGAAGAAACTACATCAGGTGTCCAGTATTGTGAACACAAACACAATATTGACATTCCTGAGTGAGATAATGAAACCGACAAACATTTTCAATTAGTTGTGATGATGAATGATGGTTTGTAATATTCAAGAAATACCTTCATGTTTAGGAGCAGGACATGCAGCTCCACATACAGAGCACATGGGCAAGCTTGTGCTGTGCTGTTAAGTATACTGACAGCACTGTAAAGTAATACAACACATGTATGGTACAGGAGGATTCTTCATTATGGCAGACAGTAGCACAACAGGTAGCCACTTGCTTTTGTTGCAAAGGCTGTGAGTTTTATTCCCAAACCACGGAGATGGATTGTTGATAATGCAGTGCAGCATAATGGGTTGCTGCACTCCCGAGTGTATCGTCCTTCGTATGAGTTGTTAAACTGAGGCCCCATCTGCCTGCATTGGTGATAACTCAGGTGGATGTAAAAGATTGCACATCACCTATTGAAAAGCGTAGGGGTCTGCTAGTTACATGCACAACATGTTTACATATCTATATTTGTAAATATATCTATACATACAAATTTACTCTATTTACATAATTTCTTCCATAAACATTCTATTTTTTCATCTTTATACATTTTTCTTCAAACTAAGATTCCCATGCTTTTTTTTCCATAACCACTATTTTTTCTTATTAATGGACGGAGTTCCCTGTGACCGACCCTTCAAAAAAAAGAAGACAAACAACAACTGATAATATCCATTTCCCACTAAGCATAATCTCATTTAATCTCTCATTCCAAATCACCCATACTACATAAAACTTTTTGCCCATTCTTATTTTATATTTTCTGTTTGTATTCCCAACAGCATCAGGAGACCAGTTGGGATAATGGTTAAGGTCTTCACCTCCCATGTGCAAGGTATAAGTTTCAATTCTGACCTCTAGTCAATAACTATTTGGAATTTACATGTTCTTCCTGTGTCTCTATCAGGTCCCTCTCACCTCTGAAAAACAAAATAGACAGTTTTTTCTATCTCAGACTCAACAATGAATGGAGCTTTTGCCAGCAGCACAGACTCTATACAGGGCACAATAGGGGAAAGAGTTGTATAGACAGACCACTTTGGGTATTTACTGTGGTGCACAGTATTCTGAAGATAGTCAATCATTGATCATAGACTGCACACCATGGCAGAGCTAGCCACTGTACAGTATAAAATATGGCTCTAGGTGATTTTGTCGTATTGATCAGTGTTGCAAATGTTGAGGACCTGGCCTACTCTGACCTATGTCAGGGATCCATGCTAACAGCGAGAGGAGTGTACGTGCCCCTAATGGCAAGTGTGTGCCCACCATATAGGCCAGCAGCCTTAGATCAACAGGCTACTGGCTGGCAGGTGTCTGAGCAAAAGCTGGACATAATACCAATCAACCTGCCAAAGATGAACTAAGAATTGCTACACTCACTGTAGGTTCACTAACAGGATGAACCTTGCAAGTGGATGACATGATGGTACAGAGAAGGCCGGACATGCTATGTAGCCAAGAGACAAGATGGAAGGGCAGTGCAGCAAAACTGCTTGGCTTGGGATCCAGGATCTACTACTCAGGAGGTGGACAAGCCAGAAATGGTGTAGCAATTGTGAGGCTTCAAAAGGCAGTGAGGGGTGTCATAAGAATTACTGACTCATGGCAATCAGACTCCAGCCTAATGACAGGACAGTATTCATAATCTCAGCCTATACCCTACAGCAGAGTTTTGGCAGCAAAAAAAGTATATTCAGACAGCAATTGCAAGATCTACTAGATAAAGCAGGATAACATTAATCAGTATTGATAATGGGTGACTTGAATGCACATATTAGGACAGACATAACAGGCTATAAAGGACTGCCCGTTCCACATGGTTGGGGCACAAGGATAGGTGTCTGGCAAATGGCTTAGTAGTAGCCAAAACATGGCTGAGAGGGAGAGACATTCACAAGATCACATACAAGAGTGGGCAACACGTAACTCAGGTACTCTTCCTCCAAGTAAGAAAAGGGTATTTGGGGCCGAATCAGTGATTGCAAAGTCATCCTCAGTGAAACAGTCAGTCCACAGCATAAACCACTGGTTGCCAAAATCAGTGGCAAGCAGTGGTCAGAGAAGGCACTAATGTCAACACAGACCAGGCTAAAGACCTGGAAGTTGAATGTAGAGAAAACAAGACAGTTCAGGAAATTACTCAGGTCTATAGCGCCCCAAAAAGAGGAGGAAATAAGTGGAGTTAAAGAAGAATGACAGAGCCTCAAAACATCATGTACAAGGACTACAGAACAGTTATGTGTCTGAGCCAGGTATGGAAATAAGGTGCATAAGGAAAGCTGGTGGTGGAATTCAGAAGTCTGGGAAGTCATCAAAAGAAAGGAGGAGTGTAGGAAAAATGGGAGAGAGAAAAGATGAGCCAGGCTAGGAAGGAATACTGGTTGGCTAACAAAAAAGCTAAGAAAGGAGTTACAATAGCAAATAACAGGGCATCAGTATCACTCTACTAACTTCTGGAAAGCGAGTCAGTAAATGGCACAAAGAAGTCCTGTTAGGTTGCAAGACAAAGATAAAGAAGATAGTCAGACACTCTTCAATAAAGCATGTCAGCAGCAACCTGCTCACCAGTTCACAGGATATCAAAGGCAGATGGAAGGAATACTTAAAGCAGCTTCTAAATGGAGAACCCCCACAGAAGTTGTAATGCCCCAGATACAGACTACAATGAGAGAAGAACAGGAACCCACCATACAGGAAGTAAGAACAGCTCTAAGAAAAACAAAGGCAGGGAAAGCAGCAGCCTCAGATGAGGTCACAGCAGATGTGATAAAGATGCTGGGTCAGATAGAGTAGAAATGGCTCCTAAGGGTACTCCTAGCAGTGTGGAGAGAGGCATATCCCAGATGGCTGGAGAATAAGCATACTCATGCAAGTGTACAAGAAAGGAGACATCCACAACTGTACAGGGGTATCAAACTCCTGTCAAATTGCATGAAATTCTGGAGAGGGTGATTAATAAATGGATACACAAAGCAGTAGAAGGGGAGATGGAAGATGGATTCACATCTGAATGCAGCACAACTGACCCAGTGTTTGCAGTGAGTTAGATAGTTAAGAAGAAGCTAGAGATAGAAAGGGTCCAACTGTAAATTCCTGGACTTGTAGAAAGCATATGACAAAGTCCCAAGAAAGCTGATTTGAGCAGTTCTGTGGTGGTTTGAAGTCCCAGAAATGTCAGTAGAATTAGTGTAAGCTATGTACGAGAATCCAATGACTCAAGTAGAAAAACTGTGTGGTCTCACAGAGTGGTTCCCATTGGTAGTCGCTGTTCATACTGGTGGTGGACTACATAAGAATACAGGTTGAGAGGAGAGATTAACAAAGTTGCTGTATAGGTTCATAGGTGTTTACTAGGCTAATGACCACAAGGGCCTTTTTAAGCCTAGCCATGCATCCCAAATCTTTGACAAGTATTGATGCCCTTGATAAATGTAAGCATGTACCTGTGAGATGAATCATTTACAGGTTACCTGTGGCCATTAAAGTCATAGGTGCCAAACCAGGGATGAATTTCCAGTTTCCCAGGTTGCAGTTGAACTGGGGATAGGGAAGAACTCTGCTTCACATGGATGGAGAGCCTGTTCCACAGATGGGGTAGTCTCTGGGATACACATCTGTCTCTCCAGCAGGTCCTATTTATATCACAGGCAAAGTTTAAATCTTTAGAATGAGTTATTCTGTTTATGTTTGTTTTGTGGATATGCAGGAGGTCCATCAGAGTGGAGTCTGACAATGCCCTTTATGGCAGGCATAGATTTCCCCTCAACAGCCTGTAGGCGACAGAATACAGGGATAGGGCCTTGAGGCTGTTTGCATAGGACATATTACTTGTGCCCTGTATTCTTTTAGTTGAGGAACATCTGTGGACATTCCAGTTGTTGAATATGCCTGGTTATGCACATACCAAAAGGGGCATTGTACTCTGACTGGTCTGCTGAATGGCAAATACAGTGGAACAAGGACTTCCTTGGACTTAAGATGCCATACCTTTGTTTATAAGTTGCACAACATAGAATGATTTCCAGACCACTGCAGACACAGGATGATCAAAGGCTAGATTGCTATCTGTGTGTGTCCCTACGTCCTTGACTACTGAGTCAACTCTAAGGGGTGTATTGTCAATATGATAGTTACCAGGGATGGATGACTTCCCAAAGAGTACCATTATGAATTTCTTGACATTTAGTTTTAGTCTATGGCTCTAACACCAGTTGTTTGCGTCAGCCCCTCGTGGAGAACATTTGTGTCAGTGTGAGATTCAGTGACAGCTCCTAATTTGCAATCTGCAAATTTAGTCAGCCAGAGACCACTGACATTGGCCTTGATTTCTGAGAAGTAAGTGACAAAAAGGAGCGTTCCAAGGACTGATCCCTGAGGGACTACACTTGTGACCGGCCTCTTTGTAGAGGTGGACTCCTCAATTCTAACTTCCTGTGTCCTGTGAGCCAGATGGCTATCCAGCAGGTGACATATGGGTTTGTACCCAATCTCTTGTGTTCGTCAACAATACCTGAGTGGGGTATTATGTCAAATGCCTTGGGCAAGGTCAAGGTAGGCAGTGTGAATGATTTTGCCCTCATCCATTGCTTTGGTGACCTTCTCAAAGAAGTCCACCAGGTTGAGTAGGCATGATCTCCCCTTGATGAAACCAAACTGGATTGGGTCCAGTGTCTGGAGGTTTACTATATCTCTATTGATCATCTCCATGATAATTCTTTTCATGGCTTTACATATAAGACTAGTGAGACTTATGGGTCTGTAGTTTCCAGGGTCGGTAGATGACCCACCTTTGTGCAGATGGATGAATGTTGCCTTTCTCCATTCATGAGGTGCAAATCCTGTTTGGAGCCTACAGTTAAATAGTAATTCCAGAGGCCCTGATAGGTTATGTTTCATGCTATTTTGAAGCCATCCTGGGATATTGTCTGGGCCCATTGATGCAGTGTTCTTGGTCTTAGAGACAGCATTAAGGACCTGTTCCCTAGTGATAGTCGGGGGAGTTATACTTGATGATATTTCCTGAGGGAAGTTTGAGGGGAGAGGGGAGTAAAGCTGGAGATGAATCTATCAGCCAGGAGGTTTTCTGTATCTTCTGGCTCAGTACAGGTGGCTCCATTAACAATAAGCTCTGCACACAATTGTGTATTGCCTTTCAGACTCTGGACATAGCTAAATAATGCTTTGTGGTTGTCCTTGGCCTGGGAGGCCAGACTTACCTCAAATTTGGCTTTGGTAGACTTTGTCCTCAGAGTTCTTTGTTTAGTTTGATGAAAGTACTTTTATCCTGCTGGGTGCTGCACCTCCTATTTTATGCCATTATTTTCTTCCTCCTGTTATACATCCAACTGATTTTGTGATTCCACCAATGTGGCTTGTTTTTTGAGTTAGTTCTATATTTCTTTCTGGTGGTTACAGCTGCCTTTATGCAGCTATTAACATGCTTGTGCAGGGTTACTTAGAGCAGTTCTGCATAGGCAGAAGTGTTCTCAGGATTTATAGGGGCTCGAAATGTTGCCATGTTCTCACTTGATAACAGGAGGTTAGACTTGGAATAGTTCCTGAATATTCCAAGTTTAGCTTGGGGTCCAGGTTTTATTTTTAGTTCAAAGGAGACTATTTTGTGGTCTGACCTTACCAGGGAAGGCATTACAGTAGGGGGTGTGCAGCAGTCTCCATATTAGTAAGGACCAGCTCCAGTATGGTTGCACCCCTGGTTGGTGTATTGAATATCTGGTCCAGGGAGTTTGTGTTTACAAAATCCAGGAATCTCTGTGCATGTATGTTTGGTGTTATACTATTCCCAGTTAATAGTGGGGTAATTAGCCATGAATATGGTATTGGGGTGGATGGTTAGTATTTCTAATAAGTTTAAATACATTCCTGAGTTATAGTAGGGGACCTATAGCTTGCAAGGAATTGGTATACAGATGATGTTACATTACAGGTAGAATCTGAATAAGAACATCAGCAAAGGATGGGGGAATGGAAAACAAAACTGAAGGCAGATGAGATGAAACTGAGTACAGATATGATAGTGGTAATGGCAGCAAGTGGGAGAAATCAGAAGAAACTGAGAAGTGAGACAAAACTGAAGACAGTGGAACATATTAACAGCTTCCAGTATCTGTGCGCAGTAAATGAAGAGAAGGGAAGTTTGAATGAAGAGATAAAAGTAGATTAAGAGGGTCTGTACCCAACTGCTATACAGTGTCAAGTGTAGTGTTTGACAAAACAATACCAAAGAAGCCAAAAAGCAAGTTGTAGAAAACAGTGATGCAATTGGTACTACTGTATTGTACAGATGCCTGGGCAATAAAGACACAGCAGTTAAGGAAGCTAGAGGTCTAATAAATGAAATGCCTGAGATGGGTGGTAGAATGCACATTGTGGGGCAGATGAAAAAATGAGGACATAACAGCAGAAGCCAAAGTAGCTTCAAAAGCAGAAAAGATCAAAGATAACAGAGTATAGTGGTTTGGGCACATGTGCAGAAAAGTAGAAGACAACCTGATAATGAAGATATGGGAAAGACATGAAGAAGGCAAGAGGAAATGGGGGAGTCCAACAAAGAGGTTAGTGGATTGCATGAGAGAAGATCTGCAACAGTCAGGCATGACTGTCAAAGAAGGCAGGAGTGTGACACTGAATCAAAAGAAATGGCGAAAGTTAACAACACCATGATCCCATGTAGAAAAAGGAAATTAATGTCAATGATGACGATTATATTTCTATTGTTATAATATCCATTTTCAGTCATACCCATATTTATGTTATTTTTTAATTCTCCAAAAATATTTTCTGCTCATAATTTTTCCCATAATTTCTCCTCCCTTTTACATTTCAGGAAAAAAAAAACATTCTGTGGTTTATTCTTCCCCAGAATACAAACAGTCACTCTCTCTTATATTTTTATAAGGCATATTTGCTTTCATTGGGAATTTCTTTATTCCCAGTCTCCATAGAAAATCCTGGCATTCTACTTTATTACTACACCATTAATTTCTTTCTTTTTATAGGTATAATCTTTTCTTCTGGTACATTTTCCCATGGGTTAACAGGATAATATTGTACCATTATATTCCTATACCATCTTTTCCAATCTTCTTTTGTCTCGTCAGTATTTATCTTCCACAGTTTTATTTTCTCCCAAAAGTGTTCATACTTATTTTTAAAACAGTCTTACTAATAATTTTTATTTCTTCTCATTTATCCATCTCTTGATACCAATTTATTTTATTCATATATATATTGTATTCATATATTCATATATATATATATATATATATATATATATATATATATATATAAAACATTTCTCTCTTTATTGGATTTAATCTAGATAACCATAAAAACAAATTCTAATTGTTTTTCATACATTCTTGGAACAATAAACACACTTGATAAATAGACTATCTTTCCCATTAATATGAATATATTAAATTAGTTTTTTTTCTAGTAAGATAATCTATTTGTTCTTCATATACAACACATTTCTTTCAGTCCCTTTAAAATGTTTTCTCATTGTATTTCACTTTCTTGCTTTTTTTACAAAAATATATTCCCAATGCTGAAATTTCCTTCATTGTAAATTATATTCCTCATATCTTTATCCTATCTCCCAAACCTTTGCTTTTATCCCTAATGTCATACCTATTTCTTTTAAACAATCTACTAAAAAAATGGCTTCTTTCATCTATAAACTATTTTTAGTTATTATTATATCATCTGTATATGTCATCAAACCTGAAATAGTTACACCTGTTTGCACTACATACTTGCATTATCTGTTTTACAATTCAACTTACTTACCATATTCATAACTAAAGCAAATAATATACCACTCATAGGATAACCTTGTCTTATTCCATTACTCATCCCTATTTCATTAGCCAACCACATATTAGAATTCTTATCTCATTAGTATACACTGCCATACAAACTTTTCTAATTTACCACTAAAATTATATGTCTCCATTAACATTGTATGCTCTACTGAATTAAAAGTGTTATTAATATTAGCTACCATAAGTTTTATATCAACTCATATTTAAAGTATCATCCACAATGTTTCTTGCTATTATTAACCGTTCTCGATATCCCTTTCCTTTCATATCATGTGCATTTTCTTCCATTACATTTTCCATCTTATCATCTTTGAATTATCTTCATGAAAATCTTATAAGTATTATTTTGCCCTATGGTTCTCCAATTTATATATCTGCTTTCTCACCTTTTTTCTCTAAATTGTAATATACTGCTAAACAGTTCCTTGTAAGAAAAAAAAATAACCATGTGCTTAAAACATTTAACAATTATTTTTTTAACAATTTTTTTGACATTCCATTAATCTTTTATACATTTCATACCCTATTCCATATGTGCCTGCTACTGAATCTAAATTTACCCGAAGCACTTTAACACATACATAATAATCTCCTTCTTAATTTCCATATTTACTTGATCAGAAAATGTGTTTCACTTTCCATATTGTATTACATTAGTTTTTCTTTAACTTCTTCTCTGTATTATGTTCATAATGTTTTCTTTCTACCTCTCATTTCTTATTTTTCATTTCTTTCATTACACTATCTTCTTTCACAATCTTACTCAAGTATGCTGACACATCTTCCTTTTTTCCTTGTAGTAAATATCCTTGCTTATATAATAAATTCTTGATCTTTCCATAATTTTAATTTTAATATTGACTTTTAAATGTAATCCACCATTCCAATCAAATAGTGTAAAATGTCTTCATATAACATGATCTCTCTATAATTTACTTTCTTTTCCTTTTTCATTCCATTCATTTTCATTTATTCCTTTTTTATGTAATAAATCCTCTATTTTCATTTATCTCTATCCATATTAACTGCTTTCCCTTTTGCTATATTTATTCCTTCAATTATAAATAATCAATTTCTGATTTAAGAATACCTCTTCTATTCATCCAGAATTTTTTATTCCATATAACCAATTTACCCCACTTCATAACTTCACCATTTTTCTTATATTTCATTTCTTTTGCCTCTTAGCATAATATCTATATTCACTATTACATAATCCAACAATCATTGAAGTTCTCCATTTCTTTACAAATAACAATCATATATTTTTCTTGGCATTTCAAATCAATAATAATCTTCCCATTTTTATTAGGGTTACATGTAATATCTTCACTGCTCTTCTACATAATACGGCTGATCCTGAACAACTTTAATTTCCCAAACTCCATATTACATTTTCATTCCATTTTTTGTGTGCAATCTTTCATTTGTCAAGAATTAAATCTCTTTTAATATAATTATGTCTACATCATATTACACCAGTCTGAAATCCTTATCCTTACAATACTTTCTACATTTACTGAAAGAATTCTTAAATTATTTTTTTTTATTTAAATTAAATAAATTAACCTTTTCAATTTACATTAGCCATTACCTTTTTTCTTTTAAATTTATTCCTTTAAACATCTTTCCTATCTTCCAACAGAATTATTTTCCTTTCACTACTATCCAGTTTATATCTTCATCACTGATTTCTGAATCTTAATTTCCTCTGTCTTCTTGCCTTTATTTTTATGCTTTTTCCTTTAATTCTTCTTCAATTTCCAGTTGTTTTTCATTTTATTCTATAGCCTCCCCTTTTTTCATCACCATTAACCTCTTTTTACAGTCCATCCATGAATGTCCAGCTTATTTATAACATTCCAGTTCACATTTCTATTCATTATGTCCCGTTTCCCCACAAATAAAGCATTTCTTTTTATCACAATTATTTACAAAATGTCCTTTCACACACAAAATGTTTTTCGCTGTCGCTATATTTCACAACATCCCATCACCATCATTTACAACACGTGGAATGTGCATGATGTTTTCCATTTCCAAAACATTGCAATCCCATCCCCAGTCCATAAACCCATATTGTAATAAACTTTGAAATGTCCATCACTTCTTTACAAATACTTCTTAAATCTCCTTTCAAAGTTTCTGTTTCTACTTCTGTTCAAAACTATATATGTATTTTTTTTGGGGAAAAAAAACATACTACATAACTATTCCAAAGGTTGTCATTTTGTCTCTTTTCATACTTTCCATTCCATGAGCGGTCTCAAAACAATGTCACAAAATGTCTCTATCAAAAAACAAAAGCTCTTGCCTCTTGAACTTCCACACTCACAGGTAAAATTACAGTGTCCATACCTCATATGTTCAATTCATTATTCCTTTTCCTTTGTATCCTCACCACAAACTACTTTTTTATGTCATGCACTGTCCTCCTGGCCAGCACTGCACCAGGAATGGGATGTGCACATGCATTCACAGTCAGTATGTCAATGAATACCTCTCTCTAAAGAGTAGGAGGTCCTTTAATTAACAAATCTTAAATATTTAAAATATAAACTGAATACCTGTAAATAAAATCATATTTATATTTACAATATTATACACCAGCATTTACATTGACTTCATGTTCACTTTATTAACTCAAAATACATTTATATCTGACCCTCACTGTACTTCTAAAACCAAAATCTTACGTTTTGTAACATGTCTGATAAATTCAATTTAGCATCTTACATTCTCAGGTTCCAAATTATCCATACAACATTAAATAGTTTTAGCAACCGGTTCAATAAACATGTCATCTTATTAAAAATAATCATATCATTATTAATATTTTTGTATCCCCTAATTTAGTCAAATGATTCTCATCTAACTTAGTCCATAATGTATCAATTCTTTTATATTTCAAAAAAGCATGTACAGTAGTTTCTTATTTATGACAGTAATTACACATTTCACTTTTTTATATGGCATGTTTGCTTTGGTAATTTCCATAATGCCAGTCTCCATAAAACTACTTTTTTCTTTCATCTTCTAAATCTTCTATACTTATTTTCCACATTGCAAACTTCTCTTGATATGCTTTAATTTCTTCAATCATATTCTCTTTTACAAATTTTCTTTCATCATATCCCATTTTTTATATTATATATTTTTAAATTATATTTTTTATTATATTTTTTCAAATAATAAACTTAAATTATGATTTTTTTTTCTTTTAACCTGTTATGATGTGAGGTACGGCCATCTGTGCCACAGAGAATAGGGCAGTGTATGTGTAACATAGGCCAGCATAGTTAGTTGGAATTTTGTAGGCAAGTTTGTGTCATTTCATTATCACACTGATTTGTACAGATGCTTCTGTTAAAAACGTATCAACACTGTTGTTATAACTGATTAAATGTTTATGTTTAAGCAAAGAATTCTGGAAGGGAAGAGTACAGGTTTTTGAAATTGTTCTATAGCTTTCAGATACTGCAACTGTTTTTAGCAAATCTCCGGGTGTGTATTGTACCAGAGTCAGGTGAGCAAATGTGATGTCATTCAATAACCAGCACTGAGAGGATAGAAGTCTCACAGCAGTTTGTTTCATTTTCTTTGGAACCTGATTAAAAAGAGATGTATGTCAGTTGAGTTCAGTTCAGACTGTTAGTAGCTCATCACCTTGCCTTGTGGAAGTAAACATCTCAGCATCTAATCTTGCCTTGCGATATTACTTAAGTTATCTTGGGAACAGTTATTCATTGGACAGTCAGGAAATACAGTGAGATTAGTTAAGTAGTTTTTCTGCATCTGTTTGAATCTGTTCATCTATGTTATTTTTATTTCTCCTGTGATTGAACTCTAACATTTATTGAACTTAGATATTTAGTATTCTCCTGGTTTCTATTTTATTATTTATTACTAAATATGTTATACCTTTCATCGTGGCTAGTCTTATACAGAATACTTTTAACATCTTGAGAGTATTTGTTATTTTAGTGATGCCGTGACCACTCTGAAAAGCCTTGCTGCTTTGGTTACACTCTACCATTTATATTAGTATTGATTTTACTCAATATAATTGGATACCCTTGTAAGAGCCTGAAAGTGGTTGACTGGTGACAGCTTGGTTACCTTATGGTCTGGGAAGAAGGGATACAGCTATATATCTGTACCAGCCTTTTCCAGGAGTGTGTGTGTGAAAATCAAATACCCAGGTGTGAGTGTGTCAGCAATTTGGAACTGGGACACAGTGCTCCAAAGTGAGATTTTTTGGGGATCTGGAGAGACAGATACCAGTTCCAGGTCTGGAACATGTTCTCTGTGTGCTCTTGGGGGAAACTGTGCTTGATGCAGAGAGCTGCAAATAAAAATACCTTGTAATTCCTGCTCTTTCAATGACTGTATTACTGGTAACAATGGTGAGGTTTGAGGCTGCTTGATTACTGGCCTGGGGTAGAGAGGCCAGTAATCACAATTTTTATATTTGTTTTCCAGGGACAGACTCATTAAGTTACTATTTTTTTCTTTTAACCATTTATTTTGCTGAATAGTGTCAAAAAAACTGCAAAAAAAAAAAAAAGTGGATTTCTTAGTCCTCAACTACCATCCTCTTTTGCTACTTATTGCACACCCCTCCTTACAGGATTATGACAAGATCCCTATATAGAGAAAAATATAGCATTAGTAATATCTTTTTCAATTGACAATGGCAGACTAAAGACACTATCTATATATGAAATATTTCCTAATACAACAGTTAATCATATACACAGTTTTCTTGAAAGAAAGTTTAAAAGGCCTCTAAAACTAACAGTTCTGAATTTTTCATAATGTTTTTCATTGTAGCATTGCACCTTGCTTTCCAAATACCCAATAACTTTATTTTTGAGAGCTGAATTAAATATCTTTAATCCTATGTTCATGCCCTAAAACTTTACTTTTTTCTATGTTCAAACACATACCAAATTTATCTAAACAAACTTATTTCATTCCATTCACATGCTTAATAACTACAATGATGTCATCTGCATATGATAACATTATATACACGATATTCCTTTCTTCTATATCCTTTACATTACCATTTTCAAAATATAACTAGTTACCGCAGTCATAACTAGTGAAAATGTGTTACTAAAAGGACATCCTTAATACTTATTTTTCAATCAGCCATTAATCAAAACTTTAGTTTTGTTCAGTGTATATGCTGTAACATACCCGTTTCTTATTTTTGTACTTAAATTATAAGTTTTGAATATATCCCATAGCATATTCTGCTGAATAGTGTCAAAAGCTTTGCTTAGATATCATACCATAATTAATGTATTTTCTTGTCCATTTAGAAAGTCATCTTCAATTTTTCTAAAAATCATGAATAATTCTTGACATATTTTTCTTTTAACACTATATATGGAATTTAAATACATATTCTTAAGTTTTTATTCCATTCTTTTTTGTAGTATTATAAAATGTATAATCAGTATCATTTGCTTATGCAACAGATTTTTTTTATTTGATTTATTGCATACAACTCTTGTTCTTCCTTAAAATATTAATTTTCATTCCTTTATAAATTTTATGTTCTTCACAACTTACTAAAACTCTTTTACTCCCTTTCTCCTTTTAACTTGCCATCCTTGATGACATTTTTTATATTTCTTTTTAAAAGGCATCTACCATTCAGACCAATTTTTACGGAACTGTTGAATACTTATGTGATCTTCCCATAATTCATTCTTTTGCCCTCACCTACCCACTCTACTTCATTCATTTTTTAGACCTTTTCCTATCTTAACATTACTTTATCTCTGAAGTCTATCCAGATAGCTTAATGGTCTAAAAAAACATGCGTCTAACATACCTTCATTTGTTTTTTATTTCACATCCTTCCAAAAGCAAAAAATAGTCTATTGGCCTTCTATATATTGCTTTCTATATATTCCTCTACTATATGTTCATGAATTGTTCATTCATATTCTTAACTTCCCACATCTCATAATTTTTATAACTTTTTAAAGCATTCCCTTTCCTTTTGTTTCTCAAGTTACAAATGAAGACTCCTACTATAATAACTTCCATATTAATAGCAATGTAATTCAATATTAACACAAACATATCTTTTTTCTTTACTAGTTACATATAATGCAATTATTCTATAGACTTCATCACTCCATCTAACGTCAATAACCATAATCCTACCCATTAAAATGATAACATCAAGCACCTTCACTATCTTGTTCATAAGTATTGCTATTGCTGAACATAAAGGTTCTCCTTAATTCCAATATACCTCATTAACCCACATACATTCTGTTTGAAATCTTTATTGTTTCTTTAAAAGTCTTGTATCTTCTGGTATAATAATGTCACCATCACATTTTTTAACATCAGTCTATAATAGCTAGTTTTGTAACTGTGCTCTTAAAACGGTTAACATTCATTCCTAATATCCTGCAATTACTATTATTTCTATTTAGGAAAATGTTCAAAGGAAAAGGAATACAACCTTTACCATTTTATTTATTCTTTTCTTTGTGTTTAATCCAATAATTTTTCTCTTTCTCTCTCTTATTTTTACCTATAGAATTTTTCCTCTTTTTTTATGATATTCCAGGTAATATTTTCATCACTAACTTCAGTTCCTTTTCGATATTTAATTCTTGTTTTTTTGTGGGCCATACTGTCATCTTTCAACTGTTTCTTCTATATTTTACATGATTTTGTCCCGGTTCTTCATTTACTACTTCCATAACCCCTTGAATGTGTTCAGACACAGTAGCTTTACGCATTTCTACTGTCCCTTATTTACAATCCATCCACATATGACCTACCTTATTGCAATCATAATTTAACTCAAAGTTTTTTTTACAACATGACCTACTGTACCACTTACATTTCCTTTTTATACAAGGATCTGATTTTTTACAGTAGAAAAAAAGTTTTGGGTTAATCCCAATATTTCATAGCACTTTTTTTTCTTCTTCTTCTCCTTTCGGCTTTTCCCGGTTAGGGGTCACCACAGTGGATCACCTGTCTGCTCAAGACTGGAATAGGAGTTTTATGGTGTTGAGTTGCCAGCCCAGTGCCCAACCTTCCACAGAAGGCAGACACATGGACACACTCATACCTAGGGTCAATTTAGTGTGTCCAATCCACCTACAGCATGTCTTTGGGATGTGAGAGGAAACCGGAGCACCCAGAGGAAACCCATGCAACCACAGGGAAGACATGCAGACTCCGCACAAAAGGCACCCCAGCCGAGGATCAAACTAGAGAACCTCTTGCTGTGAGGTGACAACGCTAACCGCTGCACCACTGTGGCCGCCCATTTCACAGCACTTTTTTTTGATGGTCTATATTTATAATACTAGGGATATGAATGATTTTATCATTTATCACTTTCGGTAAAACATTACAATCCCAAACCCCAGTCCATAATCATCTGTCATTGAAAACATTAGAAATATCCAATACATCTTTATATATGTTATTTAAATGTCTTTTCAAAGTCTTTTTTTCAATTTCTGTTCTAAACTGTACATGAATTTTCTTCTTGGTTTCTCTGAAAAAAAAAACTTTAACTAGAGAAACATTCCACAAGAGTACAGTCTTATTTTCATGTTGACGCAAACATTTTTCCATTGCCTGACTATTTTCAAAACTGATACCATAAAATGTTTCTTTGCTTATATGAATATAAGCACTTACCTCTGCTGAAGAAGTTCCTTAAGGTGAAACAACATTGTCCCATTCCTAATCTTTCTATTTTACTTTCCTTCTTGAAGAAAATCTTAGTAGTATAATTTTTTCTTTGTTTCATAACAGTTTCTTTTCCTGATGTTCCTTTTTTGTTTTTGTCCCACCATCTCCATTTTTGTATCAAAAGTATCTCATCATTTTTAATTTTGTCCATATCACCCATGCCACATCTTGGCACATTCAGGTTCACTGTCCTCCTATAACTTCTGTAATAAAACATCCTGCAACCCTCCCAACTGGAGAGTTGTAATAATACATCCCTCATCATGATGGTTCTCTTACTTTAATAGCTGCTGCTGGAAAATCTCTTCTGAATCTGGAAAAAGCTTGCCTGTTGCCTGCCTTTTCTCCAACTATGCACCTTTCCTTGAGTGTCTATATACCATCATTTCCAACCACTGGAACTCCACTAGAAGGCATATATGCCTTCTCTCTTGGTTCTCCAACCTCAGACACAGAGAAGGCTCGACTACCTTCTCTTCTATCATCTGATCTCTCAACTCTTTTTAAGCTGATTTGAAGGCCCAACTGCCTTATGCTCCAAATCACCAAGTAACTCACAACTCCATTGGTACAACTATCTGCTTCTCTGAGCAGCCTCCCTGCCATAAACAGAAGCAGGAAATCCAACCACAAACCCCCCCCTCCACAGCAAAAAAGTAGGGAAAGTTCCCTGATGTCCTAGCCAAAATTCACCTAGTGGTATAAATATCACCTCAGATCTACCCTAAAAATAGGTGACTAGTCTAGTGGGAATAACCCAAAGGATAAAATAAAGTAAAAAATGAACTTGCCCTGTGTCCTTACTGGAACCATGACATGTATAGACAATTATAGGGCAAAGTTCACAGAAGGTGATTTAAAAGTACTGTCATTATGCATTCTTATGTGCCACTCATGTTTGCATATCAGTATTTCTTTGTACTCTGTTTCAGATATCTGTGCTTTTATTTCTCCATTTAACATGCTACAATACCTGTGGGGGTCTGCCCTCACTGATAGGACTGTTTTATTTATTTTTTTTTTTGGAAACTAGGTAAGTGCTACCAGGCCATCATGCAAAACTGGCTATGCTTTTTCAGTTAATCCATTAATTTACTCCCATGTTGACTGGCAGGTGTAGTGCCAGATCCAATGTGTGAAGATCGATGAGGATACATGCTTCTGCCTTGGTGCAAATACAGTCCTAGTCTACGAGAGATTCATGTAATGCAATCAAATACAGTGAAACAGAATCTATTAATATCAAATTCATCAAACCACAACTATAAAGGTTTCAAATGTACATGAATGAAGAAAAATTCCCCCCATTCACACTTTCTTAAATAGACATTTTTCATGGTTTCACAACTGCAATTAGCCCAAGCAGAAACAAGCTCAAATCCTCAAAGTTGTACTTTAACTACATACAGCAAGTAAGGTCAGTTTCGAAAAAAAAATAAAATTGTGTTTAAATGTTATGGTTGCAGTATTAATGAATCCAACTTCCTGAGTGTGAGACATGCTTTGGCTTGCCTATCAACCTTAGTCTCTACCTACTGGTGTACAGCAAACATTACAGGTCACGTTCACTGGATGGTAGTACTGCAAAAAGACTTTCATCAACCCTCTCCACCATGATGGGCAAGCCAGAGGTGGCCACTCACTCCTCTCCCTCCCTAGAGGTATCTGGGCCATAATTAGTGTTTTATCCTTCTGCTTCACTTGGTAGGCTGGCTAAGAGGGTTTTAATCTCTAGTAAAGGTTTTGGAAGAGCAGTTATCTTCCAGTTGAATTGAAGCATAGAACACAAAGATGGAGAACTTGGTGAGACAAAGAAAGCATTAAAGTGTAACAAATATAGGAGTTTTATGTGGTTAATAATTTATAACGAACCCTTAGAAAAAGTTGCAAGCAAAACAGACACATTGTGTTTAATGACAAAAGTACAGTTGCGCAAGTTGCACTTGCCGTAACAGCAGATGCTCGAATTCCTCACTGCTTCAGTAGCTATTAGGGTTATATTCTGTCCAGGATATAATGAGCAGCCAGTCATCAAAACTCTCCAGCTGCCATCAACATGTGCTAAGCGTGCTATGCCTTGAGACAAACAGAGAAAGCAGTAGTCTGGGTGTCAATTTCTTCAGGACTTTCTTGTTATTCAAAAAGGAAGAAAGCCTTCTCAGGCTGAAATCCAAAAACCATTTGCAATACATAACTCCAATCTCAAAAAAGTAACTATATGCAGAAAAAAGGGAATGGAGGCGGGGAAGGTGTTGCTATTGCAGCACTGAGGAATTGAAACATCACATGCCACTGAAATGCAACTTGTATAACTGTACTACATGTTTCATTCTCACTGCTGTAGTACACTAAAGTTATTTGCTTAGATTACTCTAGTTTATTCATCCTGTGAGGAAGAAGGACTAAGACAAGAAAAAATACTGATGTTGAGAAAATTCTTTAATGATAACAGCAAAGCTTTCGGGACTATACCCTTCTTCAATACTACAAACATTTCAAGAATCAAAGCAATTAAATTTAAATAGGTGCCAAAACCATCACATGATCGCAACCAGCCACCCATGAGGTGAAAGCACTTAAATGACAGAATTAGAATAAATAATTATTTAAAAAAAAAAAAAACAGTACGTAAATCCAACAACATTTAATACTAAAACTAAGGTTATTAAAAATATTAGAGAGAGAAATTGGGTTGTTCTGATTGCATCACCAGAAGAAAGCAATATAATGGGTGCCCACCCCTATTTCTCATATAGGAATATGAGAACTTTGAAAAATAAGCTATGTTATAAGGATTTTACTCGTAGACAAATTTCTCAAGTTAGCACAAGGTTTGGTACGTTTAGCTGTTTGAATTGTACATGATGGACATATCTATGGTAAAGGAAGTGAGAGATTTATTCATCCTTCTACAAGAAATGAATATACTTTTAAGCTTACAGCCAATTGTGGTAGTTCTAATGTGGTTTATCTGGCTACCTGCACCCAATGTTCTTGTTTTTATGTAGGTAATACCACTAGAAAACTTAAAGAATGCATTATTGAACACAAATCCGATATTAGGAGAAAAAAATGAAAATAATGCACTATATAAGCACATTAATACTAATGGCGATGCCCATAGATTTAAATTCAGGGTGATAGATATGGTGTATGCGTCTATGAGCGGTGGTGATATTAACAACTTCCTAGAAATTAGGGAATACGAATGGATTTTTTGCTTTGCCGCTGACCATTCTCATCTGGCTGTAACACAGCTTTAACTTTAAAACCAATTTTAGTGAGGTCACAACATACTAAATTTTAAAATTTTAAAGTTTGGGTTTATGTACTGTTGTTTTTTTAAATAATTATTTATTCTAAAGTGTTTTCATCGCATGGTTGGCTGGCTGTGATCATGTGATGGTTTTGGCTCATTTAAATTGAATTGCTTTGATTCTTGCAATGTTTGTAGCATTGAAGAAGGGTATAGTCCTGAAAGCTTTGCTGTTATCATTAAAGAATTTTCTCAACGTCAGTATTTTTTTTGGCATATTCGTTTTCATTTTACAGCAGGAATTCTGTTTTGTTTGAAGAAGGATTAAGATCCAGGAACCTCTGGAATATAGTCCTAGAAAAATCTGTCTTGGCCTTGAGAAGGAGGCCATTTTGTAATGCTCTGTAAAAGCATTTCCAGAGGAACAAATAGCTGCCTCTAGAATGCTTCTAGGGTCTGCCTCTTTCCAGTATGTCATGGAAGAAGATAAGCCTCTAGTTGTATGTGTCTTGATGCTGTCTAGAACAGATTTGCCATGGCGGGAACAAAAAGCAATAGCAATGGACAACAATGTTGAAATAGTCTGTGTTGGCATAAGTTTCCATTTCTTCATCCCCTCATAGGATATCCTTTTTTTCCCTGAAGGACTTTGTTCTGTAAAGATAATACTCAAAATGATTGTGCACATCCAGAATATGGAGACTTGTCTTCTCCCAATTTTTAGGATCTGGATGAAAAAAAATTGAAGACTGATGGCCTGATTCAATGTAAACTCTGAAACAACTTTTGGCAAAAATGTCTGACTTCATTCCTTACCACCAACTGTTTCTGGTAGAATAGACACAGTTCAGTAAATCTATTTTGCTTTGGTTCTTCCTTTATTATTTTATATACATATATATATATAAATATGTAAATAAAAGTAATTGCTTTTCTTCAACATATGCACTGAATCTTCTACCTCTGCCTGTACTACTAGCCTTTCTTGAAGATGTTGATTGTCTTGTGTGATAGACAGTATCTCAGGAGTGCACCAAACAGAGAACTGAAGTACCATCATAATAAAGTCTTTAAGTCCACAGTGTGGGGATAGAACTCACTGCATTCCAATCTTCATAGACATCAACTAAAGATGCTAATTGCTGTGAATATCACACTACAGGAATAAATATTTGAAAACAAATGTAAAGTTGCAGAACTTTTCTTCTCTCTTCACTGTCACTACCAATAAAATGCATTGGAACAGATAATATTATGAAATAAAGTAAAATGACATAAAATAGTTTACACATTGTGGAAGAGACAGCATTACATATTCCTGTTGCTGCTGCTACTGTTGTTGTGCACATGTTGTTGTGGTTGGACACCGTTCTCAGCACCATGTCATTAGGTCACAAATTTGAGTCTGTGACTAGTCTTTATTTGTAATGTAATATATTGTATAAAGTCAGAGATGACAAATGTCAAGGTTTTACCATCCTGCTTCTTCTCAGCCATTTGAAGAAGCACCTGCTTCTGCAGTTAGTCAGATGAGAACCTTCTACTTTTGAGAGATATTCAGGGGTTTCTGCTAGCCATGACTCCATTTAACCCAAGCTTGGCTGGTGCAAATGAAAAAGCACACACTGGGTGACATCTCTTGCCATTGCCTCAATGTGCATTACATGAGGACTAATTCTGTACAACCGTAATGCTCTACATGTTTCTTCTATTTCCCCAGGGTTGTGCTGGTGACTGTGCAAATCACAGCAAACAGTTCTTTAACAGTAATTGTACTGATTATTTACCCCATCCCATTTTAACATTCACCATTAAATAAGAAATCATGTGTCCTCTGTAACATTAAATTTTAAAGATAGTACCTCCAGCAACTGCTGGGAAAGTACATAACCTGTTCCTACAACACAGAAGCTGGACAGATCTCCTCTGGCTGCCCTGTGAATTTAGCAACCCTTACTGTTGTGAACACATCTGCCAGATGTGAATGGACTTGTACTGTCTTTTCTCCCTTTCCTGCTCACAATCACAGCATCCATCTGAAAAAAAAATATTGTCTTCTACTGTTGCATTACTGGTAAAATGAAAAAAAGTATAATAGTCCACAATTTATAAAGTAAAATTAACACAAACAACCTGAAACACAGTCAACACACAAACACTGAATGCAAAAAAATAAATAAATAACTAAAAGAAGACATACATTAAACAAAATTCATTAAATCCTTACTTCCATAAATCTACTAGGATTCTTGTCAACCAAGCTAAATCAGACTACTACAAAACACATGCAAACAACCAACTTAGGATAACCACAGGCATTCTGGACCAGTAAAAAAAAACTAATCAATCCAAAAATATTTTACAGTACAATAAATAAATACAAACACCACTAATCTGAAAAACACTCAAAAGCAATACTAAACACATGGAATCCCCATTAACCTCAACATAAGTACTTCAATCAAACTACCCACCTACCCCATGCAGATTGCTACACTCTTACCTCCACTAGCTACAGTTCTACTTCAAAGCTATACTTATTCAGTTACCAAATCACTGTAGAAACATGAACTACTTTGTCCACCCTTTAGTACTAAAAATGGGGCACAATTCATTGTCTTCATATTTAGCACATATCTTCAGTCTATATCTTATCATTAAAGTCAACCCCATCAAACTGAAAAATGCAAACATAATCCTACTACTAAAACCAACTTTAAAACTTGCAGAAGACTTCTTTGCTATTACGAGCATTGGTATTACAGCAAAAAACATGATAAAAATATCCTCTGCAGACAAATGATTCAATATTGAACTCAATAGAACATCCTCACTGACAGACAGCTTGGATTCAGTCCAAGGTGCAGATGCCACTATTGCTATAGCCAATCTGGTAAGTAAAATCTACACAAACCTGGAACATCACAGATTCTCAAAAACATATTTCTAAATAATTTTAAAAAATAGTGTAGTAACCATGGCCTGCTCTTACAAAACCTCAAAAATGTAGATTTTTCTGAAATTATCTATTCAATGATCTATTCATGGTTTGCAAACTACTTTAATAATAAATATTTATCATGAAAACAAATTTCCATTTTAGCAGCTCCTCTACCAAAAAAGGGTTTTACTTAACAGGTAGTGCCCCTGCCTCCTCCTTTTCTGCCTATTAATGACCTCATACCACATATTTACAGTTTACACTATATTGAGGACATAGTTATCACCAGAACATTCAGTTATACATAATAGTTAAAAGATAATTACAAATTATTTCACCCTACTTTGGAATAGGCTGCAAACTAAAACTGATCTCATATACACATGCACACAAAGTCATGCAGTGTTGTCTGGACTTAGTAAAATGATTTCCTTAGCTCTGGAATTTAACATACTCAACCCAAACAGGGAAATTCTACCTGCCATTAACCAGCATGACTATTTAGGCCTAACTGTTCACCAGTCTTTAACATTTCTACTCCACAATGCAAGTAACCAACATAAAGTCCTCACATGACTCAAAGTAGCCCATGCTGTCTGACACCTACTGACCAAAACATGACAGATGAGCCAGTGTCATAAATGTATTACTACCAAAGTAAGAATCCCATTGTAACACTCTGCTCCTGTCAGAATCCACACAGTTTTCAGAAGACAGAAGATAACATTCTCTCACTTAAGTCCACACAATAAACACCACTGATAAACTATCAAGAAGTCTAGCTGGCTAACAGTACAGGTAAGGCCAGCTTTCCTTCTTAAAGCCTTAAGCTTTAAATCAGTACATGATAACTACTGACCTCTAAAAATCTCCTTCAGTTCAGAAGCTGCACCTACTTTTCGAGGAACTCCAATTGCTATCTCCTGTGTAATCCACCTTAGGCACTGGAAGCTACTGAAAAGTCTTTTGCAAAGCTGAACCCTAAACTATGGAATTTAATTCCACAAGAAATTAGACATTGTTCAACACTACAAAGCTTCAGCAAATCATGCCTAAATCATCTTAGAAGAAAGTGTCAATTGTCAATGCTTTGCCCATCCTAAATTCACTGTAAAACTTTTCAACATTTCTACTTATGTTTTAATATATGCAGTATGCTCCTACCAGACTAAAATCTTATACCCACTATTAAAGACGTAAATGTATTCATTGCAAGGCCATACTGTCCTCTCATCTATTCACTTCTCCCCCTATCAATATACTAATACACTAAAAATCGCTCTGATATTACATAATATAAGTATTGTCCATTTACCTTCTTATTCCTCTTTGCACAAATTAGTCTAACACATCAGGCATATTAATTTAATTATCTCCACCTCTAACTATGGCCTGCTAAATCTAAAAATGTAGACAAATCTACTGCTCATTTTACAACTAAATTGTTTGTAACTAAATGTACTATTGAATGATATACTTATGTATGTTCATGTCTATTGTAAACTAACAGACATTTTTTCATTCTCATTGTATACTATTGTTTAGATATACGACATTTTTACATTTTGTATATACATGTCACATGATCCTCTGATATATACATACACACATGCATACAAATATTTCAGACATGGGCATTGATGCCCTTCTAGCCTGCCAAAATACCAAAACAGTTGTTCCCATAATAAGTGTACAGGCTGTTCTTAAAATATTTAATCTATTGCTTGGTTTAATGTAATTTAGTGTCTGTTTCATGCATCAGCTGCTCTCCAAGAGAACCAATTAATACACTTTTCATTACTACAGAATCTTCTACATAGGTTGTTTGATGATTCTCTGCTATTTAATAACTCCAAACATTCCCAGAGGTAGCTGCCTCTAAATGCTCTATATACCTGAATAAAATCTCCACTTAAATATCTGTACAAGATATTGTACAAGTTCAGATATTTCAGTCTTTCATAATTACATTTTCACATCCATTGATGCCTTGGTATATTTTTGCTGTATTCTTTCCAGTTTACTCATGCTTGATTTCTTATAAGGTTTCCATATTATTTCATACTCAAGTTTATGTCTAATGTAATTAACAAACAATGACTTCATCATTGCTGGTTTCATAGACTTTATAAATCTTTTTATACAACTTATATTTCTATAACTTTCATTAACCAATTAGTTGATATGATTAGAAAAACTCAAGGCTGGATCTGCACATTCAACCAGGTCCTTAAATGAATCTACAGTTTTAATCAAAGTGTGCTGTATTAAATATTTACCTTTCAACAAATGTCTCCCAGGATTTATATCAGAAGATATAAGTTTCAAAACTTTGAATCTGAAATGATCGACACCAAAAGGGAAGATTCCCTTTTCTGCACTGTAGTGCAATCTCAGAGTTGGTATATTTAAGTAGCGGGGTGTGTGAGGGGGGTTTGCCCTCCTGCTTACAGCATTTAAATGGTTTGTTTTTGTAGGTTGTTGTGTTTTATTACACTTTCAGTGTTTCAAGACTTCGATTATATGGTGTCGACAGACCTCTCAACCAATCGGGGACACTTTTCGACAGAATCAGGGACAAGTCAAGAAAAAATCAGGGACACTTAAAATATTAGTGCTATTAACTTGAAACATGGACAGAATCAGAGCATATGAATTAATACACTTTTTCTGAAGTAAAAGAAGTTTATAACTCTTAATTATTGTCATTATTCATCAAGTGTAATTCCCCACCTTTCCTCCAAAAGTCAATAGTTTTAGGAGGGATTAAGAGGGGCAGAGTTAAAATTTGAGTCAAAATCAGGGATGTCCCTGAAAATCAGGGACAGTTGAGAGATGGGGTGTCGACCATATCAGATTCAACATTTTGAAACTTTGATAATGTAATATAGACCCGTTTCCCAAATCTCGTACGCTTAGTTTTTAATACATTTGCCATATTATTCTCCCATACCCAAATGGTCAATTTAGTCAAGTTATTTTGCACACATGCCCTATCTACACAGTTTCAAGTCATCTGCATATAGACAGGAGAACACCTCAGATGAAAAAGATGGGCATGAACGATACAATCTCAACAAGTATGGGCCCAGGACAGAGTCAGAAATACCACTGAATAAACTTCAGTGACCATAATTATTTCTTTAGCAAAAGGAGCCTAAAAATTGCAATATATCATAACTATTAGAGCAATCCAACTCACTTCAGTAGTCGTATATTATATAAACTTCAGTAGTAAAAGAAACAGGAAATTTATTATCCATGAAAATAAATGATAATCAACATATGTAGATGTATAACAGTTACATTACACCATTCAGTGTTCAATCATCTGTCTGTCTATTTACCATAGCACTCTATATTATTATAGTATTCATAGCTTCCTTATCTATGCTCAATCTCAACAAGTATGGGCCCAGGAGAGAGTCCTGTGGGACACATTGACCACAGCCAAAAATTTCACCTGTTCAGTTGCTGTATGATACTTACTGTGTCCTATTTGTAAGCCATGCAGCTAATCATCTTATCAAGAGTACATCAATACCTAGTTGTTCTGATTTATTGACATGTGTTTTGTGAATAACCCTGTCCGGTGCTGAAGTTAAATCTATATAAATTACAATACAACACAATGTTTCATTCATAGCTATTATATTGTTATAGAACATCGTGTTACAAGTGGTTACATATCTATTTTTAACATATGCATGCCGATACATGGTAGAGCCCTTCAAAATTGCTACATCCTGTCCAAGAATATTAAAATATTGAACTATTGTTAGATTACACAGAAATCCATTTTCTCACATACTGAAATGTTTGGGATATTCAGTTAAATGCACTAGAAAGGACAACAGCACATGCTTTAAGAGTAAAATACTGCAGTTAATAAATGTTTGTTTTGTATTTCCATAATCACTGAAGATTACAGATTACAAACTTCATTAACAATGTTAGAAAATTGATTGAAGGAAGGAGTAGAATCATTTTTCCAATTTCTTATTATAACTTTTCTTGCAACTGCTAAAATATTCCATAACAAAGAATATTCCAATATTTTAACACAATCACATACTGGAGTATTAAATAAAACTAAATTTAGTTAAGGAAAATGTATCAGTAAAAAAAGCTTGATGGAATAAATAATCTGATTCCAAAATGGTTTGTGTATAGGAAAATAAAAAAAAAAAAAAAACATATGTTGTCAGTCTGCTTTAAGGTCTAATTTATATCTCCAACAAATTATTTTATTCTTAGATATTAATTCAATTCTGTGTGCAGTAACGAATAATGTATGTAAGAACTTCATGTAAATACTTTACATTTAAGTGAACAAGTAGTTTTTTTGATGAGTTTTTATACTCATTATTAGGATCTTTCTTATTTATAAGTTTAAAGTATTTCCAATAGCGGTCTTTATTATATTTTAACTCTTTTTTTAATCACTTTATAAAATTTAGAAAGCAGACCTTTACCAGATATTTTTGATTGCATCAAAAACATAAAAGGTAAATTAACCAAGGAATATAATATTTTATTGTTGGTTGCAAATTTTTAATTCTGTCTTCAACTGATTACCTGCAATTCTGAACATGTAACCATATCTTTATCCAAATCAAAATTATTAATTACATCTTGAACGGAGTACAAGTTTTTTTTTTATTCATCAACTGAGACCAATATATCAAATTATTTTCTTTAAAAGTGTTGATTGCAGATGAGTAATGTTGTTTTGAGTATATGTTATTGGAAAATAAGAAATATATATGCTTTGCACATTGGATTTGTATAAAATTTCTCCAGGTATTCATTACAATAGAAAAATAAAAATTATTATTTAAGGACATTTTTTTAACAACCAAAGTAATGAATGATTTAAAATTAAATAATTATTTGAATAATTAGAACAATTAAATTGTGTCCAAAGACTACCTACAATTCTTTCCATTTAGCAGAATAGTTATTATTTGACCAAAGTACAGTTGTCTTAATAATACAAGATACAGAGTACAATTCCATTATCTGGTTAACCAATACCATCTAATGACCACTCTCTAGTGTGATGAATTAAAGCTATTCTGGGTATATTAGGGTACCATAAGAATTTTAATATTAAAGAATTAAAGTTTTTATACAACTTTTAGGGGAGGTAAAGATAATGATTGCAAAACATATATGATTTTAGGCAAGATCATTATTTTTCTTATGGAAAGTCTCTAATCCATTTAAAAATATTCCATTTTTAAGATTTTCTATAGACATTAAACTATTACTATAATTAATAATTTGATTAATGTTATCAGTTATTGTTATTCCTAAGTAATTTATTTTATTGCACTATTTATTATTTTTTTTATATTCATACTGTTCAAGTTTATGGGCAACATTTTTGTTTTATTTTCATTTAAACCAAGACCAGATTTATTTTGAAAATTTTCCATTGATTTGAAAACTGTTGAAAGTAAATTATTACATTCATTAATAATCATAAGAATATTGTATTCAAGCAGTTGAATCTTGGAAGATAAATTCTTGTCTATCTGAATCCCTTTAATCTCTGGTGGTGATATTATCAAACTGGCAAATGGTTCTATAACTAAAGTAAAAAGTAAAGGAGAGAGTGGACATCCTTGTTTGGTTCCTTTAGAAATGTTAATTGATTGTGAAGTGTATGAGCCTATTTTTATATAAGCTAGAGAATTAAAATAAAGATAATTAATAAAATGAACAATGGTGCTTGAAAAAATATTTTCTTCTAGAACCAATGGAAGATAATTCCAATTGATGAAATCAAAGGCAATATTAATATCTAAACTTACTAAATTTAATTTCTCAGTTCTATTTGCATAGTCTATTATAGTTAGAATACACTTGATATTATTGTAAGAATTTCTATTTAAAATAAAGCTAGTCTGATCATTAATCAAGGTTGGAAGAAACTGTGTTAATCAGCATACATAGTCATGAACAATTTATAGTCTATGTCTAGAAGATGAGCATTTAACCAGGTCTTCATCTGGTTTTAGTACTGGAGATACAGGAGTATTTTTCCAGGATGGAGGTATAACTACCACATCTTTAACTAATTTAAAGAACTTTAATATGTCTAAGGCTTCTTTTGACATTAACTTTAACTCCAGGAATAATATCATCATTACTAGGTGCTTTATTGGGTTTTCATTTATTAATTTGGGCTTTTAATTCAGAAAATGAAATAGGTCTAGCAATAATTCTCACCTGCTCTTCAGTTAGTTTATTTTTGGTATACTTTCCGTTACATTTTTATAATTTCTTCTTTAGTGTCCATTTTTGGATTACAATTTATTGCATTAAAATTTCTAAATTCTTTCAACATATCTTCAGTTTCAGTGACAATCCTGTTTTTGAGAATATATTTCTTTAATGTGCCTGGATTTATTAAATAATTTTGTCCTGGCAGCTAACTTATGCATACACTTAGGGTTAACGGAGTAATTACCTATTTTAAATTTTCCAAATTAATCATAGTCTCAGGAGTCCAACTCTCTAAATATTTACTATTTAGATTATTTCTTTCACCATTTTTGTGTTCGTTTTTTGACTGTCGAGTTTTAACCTATTTTATCTTGTAGATCTTCTAGGTCCTTGTCCCATTATTTCCTCTTTACAGCATAAAAGTTTATAATTCTGCCATATAGAAATGCTTTTAAAGCATCCCATAAAATATTTTAAATAGATCATTTGTATAATTAATTTCAATAAAATCCAGAGTTTTTTAAGAAAAAATAATGTTTGAAGTCTTCGAAATTATATATATAGGCAGGCTTATGCTTGTCAGGGATACAGTTAATACATTTTAGAATTAGATCAAAAGTTAAAGCATTATGTTTTGTTAGAGGACAAGATACAACCATAACCTTGTCTAGATGGTTTTTTTAGATCATTCAATATATATATATATATATATATATATATATATATATATATATATATATATAAACTCTTTTCTGGCTCAAGTTCCATGTCTATGTGAGTAATGAGTAGAACAGAGTGTACCTAAATCTTCAAACTCATTTATATGTAATAAGTCTATAAACTTTATTAGTTCTTTATCTGGAAGAGATAGTTTTCCATTTTTATTAGTACAATTATCTTTTAGAATACAATTAAAGTCACCTGATAAGATAATGCCTTTTGAGATTTGAATAATTTGGTCTCTATGTTTAACCGTCCTAACACCTATTCCTGGAATCCAATATAAATTAATAAATGCATATAGTTTCTTATTAATTTCAATAGTTACTGAACAAAGCAAACATATATCATTATATGAACAATTTTAGGAAGAGGTAAAGTACGTCTTCACAAGATAACCACCACATTTTTTTTCTTATTATAATGAGATCTAGGTAAAACAGAATAAATATTAGAATTAAGCCTATTTATATCAGAGTGTAATATGCAAGTCTCCTGCAAAAGGATAATCTGAGAATTAAATAGCCTTAAAAATGTATTTAAATTCCTTTGCTTGCAACTATTTATACCATTATTTTTTAAAGAGATGCATTTAAAGTGTGACATATTTGATGCAACACCAAAAAAAAGTTCCTGCACGTAGAGCAACTGCACGGCACTAGAATGAACTGTATAGCAAAAACGAAAAGAGCCAGCAGATGTTGATCTGAAAATACAGTTTATTGTTAGAGGTTAATAAACCTACACATTTATGCACAGACCGGTTTCGGTGGAAAAAACACAACCTTCATCAGTGTATACAGACATAAAATGTGAGCAGCTTATATAATATCAACTATCTTCCTATTGGTGGGTCACAAATTCTCATTAAGACCAGGTGGGAATAATCCCCCTAGTTTAATTATCCATTTTTTCTCCTTAGTATTGAGGATAGAGTGCCATCCTGTTTTATTGGTCCTGTTTCCTAAGATAATGTCAATAATCATGAATGTGAATTTAGCAGTCTGATGTTCCAGAAAATGTTTGTATAGTGCACTACTATTTTTCTTATTACGAATATTGCTCAAATGTTCTGATATCCTAATTCTGAGTGGTCGTGAGGTTTGCCCTATGTAAAAAGCACCACAGTGACAGCTGGCCATATAAACAATCCAATCACTGCCGCAGTTGGCAAAGAATTTAATATCATATACCTGTGAGCAGTTTCTAGTTGAAAATTGTTTGGATTTATAAATTTTGTTACAATTGGTGCAGTGTCCACATGGGTAACAGCCAATTAGTGGCTCTCCAGATAATGTGGTTTGTATAGATTGTAAATTGGTCATCCTGTTGACATGTTTGAAATGACTGAAAAAACTGCCTAGGTTCCTGCCTTTTCGATATGAAAATTGGCATTTCGTTGGGATGAAATTAGAAATGTCCAGGTCATATGCTAGAATATTCCAATGTCTATTAATACTATCAATCAGTTGATTGGTGTTTCGAGCATATGTAGTGGTGGTTCCCTATCAGAAGCCTCAAACACTATAAGCCTGAAAATCAAAATCCTGAAACCAAAAGCCTGAAAACTCAAAATCCTGAAAACCCAAAATCTTGAAACTCAAAATCCTGAAAACACAAAACAGACATACTGATGCCATTGTGGCTTTGCTATTGTTAGCCTTGTGGTGTTAGGTTATTATGTGTTGGGTTCAGGTAAGTGTGCGGTTGGTTTTATGTTAGGGTTAGGGGCGGTTTAAGTGAGTTAGGGTTAGGGCGCAGGTTAGGCATGTATGCAATAGTGACAAAAATTAGAGTTAGGGGTGGTTTAAGTGAGTTAGGGTTAGGGCGCAGGTCAGGTGAGTGTGCGATAGTGACGGACCTTAGGGTTAGGGTTAGGGTCAGGGTCAGTCGGTAGATATTAGTGTCTTTATCTTGGCATATTAGCATTATTTGTGTTTTCAGGATTTTGAGTTTCAGGATTTTGAGTTTTCAGGCTTTTGGTTTCAGGATTTTGATTTTCAGGCTTATAGTGTTTCAGGCTTCTGATAGGGAACCGTAGTGGTAAACCTAATGTTAGTACAGTCCTTACGAGTATGTTGTTTGTATTGTAAAAAATTGTGTCTATGTGTAGAATTTGTAATATTACTGGCAGTAATAACATCACCCATGCCATAGCCTCTTGATTTAAAACGTTCAGTAAGATCCTGCCTATGATGTTGAAAAGCAGAGTCTGTAGAACAAATCCGTTTAATACGTATGAACTGTGATTTTGGAATGTTCCGTATGACATGGGGTGGATGGAAACTAGAACCATGTAAAATAGTATTGAATTCAGGATGCTTCCTGAAAACCTCTGTAGAGAGTGTGTTATCAGACTGTTTGGTGATTGAAACATCCAAAAATGTGATGTTATTATAATCATAATGAACTGTAAACTCAATGCCCCATTGATTACTATTAAGATACGATACAAAATCCACCAGGCCTGTGATGTCCCCTCTCCAGATCATCCAACAATCGTCAAGGTAGCATCGCCAGATATCAATGTTGTCTAAAAAAATGTTATTATTGCAATCATATATAAGGTGATGTTCAACAAAAGCCATAAAAAGATCTGCATAGATGGGAGCAAAAGATGCTCCCATGGCCGTACCTTTTACTTGCCAATAACATTTCTCTTTGTAGAAGAAAACATGATCACATTTGGGCTGTCATTGTCCTTGTGTCTAGAACAATATCTGCTGACTTAGTTTTTAGACTATATTGTCAGCTTATTTTACCTTATGGATCTTGCCAGTTTTATTACAGGTTTGTCTTCCGACAGGGAAGATCTTAGAGCCTTTGGGGTGAGTTCCAATATTGTTGACAGCAATAATACTTTGGGTGTACCTGACTCTGCTTCTAAGTGTGCCTCATGTTTTCATGATTTGTTTTCACATCTTAAGATTCTTAGATCAAACATTTGGCACTCAAAGCTTTTTAAGGCCTATTTGGCCAAAGGTATCACCCCGAGAGGCCTCCGAGTTCGTATTCAGCCATTAGTTTCCAATGCTGATGAGGAACTCCTTCAGGAGTGGTCATCTGTTCAGCAGCAGGCAACTATCTCTTTTGTAGAATCTTTGTCTAAATTTTATGACAGAACTATTGACTCTGAAATTCAGGTGGTTACTAAGCTAGTTGATGATATTAAACTTTATGAAGGCGAACCATCATTCCAAACTCATCTTAATAAAATAGCAGGGGACATGAAGACATTAGAGGACCAATTGCGAGCTAGGAAACTTAAGAAGTTCCAAAGAGACCAAGGTGACTATCAAACCTCTAACCCTTAAACAAGTCAGGTTCACTCCTACATTTCATAGAACATCTAGGAAAAAACGGCCCAGGTCCATCCTAAAAAGTTCAAGCAGAACTTCTGCTTCTTCCAATGAGGATATTTCCTCATGTACCGACAGTGAGCCACAGTCAGTGACAGATTCACCGGTCCCCAAAAGGAATACCTCTTATATCCCTTTAGGCCAAAGCCAAGGGCGCCCGCAGGCAGGTGCAAGGGGGTGCACTTGCATTCCCCTGGAATCGGCTAGATAATTTCAAAAAAAGTTTTTTTTTTTTACGTGCGTTCTTCTTTAAGAAGAAAGAAGTCCGTGCTAATAGTCCAGTCGCGAGCGTGCTGACATCATAGCTCTCATTTAGAAGTTGGTGAGCGGGAACTCACACAGATGGGTTTACGAGCGGGACCTGAAACGCAATAGCAAACGGGAGTACAGATGGGTTTACAAGCGGGATCTGAAACGGAATAGCAAGCGGGAGTAAACGGACAGAACACTTTCAGGTAAGCGGGATCTGAAATGGAATAGCAAGCAGGAGTAAATGGACGGAACACTTTCAGGTGTGTGTGTGTGTTTGTGTGTGTGTGTGCACATGTTTGTGTGTAGAAGTTTTTAACCCTTTTGTTTGAATCTTTAATGAAGAAATAGACTGTTTCACTTGTATGAGTCAGTCTCATAATTGTACGTTATGAAACTTCAATCCTCATACACACGCAGAAGTTGCAGGTTAAAAAGGCAGTCACAGTATACCTTAGTAGTTGAGTCTCCCATTTTTTTCTTTTGATAAGCAGGTAGATCCCATGAGGCTTATGGCCTGTCTTCAGATTACTCCCAAGACTGAATTTGTACTGACTAGGAAAATGTAGTCAAAATGCCAAAGTGATTTCCTCAGTGTTCCAGGAGAGGTATATATAACTACGCTTCCCTCTGAAGAGGAAATCTTGTGGAAATAGCAATGGCAGATGATTTTTGATGAGCAACATTCCTATGACTTAAGTTGTAACAGACAACACACTATTGACACTAGATGACCTGATGAACTCACTAGCAGATATCTAGGACTCTAAAAAGTTCATAGGAGAGCCAGAGAAATTGGAAAAGACACAGCTGGTGTTGCAAATCAAACCTGTGGACTTTAATGATATAGAGATAACCAAAGGGAAAAAAATGAGATACAAAAGGAACAGTTTTTTTTTTATTCAAACTGAAGATTGGCATGTGTGTGTGTGTGTGTGTGTGTGTGTGTGTGTGTGTGTGTGTGTGAAATGCCCCAGGTGTACATGGTGGTGGGTAGAGAATAAGGCTTGAACCCTGTACCTTGGGCTCAAGTGGCAAGAGCCTGAATTCCCTACCCACCACCATTTGTAAAAATGTTGCAGGATTTTCCCTCATACTTTTTCTGTTCCTCAAAATCTGTGGTTTCTGCATTTGTGTCCTTGTTGCCTGACAGCTACATGTTCTCTGGTTTTATTCTTGGCTGTCTGGAGTGTTTCTCCCTGGGCCTCTGCTAAAAATTAGCTTTTTTTTTTCAAATTCAGACTTTCCTGGTTAACAAAAGTTAAAAAAAATGGACACACTTCAATATCAGACTTCATATTCTTCAGAAAGTGCATGGTAACAAAAGCTTTTATTCTAGCTTATTCTAGCAATTTTCTAAGTGTACAAGATGGATATTTGAAATGTATCCTTGTGTTTGGGACTGTATTCCCCCCATTATTGGCTTCGTCCAGGTTTTGTGCTAGGGTTGAGAGTTATGGTAAGAACTGAATTCACTGAATATGTTTAGGGGCTGTATTCACCCAGTATTGGCTTTGTTTAGGTAGTGTTTGGGACTGTATTCCCCCCATTATTGGCTTCATCCAGGTTTTGTGCTAGGGTTGAGAGTTATGGTAAGAACTGAATTCACTGAATATGTTTGGGGGCTGTATTCACCCAGTATTGGCTTTGTTCAGGTATTTATTAGCTTCATCCAGGTTTTTTGCTAATGTTGAGAGCTATGGTAAGAACTGATTTCACTGAATATCTTTGGGGGCTATATTCTACCATTACTGGCTTTGTCCGGGTGTTATTTGCCAAGAGGTTGAGAGCTATGGTGAGAACTGAATTCACTGAATGTTTGGTGGTTGTAGTCACCCATTATTGGCTTTGTTCAGGTATTTTGTGCTAAGAGGTTGACAGCTGTGCTATGGTGAGAACTGAATTCACTAAATGGTAGCTATTTAAGTTTCAGTCTTCCTCTTTCACAAAACAGTTGATTTGGCATAGTGGTATGTTGCTCTGACTGTTTTGCACAGGGTCCCCTGGCTTCAAGACGTGGCAGTGAAATGTATGGTGGTAACGCAGCATTTTATTCTAGCAACTTTCAAACATTATACACGCAATGTTTAAAATGTGTCCCTGGTTTTTGGTCTTTTGTATCCCCCCCACCCCAATAAATGTTGGCTTTTTCCAGATTTCTTGTGCTGAAAAGTTCAGAGATACAGCTGAGTGTCGAGTAGATTTTACAAGGAGCTGAGAGCTGCAGGGGAGCAAAAGTTTAGTGCTGCTTATGTTTAGTTTGCTTGCATTGTTAATAGCACAACAGATAGTGTACTTGCTTTAGATGCTGAAGGCTGTGGGTTCTACTCCCACAGTAGGTAAATGCATTGCTGATGCTGTATTGTGTTGTAAAGGGGGTGGATGCTGCAGTCTTTTTGGCAAAGATACCTAGTAACTATGAACCTGTTAACAGTTTGCTATCCATTCCCTATTGCGGTATTACTAGATTTTCATTTTTTTATTGCATGCAACAAAAGCAATTTATTCTTCAAGGGTAACAGGCACTTTTTGTAGATTAAACAAGGACATATAAAGTGTTTGCTAGCAGCAACCTCTTTATTAGTTACAAATTTTTTCAATGTGGAGTTTACTACTTCAGAGATTGTGTATATTTTTTACTGATACTGGTGGACTTGAGTAGACTTTTTATGATGGAAATGTTCTGAATTGGGCAGTTTTGTCATTGGTGGATGCTTTTTGTTTCATTGTATACTGGAAAAATGTTCAAAACAATAAATTTAAAATGTCCTCTAACAACTGTACTGTATTGTACTAGGAATATAATGTAATACAGTCAGGAAGGTGTATCAAAGAGCACGTGTATGTTATGTTCGAGGGGCCTATGATTTTAAAGACAGCCCAGAGTTAATATTTGCCATTGGCAAAATGTATTTTCTCTGAAAGTGGGTTTCAGTGCTGTTTCAATGCATGTGAGTTTCAAGAGCAGAGAAGTTTTAATGTTAGTCTATTTTCATTGTGAGACTGCATTGCTTTAACAGATATGTATTAGGGTCTGTGCTGTAAAAATGCAAAATAAAACTTTCAAATGAAATCCTAAATCATCGCAGAAGTAAAGCAGTATGCACATTAGTGTTTATGATAAATGGGGCAAAATAACCAAGGAATGGGACATTGGAATGGCTGCAGGGGGGAGGCTCCATTTGGCCATGATTTTGTGAGGGGGGGTAGTAAACTCAGACAGCCCTGGTTGAACTATACCTCTCAGTTGTCCATATCTTTGCAGAATGAATAGATATTTGCTGCTTATTTTTGTTTTTTTCCTCAAATTTGTGGTTTTCTAGCAAATCATTTAGGAATGAAGCCATTAAATGACAGACATTGAGTTTCAGATGTCATAACCTTCAGAAAAATGCATGCTAATGCAAGACTGTCTTTAAGTTTATACAAGAGCAATTTTTAGTAGTGTTTGTATGTTCCCCAATATATTTGGCCTTGTTCAGATTTCCTGCATTAAGAGGTTGAGAGGTACGTGCAAATCACTTTGTAGATTAGGAATATCCAAACATCTCAATTGTCCCCAATTCTGGCTCAAAATGTTGCTCTCCCCTAATAATCCCTCCTCCAAAATGGCAATTTTGGAAGAAAATGTGGAGGGTTTACAATTATATATAACTGTAATGATCACTTATAGATTACCTTTATTTCAGAAATGCATGTGGATGCTCTTTGTTAGCTGCTTCAAGTTAACTGTTAATATTAAAAAGGTGTCCCTTTTTGGCAGGTATTTTGCATCACATTTTGGTCCGTTTTCATAAAATTGTGGTTTTCTGGCAAATTAGTGGCAAGTCATTAAAGATTGAAGTTAGAAAATAATGGCAGACATTTGAGTTTCAGATTTCATACCCTTCAGAAAATTTGTACTAATGCAAGATCTACCTGTTCTATTTAAGTTATAAGAGCAATATTTAAAAATTGGCCTTATTTTTGGGCTTGTGTCCCACTTCTAGTTCTATGTATGGCTTTGTCCAGATTTCTTGCTCTGAAGTTGAGAGGTATGAGTGTCAGATCCATCACTGTCAGCCAGAGACATTTCAAATTGTGACATACTTATTGCACCCCACTCCCCATTGTAGTTGCTCTGGATGTGTCCATGGAAGGCAAGGAGCAGTTATGCAGTGTAAGTGTGCAGAGTATTCCCCCATCCAAAGTAGATCACAAATACGACCGTGGCTTTTCATCTGTCCTTGATTTTGCAAAATGTTCTGGTTTTCTATCAGATTTTTGTACTGTTGATTTATGCTTCTTATTCAGGAACTGTATGCTGTCACAGTGCCCTGTTGCTCTGTTTAAGTAGCCATGGTTTAATGAACATCAGGTAAGCTTGTCGGAGATTGTAAGATGCAAGTAAGCTTTAGTAAGCTTGTCGGACATTGTAAGATGCAAGTAAGCTTTAGTAAGTATATTGTTAAAGAATTACCAGCATTGAAAGCCTTTTCGTTGTTGCCATGCAGAGAATATTTACATGACTAGATAATGTATAAGCCTTGGGTATTGAAATGCATATGACAGTATTTTATTTATTTATTTTATTTGCAGTTGGTTTGCCAAGATAGTCCATTGGGCCAAATGAACCCATTTTCAATGGAGTCCTGGGGAGAAAAGCTCCAAAACCAAGTAGGTTATTAATAGATATACAAATTATACAATTACACAGAAGTTAATCATACAAGAAATAACAATTTGCAAATACAACAAAAACTAGAGTGAGTACAATCTACTGATGAAATTAATAGGTAATACAGACTAAAGGGAAATTTAGCACAAAAGCACTGAGAAATAACATATTTGGAAGCATTTCATGACAATACTGAGGAATAATAACATATTAGGAAGCAATGCACAAAAGTACTGAGAAGTAATAACGTATTAGGGAAGCAATACTTAGGAAGTGTGGCCTAGTATATTCTTTCCGATTATTGTAGGAATAATAATATGTATGAGTTAGGGTGGGTAATTAGGAAAGTTTCAGGAGGAAACAGAGAAAGAAAGAAGATGGAGTTTGCAAGTGTTAGTTATGTGGGGAGGGAGCAAGAGCATTCCCACTGGGATACTAGATGTGAGTGAAGAGATCTTTTAAATATAAAATGGTTGGGGGTGGTGCGAATGGAAGGTGGTAGGGAGTTCCAAAGGCATGCAAGGCCGTAAGACAGAAGATTTTTGCCTGGGGGATGAGTTGGTTTATATACTTCTAATAGATTTTGATTGTTGGACCTTAATACTCTAGCAGGAAGGTGCATTTTAAAGGCTGATGAAAGGGAGGGACAAAGGGAGGGGTTGAAAATGAGCTTATGTGCAAGATTTAGTTGAGTATATGTGAGATAACTGGGTAGCTCTAGCCATTTTAGTTTTTGGAGGGAGGAACAGTGGTGGGTGGAGGACTTGTGGTTGGTAGCGAACTTGGCAAGTTTGTTGTAGCAAGAGGAAAGTTGTGTTTTTAGAGAGGTCTGTAGATTAGTTAGGAGTGGAGCTCCATAGAGGAGGGAGGGGATAAGAAATGAGGTAGAGAGGGTGATTTTGGTAGCAGGTGTAAGGTAATGATTTTGTCGGTAAAGCATACCTAGTTTTTGTTGGGTTTTCCTGATATTTAACTGTAGGTGGGAGTTGAATTTGAGCTGGTTATCAATTTGGACCCCAAGTAGCTTGGTCTCGGACACCAGTTCCAGGGGTAGATTATTTTGTCTAGAGATGTGGAATGTGTTTATATTGAAAGAAGTTGCCTTAGAGGGGGTGAATAACATTAATTTGGTTTTAGAGGCATTGAGTGCTAGGTGATTGCTTTTCATCCATTGCTCAGTTGTTGTAAAAGCATCTTGAGTCAGTTTTAGGAGTGAGGGGATAGAAGTGGCAGCGCAGATAATAGCAGAATCATCGGCATATTGGATGATGTCTGAGAATGGGATAGAGTTATGGAAATCATTTATAAATATATTGAAGAGAAGGGGACCCAGTATAGAGCCCTGGGGTACCCCAGTAGGAGTATTTAGAAATTAGGATGTGGCCTTTTTCCATTTGACTGCTTGAGATCTGTTAGATAAGTAGCTGGAGAACCAGTTCAAGGAGGAGGGAGATAGGTAAAGTTTAGTTAGTAGCAGGCTGTGAGAGAGTGTCAAAGGCCTTAGAGAGGTCGAGTAGTAGGGTAGAAACAATTTGGCCAGAGTCGCGGGCTTTATTTACAGTTTCAAGGAAGGAGAGGAGGGCGGTCATAATGCTATGATGTGGTCTGAATCCATGTTGTGTGGGAGTTAGTAGGTGATTATCTAAGAGATGTGGAAGGAGTTGTAGTTGGATACACTTTTCTAGGAGTTTAGAGATGGGGACAGAATAGCGATGGGGCGAAATTAGTAACATTGTTGTTGTTGCCACCTTTATGTAGAGGTATGATAAAGGCCCTTTTCCAGACTTGGGGTACTATACATTCTTGGATAGAGCGTTGATTAAAATGCTAATAGGATAAGCGATTGCTTCAGCAGCTTTGCTAAGAAAGTAAGAAGGGATGTTATCAGGAGCATTGGTGCATGGCTTCAGTTTCATAAGGAGTTTCTTTATAGTAGAAGTGGGTATAGGTTTAAATGAGAAAAAAGGAGTGTGAAGAGGGAGAATTAGGGGCAGATGAAGCTGAAGTAGTAGGAGAAGGAGGAGTGGAGGGATGGGAGTTAGTAGATGGGAATGAGGAAGTAGTAGCAGAGTAGGGTAGAGAGATGGTTGGGGATGGTAAGGGAGTTTTGGAGAATGTAGTGGTGTTAGAGAAAGATGACGTTAATTTGGAAATGGATTCAATGAAAAGAGTTAAATTGGGTAGCCAAGTCTTGGTCAGGAGCGTTTGGGTCTGGGGTAGGGGTATCTGGTTTGCTGGGGTTAAGTAGAGTAGAGATACCTTTCCAAAATTTCTGAGGGTTTGATTTTATTATTGTTTTGAAGTGTGGAAAAGTAGTTTTGTCGGTCGAAGATTATGAGCTTTTTTACCTTATTTCGAAGTATTTTATATTCATTGTAATAAAAGGACAGGATTACAGTATTTTCTGAAGCTCATTACATTTTATTGCAGACCAGTGTCTTATAGCAGTGTCTGTGTGTTAGTACACTTGTAGTTGGGTGGCTTTAATGGTATATGGTAAATAAGCATTGCTACCTTACTTAAAAGCCAAGCCCTGCAACAACTAGCTTCACACTGAAGTCAAAACACAATAGCTCTGGTGGGTAAATGTACTCTGTAGTAATCAAAAAAGGCAAGTGTTTAAAATAACTACAGCTTATGTGCAAACACAATAGGTAGTGATGAAACAATGCTCTGCTAAAAATGCTTTAATGCTCCACATTGCTGAGCTGCAGATCAGTTATCACTGGCTACCAGGATTTCACCCGCTTCAGCTCAAGCACGGTGCCGTTCAGTGCAACCTTCCCAGAACTAATTCAAGTCTGACCAGAATTATTTGGTGTGTGTATAAGAGGGAGGTAGCATACCCCTCAGCTTTCCAGATTTTTGCCCCATATTCCTCCTAAAAAGGATTGAAGTTGCTAAATGAGACATTTCAGTTTTAGATGTCATGTCATTTAGAAAAATGCATGCTAACAAATCCTGTTACTCTTGCAATTTTCTAAGTTTCTGAGAGCCATATTTATAATCTGTCCCTATTTATTTTAAGCTTTGTCCAGATTTCTTGCACTAAGGTTGAGGCCTTGAGGGGTGTGGTATGTTTGTGAGAGATAGTGAAATGCCCAAGTTAGAGTTAGCAGGTGGAATTTTCAAGTGCATTTTCAAGGAACTGTGAGTTTTAAGGGAAGCTAAGTTCACTGCTGCTCATGCCAAGTCTATTTACAATGTGCAACTGTTTTGTTTAGCAAATGGTATCTCTATTGTGGTATAAAGTTTTAAAGCTATGTTAGTAGCACCACAAGTAGAATACTTGCATCTTAATGTAAAGGCTTGAGGTTCTATTCCTACAGCATATACATTTGTATGCTGCAGTCCTCAGGATGTCCTCCTTTGGATGAGATGCCCAATAACTATGAACCTGTTTTTCAGCTTGTCATCCATTTTCTATTGCAATATACCAGCTTACCATTTTTTAAATTTAACATAGGCAATTTATTCTTTGACGGCAGCAGGCACTGAATTTGTAGATGAAACACTGAAATATACAGTTGTTTTCTAGCAACAACATCTTCATTAGTTTCAGATATCTTTAATGTGGAATTATTCAGATTACTTTTACTTCAGCAGAGACACTCAAGTGTTGCTGTATAATACAAGGGATATAATTCAATTATATATTATAATTAATACAATCAGGTAAATCAAATAACTTTTGCATGGCCCTAACGGTGTGCAAGGAGCCTATTGCTTGAAAACAGTTCAAAGGTAAATAACCTGCCACTGGCCAGATGCATTTTCTTTGAATGTGGGTTTCAATGCTGTTTCATTGAATGTGAGTTTCAAAAGTAGAGAAGCTTTAATGCCAAGTCTGTTTTCATTGTAAGACTATTGCTTTGTTTAGGTTTAGTAAATGTCTCAGTGTTTGGGCTATAATGTTTGAAATAAAAGTTGTAAATTAAATCCAACTGCCTGTAATCATTGTAGAACTAAAGCATAAAACAGTATGCACACAGATTTGAACAGTGTCTACAGTAAATGGGGAGAAATAGCTAAGTAATGGGACACTGGAATGGCTGTGTGGGCGGGGCTTGGGGTGGGTGGACTTGGGCGGGGCTGTGTTGGCAGGGGTGGGGTGAGCTATGTGGGTGGGGCTCTGGGTTTGCACCCCCCTGCAAAAAATCCTGCGGGCTCCCTTGGCCAAAGCAACACAGGGGAGGGAGGAAACACAGGAAACATTACCAATATTCAGGGTCTTTTACAAATGGTCATGGAAAAATAAATGTGCCTAATGATAATAATGTTTTGAACTTATCTGATTACATACCTTCACCTACACAACTGTCTGTATTGAATAAAGGGTTGTCTTTTGTACCCGATTTTATTATTTCAGAAGATAGCATGGCTCAAGATGTTTTTTCATTCTGCAGGTTGCTCAATCTTAAATTGTTTTTTGGTGATACTAGCCTCTCTGAAAGTGATAGATTTATCACAAATCAACATTTAATCCACCTATGCACCCCCTTGTCCTTCAATTTCAGAGAAACATTCTCAAAGATCTCCATTTTTTTGGGCAAGATGTGCGATTTAAATCTAATAATATCTCCTTAGCAGAAAAACAGGCTATCTCTGATTTACAGAACAATGAAGACATTGTTATAATTTCAGCTGACAAAGGGGGTGCTGTGGTTATTCTAAATTGGTTGGATTATGACAGAGAAGCTATGAGACAGTTATCTGATCCTAAATATTATTCACACATGACCATCAATCCTACACATAGGTTCACAAAAGGGATTGAAGAATTTGTACTCTGGGCCAAGGACAAATCTATTATTACTAAAGAAACTGCACAACAACTTATGGTACACGACCCCACCATACAATACATATACTTTTTGCTTAAGACACATAAAAGCTTGGTGAACCCTCCAGGGAGACCCATTGTCTCTGGCAAAGGGTATATTACAGAACCACTGTCTATGTTTCTGACTCTTCATTTGAAGCCCCTACTTAGTTTAATAAGATCACGCATACATGACACTACTATGTTCCTGAATATTGTATCAGATAGTCAGTTGGAGGATGATTGGGCCATGTGTACACTTGATGTATGCTCACTATATACTAACATCCCTCACAAGTCCGGGCTTGAGGCCCTTTCCTTTTGGTTAGACAAGGCTGGTCTATATGAACCAACATTTAATTCCTTCTTGGTAGAACTAGCCAGGTTTGTTTTAACTAGCAATGTTTTATTCTACAAAGAGAAATGTTATTGGCAAGTAAAAGGTACGGCCATGGGAGCATCTTTTGCTCCCATCTATGCAGATCTTTTTATGGCTTTTGTTGAACATCACCTTATATATGATTGCAATAACAACATTTTTTTAGACAACATTGATATCTGGCGACGCTACCTTGACGATTGTTGGATGATCTGGAGAGAGGACATCACAGGCCTGATGGATTTTGTATCATATCTTAATAGTAATCAATGGGGCATTGAGTTTACAGTTCATTATGATTATAACAACATCACATTTTTGGATGTTTCAATCACCAAACAGTCTGATAACACACTCTCTACAGAGGTTTTCAGGAAGCATCCTGAATTCAATACTATTTTACATGGTTCTAGTTTCCATCCACCCCATGTCATACGGAACATTCCAAAATCACAGTTCATACGTATTAAACGGATTTGTTCTACAGACTCTGCTTTTCAACATCATAGGCGGGATCTTACTGAAGGTTTTAGATCAAGAGGCTATGGCATGGGTGATGTTATTACTGCCAGTAATATTACAAATTCTACACATAGACACAATTTTTTACAATACAAACAACATACTCGTAAGGACTGTACTAACATTAGGTTTACCACTACATATGCTCGAAACACCAATCAACTGATTGATAGTATTAATAGACATTGGAATATTCTAGCATATGACCCGGACATTTCTAATTTCATCCCAAAGAAATGCCAATTTTCATATCGAAAAGGCAGGAACCTAGGCAGTTTTTTCAGTCATTTCAAACATGTCAATAGGATGACCAATTTACAATCTATACAAACCACATTATCTGGAGACCCACTAATTGGCTGTTACCCATGTGGACACTGCACCAATTGTGACAAAATTTATAAATCCAAACAATTTTCAACTAGAAACTGCTCACAGGTATATGATATTAAATTCTTTGCCAACTGCAGCAGTGATTGGATTGTTTATATGGCCAGCTGTCACTGTGGTGCTTTTTACATAGGGCAAACCTCACGACCACTCAGAATTAGGATATCAGAAGATTTGAGCAATATTCGTAATAAGAAAAATAGTAATGCACTGTACAAACATTTTCTGGAACATCAGACTGCTAAATTCACATTCATGATTATTGACATTATCTTAGGAAACAGGACCAATAAAACAGGATGGCACTCTATCCTCAATACCAAGGAGAAAAAATGGATAATTAAACTAGGGGGATTATTCCCACCTGGTCTTAATGAGAATTTGTGACCCACCAATGGGAAGATAGTTGATATTATATAAGCTGCTCACATTTTATGTCTGTATACACTGATGAAGGTTGTGTTTTTTCCACCAAAACCGGTCTGTGCATAAATGTGTAGGTTTATTAACCTCTAACAATAAACTGTATTTTCAGATCAACGTCTGCTGGCTCTGTTCGTTTTTGCTATATTTGATGCAACACATCTATGTACAAAATTCTCAAAATCCAATTAGTATTTATGTCTTTGAATCACTTCCTGCTTAAAACAGGTTACATGAAAAAGTATAATAATTACTAATAAATTTGTTGACTTTAATAGATTTAGTAGAAACCCATAAGTAACAAAAGACATATTTCAATAGCAAACAAATTTTGTAAAACCATTCATACCCCAGATGGAGTTTAAAGCTCCTTGTTTGAATAATAAAACTATCCAAACATTCCCACCCATTAATAAATGAGACAAAATTTTCTCTGCTATATTTATAAGGTATTTTCATTTCAAACATGAAAATACAGTATGTTAAATTATAGGCTCCTCATATATATTTAGTTTTAAATAAGATGCCAATATAATGCTTGTGAAATACCACTGAATAAACTTCAGTGACCATAATTATTTCTTTAGCAAAAGGAGCCTAAAAATTGTAATATATCATAACTATTAGAGCAATACAACTCACTTCAATAGTCATATATTATATAAACTTCAGTAGTAAAAGAAACAGGAAATGTATTATCCATGAAGATAAATGATAATCAACATATGTGGATTTATAACAGTTACATTATACCATTCAGTGTTCAATCATCTGTCTGTCTTTTTACCATAGCATTCTATATTATTATAGTATTCATAGCTTCCTTATCTATGCTTCTTTTTTATGTCAGAAATATCAAATTAGGAAGTCAGATAAGGAAATGACTGGTTCTGTTGTTTAAGCGATGCATATGTATAATCTTCCACTTAGTCATTTTATTTTGCTGATATTTCCCCTCAATGAAATGCTTCTTGGAAAGGAGAGAGTAAGTTTGGGATTGCTAGACTATTATTGTACTTCAGCACTTTTATTATGCTCTACCACTCATATTTTAACCACAATTGGGGTGGGGTAAGCAATATGCATGCCACCATGTTCACACCACTGTACCAGCTATAAATTGGATCCCACCTCTTTATCTTTGCTATCCTCCATTAACTGACCACAATACAGTAACCAACTTCACACACCAATGGTGTGCAATGAATATTAAGAAAAGAAGGACATATATCTGTTGTTTCTCCCCCTCCTTGGCCTGTTTCCAAGCATCTGAGTTATGAGCCACCTCAGTTCACTGCCACTACAGAGAGTTGTGCTACTTGTGCATTACTTGGACAGACTTTCAAGCATGTAGTTTAAGCTGCTAGAGTTTTATTTCATCAAAGGTGACAGGTGTATGTTATTTTGTTGTTGCATTTGTCTAAGATTTCCACTTGTTTTTAGTGTTAAAACGTGGACATGCTAGAAGAATCAGATGAATCATTTTATAAAATATTTAAATTTAAGATAAATACAAGTGACTCTCTTTCTGTCTTCTTCTACAGCTCTGAGAATGAGCGCTGGTAGTGACACATTGCATCTAGTGTTCCATAAACTGGCATCCATGTGGGTGGAAATGACACCATAATTTCAAGTACACTTACAAGCATAGTAGGACAAGGCTGACAACATAACATGCTTTAGCTAGCTTTTTTCTCACATCAGAAACAGGAAATGCAGACACTTACAGTAGTAATGGGTCACTGATATGCGTATTCCACCAAACCACTGGGAATTTTAAACCCAGTGGTGGCAATTACATGTACCTATGAGAATTACGGAATGCCTGATTATCTACCCATGGTTGACTGAAGTCTAATTCACCAATACCAACAGTACCAACAGTACCAACAAAAGCTGTCCATGAAATGGAATAACAGAAAAAATGTGTACTTTTTGTTGAATGCAAAGTCCCATGTCCCCTAAACAGAAGCTCTGAGACTTGCACATCTTTACTTACAACTAACTTTTCAGCTACTGCATTTTGGGAAAAGTTAAACACATGAAAGCTCCAACTCTGGTCAAAAGCCTTCTCTCTAAATATAACAGAGGATGATTTCTGATAATTTGGATGTCAGTAAATCAGGCATCAGGAAATCAATAATTGAATGATAGTGATATCACCTAACTTGCACAGAAAAAGGTCATGCAGACATTTGACAGAGCAAATGTCAACAGCTTCTTTTGGATCATCAGTATTCATACTTCTGTTACCACAACAGATTATTCCCTGCACTGTTACCTGCATCATACACCACATACAACTACTCAAGGGTCAGACCGACCCCCACACACACACATTATTCATAGCTCTACTATCACAACAGACTATTCCCTGCATTAAATGCATTGTACACCCCACACACACCTACACAAAGGCCAGACCTATAAACACACACGCACTCACTCAGAATATTCATACTTTTATTACAACAGATTATTCCCCGATTTGTTGCCAACATTGTATAACCCACACACCTACACAAGGGTCAGACCCATATGCGCACATGCACAGACACATACTCCCTGCACAAGTAATGCCTGAAAGTGTCACAAAACCACCTCCTATGACCATTCTGCCACTTCAGACAAGGGTGGCGATGCATTTCTCTGTGACTTCCTACCTATTACCACCTCAGCAAGTCAAAGAATAGAAATATAATTTTAATATACACAGACTCCTCATTTACTCTATCTGCTATATGCTGGTAAGTGGAAGGCACACAATCAGGACGGCCTAAGAGAAGGCAGCTCTCCTTCCACTATCCTGAACTCTCATTATTTGGCATTTTCCACTCAGCAAATTGTACTACATGCTAATCACTAACTGCCATTCTGATGTCATGGTTAACAGATCAGTTTTTGTTTTACTTTATAGCCCTGCTGTATAAGGTAAGGAAGTCTCCCATGTTATGTCACTAAGTAAAAATGTATATAATTATTGCTTTGATTAAAATCATTTTTTTCACTTGACAGACTCTTGTCATTAGCATTTCAAACAGGCACCTAGAAGTGGTTGAAAATATGGAATTTAATGAATAATACATCTCTTTTTACGATCATAACCTATTACTGATTTCAACAGAGTGAATGAAGGGCAAAGATAAAAATGAAACTCTGTGTTATGATCTTAGTTTTAGAGATGGGCTTGAATTCCTTTGGGATATGAGATGCAATAATTCACATGAATGGCTCATCTTTTTCATTCCAATTTTCTCTGTTAAATGGAATGCCTTTTGTCCAGCTGCACAACAGTTTTGTGATCAAGGAAGTTCCATAAGTACCATTGCTGTAAATAATTAAAATTAAAGAACAGAATGCAATTCATTCTGCCTTCAGACAAGCACAAAATAAGGAACAGTGCTTACATTTTTTTTCTTCTAGTTTGGGTCTTTGTATGCTAGTTCACGTACATACCTTGCTGTCTAAGACAGAGGTGTGACAAGGATATTGAGCTTTAATAGGGTAGATGCCACAGCACTCTCTTCTATTATTTTTCCTTTATAGCATATGCCCCTGCTCTGAGACACATGATAGCTACTGTTTTCCTTTAAGCCACTACAGTGGAGATGATGCCATTGATTTGTAGGGGCAAATAAATACATATGTTTGTACCAATAATCACATATAAGGAAGGGAACCCCACCCTGTTTTGTAATGGATCTCTTATTAAGACACATGAGGTATAGTAATGGACAGTGCAGAAATGAGTACAACACTTCCACAGTTCAGAGAGGCTCTCATTAATAAACATGCATGTATGGAGGGGACACATGGATATTTCTTTAAATGAAGTTTGGCAACAACTAAATTGTCCCGGGACATCTTCAAGGGGGATTAGGTGAATATTAAGGGGGAGTTAAGTAGGTTGGGGAGGTGAAAGGGTTAAGTGGAGGCAGGGATGGTTGGGAGGAAGTGAGATAATGACAGGGAGGGGCTTAATAGGTTTAATCTAGTGTAGTTGGGTTAAGCAGTCACATTTTGGCGTGAACTTGCTATAGCAAGTATTCGCCCAGGACAACCTGGTGGCTCTATGGAGCAGTTAGGCCGTGGATGGTGAGTGGGTGGCATGAGGGCAAGGTAAAGTTTGGTTAAGTAGCCATGTTCAGCAGAGGTAGGTGGTGCTGAGTTATTTTATTTTAACCCGGCTAGAGTAGTTGTGGGAGTGTGATACCTGAATGGGGAGAATCATTGGTGGGTGGTTTAATTTGTTCAGACCAGTTTAATTTGATAATATATGATATTCACGGGGTGGTATGCAGGTTGTGGTGTTGGTGGCGTTAGATGTGTACAGTTCTCCTTATGTGATATGCTCGGTTCTCTGGGAGGCAGTTGTGTGACAGGCCTCTAAGGCTCATGGTGTCCTTCATGTTTGTATCCATTGGTGGGTTCATGAGCAAGCAGATGGTTGTGTGCTACTAGCAGGTAGGTGCCTGGCAGTAGACCATTTATATGATTATAGTACATTAGCTACTTAATTAGGGGACTAAGTTGCAGTTTGCAATATTATTTAGTGTCAAAATCAGAATGGAATGAATGCATTCTTCCAGTTCTAAAAGGTGCGGCAAGAGCCTTGAGGAAGTTGTTAGCTCGGAGGAAATATTCCGTCTAATGAGGCGAAGGTCAATAATATAATGTGTTTTAGTGTTCTCCGGTAGTGCCTCCAGCTAGCACGACTGGTGCGCTTAGATTTCCTTGGTGAGGAGAGTTTGGCTGGATGGAGCAGTTACGGTTCCTTTCGTGGGTTGCGAGTGTGGTGGGGGAGGTGATTGCTGCTGCACATGCGTGAGTAGCATTGGCAAAACAAAACAAAAAAAAGGGACTGGGATAATTATAGTTGTTTCTTAGTTGTATACAAGGAAAGTCTTGCTGGGGGAATTGCTAATGTCAATATGCCTTGCTGCCTTGTCCTATGATTATTTGCCTTTTAGGTATTTGCATTTCTGACAGCTCCACATGGTCTTTTCTGCCCTGAGGTGGAAATCCTCATGGCCATTCTCTTGTTTCTTCTTTTTCGTGGATTATATGGCATGGTGGTTCTGCGCATGTGCATGCACTTAACATTGCATAAATAATCGGGGACAGTTTTAAATATTTTCTTACAAACTTAGAAAGTCGATAGAACAACAGGTTTTACGTTAACAAAAATTCTGAAAGGTATGAATTCTGAAGCTCATGTTTTTGCTCGGTTGCGTGGTCACCTCATGGCAGCAGGTTGTATGGTTGGTTCATCTGTGCTGGTATGTGGGTCGAGAGGGTGAGGGTGGATTCCAATTGGTGTGGAAAGGAGAAGTGAAAGGAAGGGGATGGAAGGGTGAAGGAGAAAAAAAAAAACATTTTCTTTCATGGATATTTTCCGAGTTGGGGATCAGGGTAGTAAAGAGTTTCATAGAGTTTCTGCCTTTCTTGTGTTTATCATTGAGGTCATAGCAAGGACTTGCTAGATTGTAGTCTAACCACATGAATCTTGTTAACAGAGCGGTGATACTGTTAAATCTGTATTACGAGGCTAGGTAGACTAAACCTAGCTGTCTGCTTTGTATTTGTGAAATGACTGTTTCAAGTAATTGGGGTTGTATAGCTGAAGTGATAATCTAACCTTCAGTGCCATGATTGCCTGAGTATAAAAAAAAAAAAATATATATATATATATATATATATATATATATATATATATGTATATATAGTTATAGTTATATAGTTATATCCTAAAAAATAAATTCATAAATTAATAATCTTATCCTTCCCACCCCTTTTCATTCTGCGTTTATTTTGTAGGTGATGTTATTAAATGTCAGTGCCATCCTGGGTTTGCCACGTTGCTCAGAGGGGTGGTGTTTAAATAATGACTGGGTACAGACAGTCTGAGTCAGAGTTCCAACGGTGTGTCACATAGGCAAGTGTCCTTTGACTGAAGTAAATTCTGATATAGCTAATCACATACCTGCTGCACAGTGTGCAAACATCCTGTAGAATAATGTTATAATAATAATAAGAAGAATGGAGGCTTAATTGCATAAAATGTTGTGAAACACCTAGCTGGAGGACATATTCTCTGGGACACTTTTTTTTTTTTTTTTTTTAAACTAAAGTACAGTACGGTAATGAAAGGAAATGTGACTGCTGGGAGGTAGATTTAAGCAAATGTCATTTTAAGGCTTAAAACTACAGAACCCTGCATTCATTTTATCCTGAGTTTTGCTGGTGTTTAAATGTGTATGAAATAAAAAAGAAAGATGATATCTGCTAAGAAAAATGTTGTGCTCTGTATGGCGACAGTTTAGGAACCCATACATTTCGTCCATTGGGAAGCCCGTATGTTTTTTGTGGGCTAGGAGTAAGTTAGTGTGACGGTTGTTGCCAAGCATGCTCGGTGGCTGTGACAAATAGAAGATTGGGGCGGACAAGTCTTTCGGACTGTCGCTGAGCACAGAGAGATTTAGGAAGGGTTTGATAGTGCCCCTCTAATTACCACAGTCACCTAATGTGTTTTCACAGTATAAATGAGTAAGGCAGTGTGCACTTTAATAGAATCAGGATAATCTTTTTGGGACAAAAAGGATGTGTTGGCACAAAAAGGATGTTAACACTGGTCACATGACTTCCCAGCAGTATTAAAGTTGAATTTCCTGCACTACAGAAATTCAGTTTAGTGCTAAGCCTGTTATGTTATCAATGCCATACGTTTCAGGGAGGCATGATTGATAAGTTTAGTGTTTGGGGTAGGGTTGGGGCTGGTTAGGGGTTTGGGTTGAACTAGTAATTGTTTTAATGGGTCGTGTATCAAGTAGTACTACCATGGGGAGTGCAGACAGGATGTAAGACAGGTTGCACAGCTACAGAAATAGTTTGAATTTGAAGGGGCTAGAAATGAGTGTCATCAGATTAGTGGGTTGAAACACTTTCTGCTTCGCTTTGAACACAGTCTGCTGTTTTGTTAGGAAGTAAATAGACGTGGGGCCCTGGGGCCATTAGTCTAGTGACCTCCTGTGATCATATGATCTTATGATCCTATGTAATCTACTCCCTGTTCTGCATTAGATTAAGTCAGAAATGTCAAGATTCACCAATAGTTTCAAAAGGTAACTTTTATTAGTAACAGCAACCAAATGACTATAGCACCAAATTCACAATATATTATGAGCAAGGTTGAGTCTTAAGTGGGCTATTTTATACAAGACATATATACAACTTCACCCCCTAGGTCCCTTCATGTATGGGGTTTACTTTTAACATACTCGACTGGTAGTTAAATTTATTTTGGGTATTTGATAGGGCATGGGACGCATAGCTTCAGTTAGGGCTGCGTTGTCATAGATGGGAGTGGTGGTGGTACATTTCTTCCCGGGTTGGCAGGACAGGTTGTCCTTGAAGACACCTTGGAAGGTGTGTTATGTATTTTGGATGTTTTACATGTCTTTTTCTTTCTTGTAAATGGGGTTGTGGAAGTCTGTGGCTGTAATGTGGAATAGGTGAGTATAAGGTGGAGCCTGCTCCTTACTATTAGAGTTTAATTTTGTCTTTTTCTTTGTAGATGGTGGTGTGCAGAGTAGCATTTGTGGTGATACAGTGAATTTGCAGATGATGGAAGCAGTGGTGAGTGAGAAGATTACACAAGGCGAACACAAGTGGGCAACAGTTACTGATGGAAATTGCTGGAGTGCAGAAGGCATCATGCAGTGGCTTGAAAAGTGGATTTGAAAGGTGATGTTTTGATAGGATGGACATTCTTGCCATTTGAATGGGGCACATGGAGGGTCTGAGTAATCATCTTAGTAAGGCATGTTTGAGCTCTGTGTTTAATTAGTGGTAGCCGATTATTGCATCGGTGTAGGGGGTAAGTAAGGAAGAGTTAGGTAAAGGGGGCCAAAGGGGAAAACTGTTGGATGGTTTATGGGGAGTGTGGGGATCCCATGGGATGCGTAGAGTTGCGATGTTCATAGGAGCACAGGAACTTTTGGGGCTACAGCCCTACAGCTCCTGCAAGCCAGTGAAGTTCAATCCTTGCTTGCTGGGAACCTTGGAGGGGTCGTATTCACTCATCCAGTTGTTTGAACCGTATGTGGGGGAAGGGCCAAGGAGGGTTTGACATGATGCTGGAGTTTGTTCATAACGGGTGGCATTTTGGGGTGACAGGTTTGTCTCGAATAGGTAGTGTTGATGTTACATACCAGGTTAAGGTTTTACAGGATAGCACAAGGATCATTTCACTTGGGGTTTGGGTGAATTTTGTAGATGGGGTTTTAGGAAAAGTGGTAGGTAGGTGGCTGTGTTAGGGTAGTTTAGAAATTGGGTGTGTTGTTACGGGGAAGTTAGAAGGTTTAAGGAAGCCTGGTTGCAGGATAAGGCAGCTGTAGGATACTAGTGGTATAGGTAACATAAGGAAAGAGAGCTTTTGAGGGGAAAGGCTAGGGATAAACAGGGGTTAAGAAGGTTTAGTAATGAGTGAATTGGGGGTGTTTATGACTTGGCATGTAGAGTATTTCATTGTTGACCATAGGTGAGTTTTCAGGAACTAGGTCAAGGGCTGCTGGATTTCTGCCATCTAAGGTTAGGATATTAAAGTTTTGGAGATGGACTATTCTCTACGGTAATGGAGTGGTTGCACATATAGAACTGGGTAATGGGTGGGCTAAGGTGGTATGCTACAGTTATAACAGGGTCTTGGGTGTGAGACTTGCTATTAGTTTGACTGGGGCCATCTTGAGTTCAAGGGGTTATAGTTTGTGGTTTTATTGTGGTTATAGGCTGTCAATACATTTAGGTTGAGCCATGATTTCAGCTTTAAAGGGAGCGGGCTAAAAGGGTATGTGTTCTCTTGTTATGGATGTTCTGTTGTTACACTGGGGCACAGTAATCCTGCTTTATTTAGTTTCATTAGGGTGTGTTTCAGTGAGTGGCATGGCAAAGGGCTTTATGACAGATTCTAAGGTGGTTTACAGATGATGGGTACACCAAATGATGTTTGGCTTGACCCTTCCCTTTATGGGAAGTGGATTGAACAATTTTGGGTAGAAGGAAGGGGGAACAGCTTGGTCAGGCTGGTTAGCAGAGAAGAGGGATAGGCTTGCCCTCTTCTGTTCCCCCTCTGATGTCTGGATGTTAATTTGAAGGATCTGGGGAAAGGAAATGAGTAGTTGGAGATAGCTTGCTGAATAGATAAGCAAGCTGAGGTAAAGATGATGCTTATTTGGTGGAAGGTAATTCAATGGATGGTGTTTGAAGTGAGTTGCTGCTTCATAAGTAAAGTAAGCGAGCAGAAGTATGGACCCTGCTTGTTGGGCAGGGAGAGTAGGTACGCTGCCCTGATTAACACTGTAGTGAGATGGGATGCTGTGAGTAGAGGTATGGACACTGCTGACTGGGGCAGGCTGAGTAGGTACGCTGCCCTGATTAACATTAGAAGGATGTTATACTGTATTTAGTATTGATTATATCATGAATAGTTGTAATTAATAAAGTTGGCGATCAAAGCTATGTTATGGAAATCTAATAAAGGTCGTCAAATGTCATTTGGTGTGATGTGTGTTATTAAAGGGGACTGGGACAAATGAAGTTTGGCAACAAACTAAGTTGTCCCGGGACATCTTCAAGGGGGGGCTTAGGTTAATATTAAGGGGAGTTAAGTGGGTTGGGGAGGTGAAAGGGTTAAGTGGAGGCAGGGATGGTTGGGAGGAAGTGAGATAATGACAGGGAGGGGCTTAATAGGTTTAGTCTAGTGTAGCTGGGTTAAGCAGTCACATTTTGGCATGAACTTGCTACCCACCCACCCTCCCTCTTTTCGTTGGTGAGGTGTAGGGTTATTTTATCAGTGGGGGTAGGCGGAGAAGAGGGATAGGCTTGCCCTCTTCTGTTCCCCCTCTGATGTCTGGATGTTCATTTCAAGGATCTGGGGAAAGGAAATGAGTAGTTGGAGGAAGCTTGCTGAATAGATAAGCAAGTTGAGGTAAGGATGGTGCTTATTTGGTGGAAAGCAATTCAATGGATGCTGTATGAAGTGAGTTGGGACACTGCTTCATAAGTAAAGTAAGCGAGAAGAGGTATGGACCCTGCTTGTTGGGCAGGGTGATTAGGTACGCTGCCCTGATTAACATTACAATGAATGTGTATGAAGTGAGATGGGACACTGCTTCCTAAGTAAAGGGGGTAGAGGTATGGACGCTGCTTACTGGGGTAGGGTGGGTAGGTACCCTGCCCTGATTAACATTACAAGGATGTTATACTGTATTTAGTATCAATTATATGATGATAGTTGTAATTAATAAAGCTGGTGATCAAAGCTATGTTATGGAAATCTAATAAAAGTCGTCAAATGTCATTTGGTGTGATGTGTATTACTGAAGGGGACCGGGACAACTGCATATTTGGGCGTATGTATACTGACACATGAATGTATGCATCATATTTTTGCCTGCACTAGTGTGTAGTAAAGTCTTGACTATGGCCCAGGAGGCCTAAGTTCAGTTAGAGGCATTTGGATTAGGTGGGGAGGATGGGTATTTCCATTCCAAGTGGGAGGAGCATGCATACTCAAGAGCACATGTGAGTGAGTGACTGTATTTCTCTGGTGAAAACTTTTTCTATCCCTACCTGAACTACTCCATAATCCAAACTAGCCTTTTAGAGATTCATATTATACAAGAACCAAATAGTTGGTGCCAGTTAGTACTCTGATGAGAACTAAATAACCAACAAAAAGAGCACCAAAGTTGCGAGTCCTCAGTATAAATTTAATAAATTAAAATGAACGTTGTTAAGCGCTTTCATCAAAAAGTTTGACTTCTTCAGAACAGAGAAACAATCACAAAGCAAGTTTAAATATACAATACCAGTTAACTATTGGTTCAAATCTACCCAATGCTACCAAAGAAAGTTTGTAGTTCATGAATATTTAACAAGAAAAATCCAAAGGCTTAAAAAAGGGACAGTTTTTACAAAAAATAAAATCATGTTGTTAAACAAAACCTTTAAAGAGAAACTTTTAGTATATACAAATGTTTTTATATGTTATCGACCTGAATTCAAAAAAATGAATTCTCTGTTATATATAAAACGTAAAACTCTTTAAACTGAATGCAAATACTAAAACTACTTATAAATATACAAGCTTCTACAGCTGGATTTTTAGGGAAATGTTTATATATATATATATATATATATATATATATATATATATATATATATATATATATATATAAATATTGTTGAAAATACATAAAAATGCACAAAGAAATATATGCATATAAAAAAGATTTCAACATTTTGTTTTATTTCAACAAGCGTTATAAATTATAACACTGTTAAACTTGTTCTGCCTTTTCTTTTAAAATAGGCAGTATTGTTAAATACTTGTTTAGTCCTGGTGGAAAATCTGCAGCCAACCTTAACTGCCATAACACTTCTTTCTTATATAAAACATTTTGCCAATCACCCCCTCTCACTTCAACATGTACAAAATCAAGGATGGCAAATTTAAACCCTGCAAAATTCATACATGACATGCTATGTTTGTATAAAGCATTAGTCTCTTTTTTGTTTCTTATGTCATATAAATGTTCGTATATCCTGGTCTTAAATAGCCTGTCTTACCTACATAAAATGAAGAACAGGTTTTACATTTGGCTATATATACCAGTTTACTAGAAGAACAGTTACCACTTTTTAAAAAAATATAACTTTTGTTCTGGTTGTCAATTGTAATGGAACTGTCTTGTAGAATATATGCACAATAAGAACATCTACCACAGGGTTTACTTCCACCCTTTTTCACTTGTATACCTGGTAGCGTATTGCCCCTCTCTAATAATGATTTTAAATTGGGTCCTACTTTTGCAGAAAATAGAGGTTTGTCACCCAATATATGAAATACCTCACTATTGGTTTTAAAAATAATCCAATTTTTCATTAGTATTCCCTTGAACTGAAAATACAGAGGGCTATAATGTATCACACAAGCCTGCTGAAAGTAAATTTGTTTTTTAGCTTCTAAACCTTTAACTAAATTGATAGATTCAATACCTCTGCCCAATAAAGGCATATATTTTTTACCCCATTTATCCAGATCATCTGCAAGTATAGGATCTATAAAATCATCAGGGTAACCTCTTTCTAGGAACATGTCCTTTAGGAATTCAAACTCACTAATCACATCACTTTTCAATTATGTCATCCTGGCCATTCTAATGGCCTGACCTTTAATAATGCCTTTTTTCTGGAAAATAGGGTGATGACTATTAAAGTGTAGATAGTTGTAGCAAAATGTATTCTTACGGTAGATTCAGGAAATATATTTATCTTGAGCTTTAATTATCATGGTGTCCAATTAATTTATCTCTTGCTCGTGAAATTCAAAATTTCAAAAAATCAGTAGTTTCGTTTAAATACTGAATAAATAAGGGTATGGTGTCTAAACTCCCTTTCCATAAAATAAAAATATCATCTAAGAATCTACCATAAAATATTATATTGGACAGGAAGAACTCACTTTGAAAAACATATTTATTTTCCCCATCCTAATAGAACCAAGTTTGCATATAAGGGGGCGCATGCTGCTCCCATGGCTACTCCCTTTAGTTGTTGAAAATATTCCCCCTCAAAGTAGATATAATTATTTTCCATTATAAGACTCATAAGTTCACATGTTAATAGAATTTCATCAGCAATAAAAGATGAACTAGCATGAAGCACTTCTTCAAAGAACCTCAGTCCTTGTTTTGGTATACATGAAAATAAATCCTGGACATCTATGGTTAAAAATAAACATTTGGAACACCACAATTCCTTTTTCATTTGTCCAAGGAAATCCCATGAATCCTTTAATAAATGTGGAAATTTTTCCACAATGTGTTTTAATTTTTTGTCTATATATACTGCTAAATTATGTGTTTTAGAGCCTGCAGCTGCTACAATCGGCCTAAAGGGTGTTTTTTCTAGGTTCTTGTGTATTTTAGGTATACCAAAAAGAACCAGTATTTTAGGATGTTTATTCAAAAGAAAGTCATAGTCATTTTTAGATATCCTCTGGTCCATGAGATATTCATACAAGTAACTATCTAACCTTTGATATGAGATATGAATCTCATTTTTGAGCATAAAGAATAGTTATCAACATTAAACAGAATATTTTGCATAACATTAGTGTAATCTTCTGAATTATATAATATAATCCCTCCACCTTTGTCAGGTGTCATAATGCGTATTCTCTTGTCTTCTCTTAAAGTTTTTATAGGACTTCTTTCCTCATAATTTAAGTTTGAGAAAATTTACCTTATATGTATCTTCCTTAACTAATTTTTCATAAGCAATAATAAGTGGATGTAAGGGGGGATTGAAAACACTGCTTTTTTAGAAATTTCATTAGGTTTAGTTTTGATAGTTTTATCTGAAAACATTATACTCAAATTTAATTTTCTCAAATATAGTTGTAAATCTACCATCACTGTGGCTATATCAGGTATTTTAGTGGGAACAAATTTGAATCCCTTGGAAAACAAAGAGAAAAACTCTTTTGTAAGAGTAATTCCAGTATAATTATATATATTAAATCCATTTAATGTATATTGAATTTTGTCTTTACACTGTATTAAAGTTTTTACCACCTGAGGCGACCCTTGTACTGCTGTTACTTTGTTGTATGTTTTGTATGTCTCCTGTTTGCGACTTGCTATTCTCTCGGAGCGCCTTGGGAGCGGAAAATCCTGAAATTCTCCCAAGTTGTTGCCATCCTCTTCCCTATAATGTTCACTTTCCAAGTCAAAATTTAAATTTAAATTAACATTGTCCAACTCATCTGTTTGTAGACGGGTTGTTGGACCATGTTCACCTTCATAAAAAACTAATTTGTCTATAGGATACACTCTACATTGTTTGTACTGCCTAAAATCTCTGTCTAACTTTTTAACTTTTTTATTGAATATATTGTCACATCTCTTGTCCGCTCTGTTAATAATCTTGTAACACAAGTTCTCATATTGTGTAAATAGCAAATCAGTAATAATATTTTCATTCAGGTTATTCACTTCATTACAAAGTCTTTTTTCCATTTTTTCATAGAAAAATACACTTTTACCTAGTAATTCAAGCCCCCATTTGTCAAACATATCAATAAAAGCTTTAATAATATCTCTATTATAATAAATTCCAAAAGGGAATTTAAAAACCCTTAACCCCTGTGCAACCACTTGTTTTTAATACATTCATTCAAGTAACAGATCTCCATCTGGCACATTTTATATTTAAATAGCTTTTTTTCAAAAGTATAGATCATATCTTTCAATGATCCATACCTGAAATGTCCAGCATCTCTATTAAAGTACCATAGCTGGTTTTCAGACTCAAAGAAGAAAATGCAAAATGCTTTTTAACTAAAGTACCAAAATGTCCTTTTGTCTTTTCATAACCAGCATTGTCTTTTGAATGTGTAGTTTCCTTACAGGTACAAGCCGAACATGTTTTGGCATTTGATTTAACATGTTCTCTTTCCCCAGTACACATATCTTTTTTGCAAGGTGCACTGTTACTATTAAATTTGCCATAAAAATTGTTAGTACCTGTATGAATGGCTTCCTCTGAACGCACTGGGTTCATATTAAAGTGGTCGTCTGAAGCGAGTTCTATTTCGCCATCAAATTGCACCACGCAATTACTTTTTAAATTGTGTTTTGGACAAGAAGGAACCTGCACACCTCTAACCTTGCTAGTATGGTTGCCATCACAAGGAGAATGCCGTTCTGTCTCTTCGTAGTGTATTTGCACCGCCGCTATGACGTCACCATCTTTCTTAAAGCGGCATGGCGATGCATTAATACCGTCGACTACAGTATTCTTATCCATGTTGGAATGATCCTTTTTAGAGCCTTCAGATACAATGAAACAGTCAAAATCCTTTTGCCTAGGTTGCGAAAGCAGTTCTATCAACCTAGTTAACTCTCCTTTTAGTTCAGCCACATCCTTTTTTGGGGATATCAAATCTGCTTGTCCAAAATAGAGGATAGGAGAAAGGTTAAAGTATTCTGGGGACTCCATAGCAACATGCACCGCAAAATAGACACAAGAACCAAATAATTGGTGCAGTTAGTGCTCTGATAAGAACTAAATAACCAACAAAAAGAGCACCAAAGTTGCGAGTCCTCAGTATAAATTTAATAAATTAAAATGAATGTTAAGCGCTTTCATCAAAAAGTTGGACTTCTTCAGAACAGAGAAACAATCACAAAGCAAGTTTAAATATACAATACCAGTTAACTATTGGTTCAAATCTACCCAATGCTACTAAAGAAAGTTTGTAGTTCATGAATATTTAACAAGAAAAATCTAAAGGCTTAAAAAAGGGACGGTTTTTACAAAAAATAAAATCATGTTGTTAAACAAAACCTATACAAATATTTTTATAGGTTATCGACCTGAATTCAAAAAAATGAATTCTGTTATATATAAACTTAAAACTCTTTAAACTGAATGCAAATACTAAAATTACTTATAAATATGCAAGCTTCTACAGCTGGATTTTTAGGGAAATGTTTACATATATATATATATATATATATATATATATATATATATATATATATATATATATATGATAGGAGGGTTTGACATGATGCTGGAGTTTGTTCATAACGGGTGGCATTTTGGGGTGACAGGTTTGTCTCTTGAGTAGGTAGTGTTAATGTTACATACCAGGTTAAGGTTTTACAGGATAGCACAAGGATCATTTCACTTGGGGTTTGGGTGAATTTTGTAGATAGGGTTTTAGGAAATGTGGTAGGTAGGTGGCTGTGTTGGGGTAGTTTAGAAATTGGGTGTGCTGTTACGGGGGAGTTAGAAGGTTTAAGGAAGCCTGGTTGCAGGATAAGGCAGCTGTAGGATACTAGTGGTATAGGTAACATAAGGAAAGAGAATTTTTGAGGGGAAAGGCTAGGGATAAACGGGGGTTAAGAATGGTTTAGTAATGAGTGAATTGGGGGTGTTTATGACTTGGCATATAGAGTATTTCATTGTTGACCATAGGTGAGTTTTCAGGAACTAGGTCAAGGGGTGCTGGATTTCTGCCATCTAAGGTTAGGATATTAAAGTTTTGGAGATGAACTATTCTCAATGGTAATGGAGTGGTTGCACATATAGAACTGGGTAGTGGGTGGGCTAAGGTGATATGCTACAATTAGCAGGGTCTTGGGTGTGAGACTTGCTACTAGTTTGACTGGGGCCATCTTGAGTTCAAGGGGTTATAGTTTGTGGTTTTGTTGTGGTTATAGGCTGTCAATACATTCAGGTTGAGCCATGATTTCAGCTTTGAAGGGAGTGGGCTAAAAGGGTATGTGTTCTCTTGTTGTGGATGTTCTGTTGTTATAATGGGGCATGGTAATCCTGCTTTATTTAGTTTTAATAGGGTGTGTTTCAGTGATTGGCATGGCAAAGGGGTTTATGACAGGATTCTAAGGTGCTTTACAGATGATGGGTACACCAAATGATGTTTGGCTTGACCCTTCCCTTTATGGGAAGTGGACTGAACAATTTTGGGTAGAAGGGAGGGGGAACAGCCTGGTCAGGCTGGTTGGCGGAGAAGAGGGATAGGCTTGCCCTCTTCTGTTCCTCCTCTGATGTCTGGATGTTCATTTCAAGGATCTGGGGAAAGGAAATGAGTAGTTGGAGGAAGCTTGCTGAATAGATAAGCAAGCTGAGGTAAGGATGGTGCTTATTTGGTGGAAGGTAATTCAATGGATGGTGTATGAAGTGAGTTGGGATGCAGCTTCATAAGTAAAGTAAGCAAGCAGAGGTATGGACCCTGCTTGTTGGGCAGGGTGAGTAGGTACGCTGCCCTGATTAACATTGAAGTGAGATGGGATGCTGCTTCATAAGTAAAGTGAGTAGAAGTATGGATGCTGCTGACTGGGGCAGGATGAGTAGGTACTCTGCCCTGATTAACATTAGAAGGATGTTATACTGTATTTAGTATCCATTATATCATGAATAGTTGTAATTAATAAAGCTGGCGATCAAAGCTATGTTATGGAAATCTAATAAAGGTCGTCAAATGTCATTTGGTGTGATGTGTGTTTCTGAAGGGGACCGGGACAACTGCATATTTGGGCGTATGTATAACGAGACATGAATGTATGCATCATATTTTTGCCTGCACCAGTGTATAGTAAAGTCTTGACTATGGCCCAGGAGGCCTATGTTCAGTCAGAGGCATTTGGATTAGGTGGGGAGGATGGGTATTTCCATTCCAAGTGGGAGGAGCATGCATACTCAAGAGCACATGTGAGTGACTGTATTTCCCTGGTGAAAACTTTTTCTATCCCTACCTAAACTACTCCATAATCCAAACTAGCCTTTTAGAGATTCATATTATCCCAAAAACTGAGTATTTATGAACATAAGACATTTTACAGATAATAGTTATTAGTTTAACTTTCTCTCTATGTCTGACCTACTGCTCTAAATCTACCATACCTTTCTTCTATAGTTACTTCTATTGCTCTTAACCTCACTACACCTACTATCTTAGACCAAATGTATGGTAAAGTGTTATTTTTACAACTTAATGTATTGTTGCAATGTCTTTTTTCTTCTTTAAGTAGATGCCTAGTATCTTTAGTCACTTTGTATAATCCTGTTTGGAGCTTTTCTCCCCGGGCCTCTACTGAAAATGGACACATACCCAGATAGACAATAGACTAGCTCGATCAACAAATAAAATAAAAAAATAAAATGGAGGAGCAACCACACAGTGCCTCATTTGTGAGAGCTATGATATCCTGCTGACATCTCCCCCTTACAGAAGTGAATGGAGATGCAGTGCGATGCCCACTGAAGAGTCAATCCAAGGGTTCTCACTGTGTGGGCACAAGGGAAGTAGGCCTTTAAAAAAAGCTGAACCACCCCAATGTTTGCCTTAATAATGGACCCTCCTAGTCACTCCTCACCCCCCATGATAGGGGAGTGAATGGGCCAAATAGCAGAATGGGGGCTGATGATGAGCAGGCAATGGGTGGCCAAAGTGCATCCAAAAATGCATCATATTTGTAAAAAAATATGAACAGATTTCCAAAACAAATAAAACCATATTCTTTGACTGACCCTACCAATAATAAGGATCATTTTCACTAAGAAAAGGGTAAAACTCTTCACTTCTTACAAAAAATGTAAACTTAGATGGGATTCACAAACGAGATAAACAACATGAAAAACAAGTTAACAATAGAAGTCGTACTTGTACAATAGAGTGATTCACAGGAAACAAGGTAACTTCAAACGTCTGTGCAACAAAGCTATACTACAATGATTATATATCATGTTGGTATAAATAAGAGGGAAAAGAATCTTGTAAGCACTACAGAGAATTATTAACATTCAGTGATCATGAAAGTAAGTCTATATGAAAGCATTATCTGTATTGTTGCATAAGTAGTTATCCTGTGGAAGTGCATGGACTAAAGACAGCCACGAATGAATGCAATACTGTGAGTGAGTGAGTGAGTGAGTGAGTGAGTGAGTGAGTGAGTGAGTGAGTGAGTGAGTGAGTCTGCAGATAAATGACAAATTGTGTTTGTTAGACAAATATGGTAGTGTTCTTAATGACATGTCCTTTTCAGGTTTATAAAACAGGAGGGAGAGCCACATGGATGTCAGAGAGCAAACATCTATAAAAAGTGCCTTTTGTAGACCTCTCAGTTGTGGTCTCTGATGATATGTGAAACACCACCATATGTTCATTTTTAATTGAAAATCAACAGTTCCCTACTGTATTAAAGTGTTTGTGAACACTGTGCAAGATACATATGTCCAACATGATGGGCATTATAGGGAAATAACAGACTGCTCAAAAGTATTGTAAGGCCTGAGGATACCATTACAGGGCTTCTCCATCCCTGAAAGTTCAGTTATATCCTTGTAATTCACATGGTGGAGGGCATTATTACTTAGAGAATGGGTATTTTTAATGTAATAATCGATATTCTATTATTTTTATTAATTTCTAAAGACATCGTTGATATTAAATGGTCCAATTTTGTTTATTAATATTCTTTTGATGGTGTTTTATTTTCATTCATTATTTATTTCAAAACAGCTTTGGTAAGAAAAGCTGTACTCCATGAATAAGTAGGATTTCATTTATGTATATTTGAATGCAATTGTAAAACTTTTCATTGCATTGTGTTCTACATTTCAGCTTTTATTCAGAGGGTGTCCCAAGTGTCCTTCTAGAATAATGAATTTATTTTTTTTCTTTTGTTCTTCTTGGAGATTAAGGTGATGGTGAAGACTTTTTTTGTAATATACAGGGTTCATTTTAATCCTTTATGAACTGGGATTTAGTTTATTACTTTTTTGTGTGCCACATTTTAGCGTTCTGTAATTTACCCCAACATTTTATTATTGGTCTTGTTTAGTTAATTTACAACTGTATGTTTATTTGGGTTGTAGCAAACTTTGGCAATGCCAGACATGTTAGCCATTAAGTTTTTCTGTGCTATGATTCACTGTGGTATAGTTTTGTTTTTTTGCCAAGAAGCAGTGGACTTAGATTTTACTTACTTCTCCCAATGAATTAAAGTATAAAACACCAGTATGGAATGTCTGTTCCTCAAAAGCTTTTTTTAATGCATTAATACATTTTGTAAGCAATAATACCCAACAGAGTGGATATTATAAGGAATTAATGAATTGCCCAGGTGCATTGTGAGGCTGAGCACTGCAAACATGACAAAGTGTCCATTATATTCATGTAATGTTCACCTTCATCAGATATTATTGGGGTTAGAAAATAGTCTGTGCATTAATTTCTTTTAATTTTATCATAATTACATTTGATTTCCTCCTTTTCTTTTCCTGCATAATACTTGAGATAGTTCTCCAAACAATAATATACCATCTAAATAACCATGCTTTAATTACTTCCTGTAATTAGCTATGGGGCAGTTGGTATACAGTGTTATATGCCTCCTTTGTCTGTTACTTGGTACCTGCATTGCTGTGAGTAGCCAAGTCTACAGTGACGTGCCACATTCTCCAGAATATGGCTAGCTTGTATTCTGCCAAACTACAAGGTGTGCCAAACAGTGGCATCATGGGTGATATCAGACTGCTGAGCATAAACACTCATGACACAGCCATTACAATACCATAACATCTGTACATCATAGAACCATTTGTGTTAGATGTCCGATCTAACTGCGTACATCAGTTAGCACCACTGATGCTCGGAACGCTGTGAAAGTCAGTTATTAAAGATGTCCTCTTAGTGACATTTCTGGCTCTGTGGATCACTTCTTTTAAGTAGGGTACCATGTATTACATGAAGAGATTAAAGATTCTGTTACTGAATAACAGAAATATGCTCATCAACTTTGATACTAACTGGTGTCATAATCTTGATCTACAAAGGCATTGACTAACCAAAGGTAGTATGCATAACAATGATGCAGCATGTCACAAAGATGGTCATGTGCTTCTGTATTCTTCCTTTAATTGTCCAGTTGCTCATTGGAAATAAAAGAGGTGCACTGTAGAATGGCATGGCACAAATGTTTTCTGGTGCTTTCCAGCTCATGTGATAATGTCTTGTTTATACTAGGCAGATATAGTCATCACCAAAAAACAATACGACTGTTATTTACAGACAGTAAATCAAAATAACCCTCAGAAGTTTTGGGCAGGTTTAAATAATCTACTACATCCTGGACAAACTTCTCTCTAGAATGAGTAAAAATATGTTAACCATCTTACTGTGTAATTTAATTTAATCCTGATTTACGCTCGGGATTAACTCTAACCTATTGAACTTGTTTAACTTGCTTACTTATGTAATCTCTGTAAATAGTCTGTATTATGTAATGCTGGTAATATGTAATGCTGTATCTGCTTACCCTTGGAGCTTTTCTCCCCGGGCCTCCGCTGAAAATGGACATGCATCCAGTTGGACAATCCCGGTCAACAAATGTAAAATAAAATAAAATAAAAAAAATAATAAAATCATAGCTGAAAGTATAAATGGTACCTGATTCACAGCCTTCAAATAGTAACATTACCACAGAACCATTTTTACATTTATGACAGGCTAGCCTGTGATTACTGTGTCTCTGAATCCTACTTTATCTCATACGTATGTGACAGAATTATGTTTTCCTTATTTACATGGCAGTGCTACTATATTTTCTGCATTGTGAACCACCCATTGATCTGTGGTACCTGAATCACATGAACATTGGTACCTTAAACTTGTCTGCTAACTGTCTCTGAATCATGCCCTACATTTTCTAATACAGCAGAAAATAACCACTCTTTTAAAATAAGATGCTGATCCAACCTACTGCTCTTTGTATCCTTCAAACAGTAAACATAAGAATTCAGAAAACTGTCTCAGTTCTTATTCTGTAAGCCATATAAAGCAACAAACAGCACAGCCAACACATGGGCCAAAACTAGAACTACAAGGTGTATTCCCCTACTTCTGCTTCTGAAAGTGCATTTAAAAAAGTAAATCCTTGTCAGTTCATTAATTTGCAATTCCAAGATAGTATACATTTATCAAATTCCACAAAATAAAGTTGACTTTTCTATTAGATAACAGGAGCATGCATTATACGTCTTTAGCTGCAGCCTCATGTGATTCCAGCATGTCTAACATTATATCCCACAACCCACAGGAACCTAAAAGGCTGTAAACCTTGATTCCATAACATATGAACTTATAAATACATTATGTATAATAATGCATTTCTATGCCTTTTGCCCCTCTGTCACACGACTAATAGAAGTTGAAAACATGTTTATTGTAACATGCATTTATTGCATTATTATTTTGTAAATCTGTGGTGCCTTAAATATTACCATTCAATGTACAGGCAGACATTTTTATTTGTGCGCATCAAATTCTAAATGTAAAAGAACAGGTGCAGGTATAATGGAAAGGAAAACCCATGAAGGTACAGATGCTTCAGTAGCTGAAGCAGTCAGCTGCAGCTTCTGCTGGACAGGACTGGTTGTAGTCTCCTTAATCTGATATAGTTCATACTAGATTTTCAAGAAAAAATACACCACCATACTGTCATATAACAGAGTACTTTTCTATATCTTTTATTCCCATTTCACAGGATGGTTTTAATATGTTTTCAGCATGACAACAGTAACATTCTTGAAACACAGATGTATTAAAACTTGGATATGATTTGTCAGTGTCTGTACAACAGGAAGGATAAAGTAATCATTTTAATGTGCAATCCTGTCCCCCTGGATCATGTTGTAATTGCTTCTGTGCTCTTTTGTAACAGACTAGTGTCACTGGAGACTAATTTTAGTTTGGTGATTGGCCAATGTGACAGATGGTTCTGTGAATTAAAAATATTAAACGCAATCAACATTATGAAAAGTTCACTTTCATATGCAGTTGAAATGGCATTTGGCTTAAAATATAAAAAATAATGACAAATATAGCTGAACGGAGTGGCCTAACAAGTGTAATATTGCTGAAAGTCACAGGAACTGTATATATAAACAGCCTCTCCACAGCTATGAAGCACTAGTAGTTGAGTCATGCTTTCATTATTGTACATAAGGGTCACGTAAGGTTCACATAATTAAACGAAGACAATCAGGACTGAATGACCGGAATTGCTGTGAGGAGTCTAATATTTGCAAATACAGTTCTGATAGGAATAAACACCACATAATGAGTTACTTTAGAAAACATGCACCCTCGCCCACACAACAAATTAGAATTTTTCCCAAGAATGCTATAAATAGAATGTGAAAGAAATGACAGTAAACATAATGGTGCTGTAATTTCTTTTTAAATCATTTTTTAACAACAATCAACTTTTTCTACATACCAAGTTCACAAAGTTCTTAAAAGATGTTGTCAAATGCACCCTATTGCAAAAATGCTAACAAGCTGGACTATTATTTCATCTGCTAAGTTTTAGAGTGTACAGATTCCGGAACATTCCTGTGAAGGTCCAGGGGCATCTTGCATACCTTGAGGAAGGCACATCTCATTATTTTAGTTATCTGATGTACACACTATGCAAGGGATACATATTTGCATTTTACTGAAGGTAGCAGAGCAACTTTTATTCAGCCTGTTTGCTCTACGGTACATGCTGTAATACCAAATTTAAAATGCATCTTTAACACTGGAAGCTATCAATCCCAGCTTTTCAGAACGTCAATACAGATTTAAAATGGGCAGATGATTTCAAAGACATTGTTTTCCATTCTGAGAGTCAATGGGCAGATCCCCTCTGGACAGTTTCACATTTGTGCATGGTTCATAAAAGGAATTGTGCAAGCGACTGTACATGACTTGTGCATAACTCTGAAATATACAGCATACTTAACATGTGCAGTCCTGTGTATATTACTGATACAAATGGAGCACTGTCAGATGTGCAGTGCCAGATATGACGGGAACAAAGCATAACAGCATGTGCACTCAACGTGCAGTCGACTGCTGCAGCGTATGCTGTTAGGGGGACAGACAGTGAATTCTATATGCATTTCACCTGTGCTGTGGATGCACAAAAATGTTACTGGTAAGGCTACGAGTACACAGCAAAAGTAAGCCATGTAAGAAGTAGGCAATGTAATTTACACACCTGTGCTACTGAGGACAATTTTGTAAATTGTCAGCATAGAGCAGGGTACACATTAACAGCAGGCTGTACTCTCCACTAAGAAAAAACACAAATTGCGATGGGGACTGGGTGGGACATTTGATATTGCAATAGATATGCACATATCAACATTTCTAACTGCAGTGCATAGATCACAGTAAGAACACATTGAAAAGGGTGTAGGTGTCCAGCATAGCAATACCCTATGCATAATTTTTACAAAAGTCAGAGTAAACAGAGGTTAAGAGCATTATAGCACACAGCCATGAACAGACACACACAATACTGGATGCTTGTGTGTGCATGGGGGGGGGGGTGCCCACAGGTCTGTACATGTGTGGGTCTGTGTATCTTTGTATGTGTCCATGTGTTTATGTATATTGTGCTTGTGGCATCTGTTGGACTACATGTTCTGGACTGGGCAACATTTTACTGGCACTGGAAGATGCGCATCTTCCTTTTTCCTGACTGAGGGGGACAAAGCCTGTTGAACTACTGCTACATTAGATCATTACTTGGGTACTCTGGCTTACTTTAGCACTCCTATTTAGAACTTGTGGTCATTTGCAAAGGAATACTTCTCAACTGTACCTCATTATGATGAATGTTTCCTGTTTGAAAATGTCCAGCTCAGATCCATATTGAAAGAGTCTGTTCTTTAACTTATATCCATGGTAATTAATACTGAATCATACTGCTTCATCAGAACTTTTTAACAGTATAAAATAAAACATTTAACCATCCTTTTAGCTTCCTAGTTGAAGATGTTAGCAAGCTATTAGTGTTACACATTTTGCCCATTTGTTCCACATTTTCAGAGGTAGTGTTCTACATTTTCAGACAAAGTGTTCCACATTTTTTGAGATGGTACACTGAGAGCCATTTGCATAGGTTCTACATGCCACATTCTGGCTTTGTGTACTGTAACTAAGGTAGGATCCAGTCCTGGTATGTTCTCTTTATAAACAGCATTTCATTTTTTTTTCTGCATTTCAGACAATACACATCATGTGACTAAATTGCCTTTTGCAAATTATTCTCACCTGTAGACTGGTGAACGGCCACCCTGCTGACATAACTTTACAATGATTTCATTGTCATTGATCAGACCTGGCAAACAGCCCATTACTACGGAATCTGTGCAGGGAGTTGGCGAACGGCCACCCTGCTGACATAACTTTACAATGATTTCATTGTCATTGATCAGACCTGGCAAACAGCCCATTACTACGGAATCTGTGCAGGGAGTTGGCTGAATACTCAAGGACCACCTCTCCAGTCCCAGGGAGACCCTGGGGGTTTACTGCTGCCTAATTAAGGCTAAGTAGTACAGCCAAGGTAGCATGCAATTTGTATACTGCTAACAGTATTACAACCTGAATATAATTTTTATGTTTACTGCTTAAAAGATATCAAGGGCAGCAAGTCAGATGGCAGCATTTTATTTTGAGAGAGTGATCATTTTCTGTTGCATTAGAAAATGTAGGGCAAGATTCAGAGTCAGTTCACAGAAAAGTCTGAGGCACCAATGCTCATGTGATTCAGATACCACAGATCAATGGATGGTTCACAAAGCAGCAAATATAGTCCTGTTAATAAATGTCCTGCATCTCTTTAATCCATTGCTAGGAGTAAAATCAGGAAGTACAGATGGCATGAGTGTACTGCAATGGTAGGAGAAGTGGGCTACAAGCTGGAACCTGAAAGAATATCCTGGAGTCAAAGGAAGTATCTACTGAAGAAAAACCTTTTAGCTTGATAAAACAGAACCTCAGCACTGGCTTTAGCTGATTTTACCATATGGTCAGTCGCTTCAATGAATTCTGTAACAGTTTAATGAAAAATAAAGTAATTTGCCTTACCATAATGCAGTCTACTTGAATGCTGCTGTGAGTATAGCACATAGTTACAAAACACACATATTCTAAGCATAAATTCACATTTGCTATGACAGTGATGTATCCATAAATCACAGAAAACACCTCTGCCCTCTAAATACTAAGTAAAGCAAATACCGGACTGTGAAGAAACAGATGTGCACCCCCCACACACACACACACACACACACACATATCCACAGCACACTTGAGATAAGCAGGTTTTTACCTAGCATGCCATTTCTTTATTACTGATTTGCCATGTAGTAAACAGACAGCTAAAGATAGATATGCATTCTCTGACTAAAATGCTCAAACTTTTCCCTAATCCTGCATAACAGCAATCCCTGTCGGTATAATGTTTTAAATACATGGTGTATCTTGAAATGGGCATGGGCTTCACCAGGATGCTACTCTCAACATTTATGAGTTTATTCATATATTTAGTCATTCGGATTTGATAACTGCCATTTTTACAGTCTGCCCAGTCTGCCCAGAGACAATAGTTCCAGAATGGATTAAGTAAAAACATCAATAACTATTAATTTGCTGTCAGGCCACCTAGCATATTTTAACATAAAACACTTTAATAGCCGCTTTTACTGAAACTTCTTAGTTGGATATTTTCATTGGATAATTTAGATATAAAAGTCTGGATGATTTTGCAACATACTGTATTTTTCTGAAGAAGTTTCAATGAAAGCAGCAATTATATGAAATATATAAAAATATGCCAAGTGTCCTCACAGTGAATTAATAGTTTTTGTTGTATTTGGTTGTGGTATGTACTATTCCATCAGGGTTTCTGTTTTTTTGGTTTAAATAAAAACATCAGTAAGCTTTTACAGTGATGATCAACTATTAGACATTCCATTAACTAACAAATACAGTAATATGTTGCATTCAAATGAATGAATGACTTGGATAAAAATAATATGACAGATGAAATTAAGAGGGATACAGAATAGAACAGGCATTATTCAGGCATATGGACATTTACAGTAACAAAACTAAGGGAAGCAAAAAGATATAGAAGGGGATAACAAAACTAACTAAAATGACACAAATATACTAATGTCTCTCACTTTATGATCTAAATAATGTCTCTCTCTATGATCTATATTTAAGGATGAATAAAAAAAAACAGTGGTGAAAGCACAATGAACCAGATTGCACAGTAAAAATGTAATGACAGATTAAGACCACAAGTGTTTTCATCCTGCCACAATGCAAGCTTTTTTCAACGTGAATAAAAAACACACATCTCCCATTAATTTAAATATCCTGGTCACCAAAATTCCATAAAGTTCATTGCTTAGCAACCATTAATACATCATTAATCCACCCGAAAGCACAGTTCTTATCTCAAAGTCTTAAAAAACACAGGCATTCTATTTTACTGGTATATTTGAGGATGGATGACCAAGGTGCCAATAATGGGAGAAGGCTGCAGAACAGGAAACAGGTGTAAAGCAAGGACAAATACAGATGGAGATCTTAGATGAGTATAGGGATTATTAAGGATAATAATCATAAAAAAGTAGGAAGCACAATAAAAACCTCTTTTTAGGTGGAGAACCTCTTTTTAAATGGAGAAGAGTTTATACTATCAGAAAGAGAGAGATGTCAGTTGGCTAAGATGTATTGAGGAAACAGTAGAGCAAAGTAGTAGTAATTAGAAATAAAAACCGAGAGACACTGGCTTAGAAGAAAATAAAGACAACAGACTGTGATGCATTCCTGAGGACTGCTGAATACAGTGGTTATAGCTAACCTTTGGTAAGTAATAAGAAAGGATAGAGGAAGTCATGAGTCATGATTGTAGGAGGTACAGTAGGTTCGGAAGTGAAGCCATATGACACCAATTAACTGAAAGAAGTTAAATATACCAACTCTGAGATCACACTACAGTGCGGAAGATGGAAATCTTTGTAGTCCGCACTGTTTGCAGATGCCAGTTCTGCATGGTCGACATTTTGAATGTCGATCATATGGTCTTCAACATTCTGAAATGTCGACCAGTGAAGGGGACCCATATATATATATATATATATATATATATATATATATACACACACATACACACACTTACAAATGTGTGTGTGTGTGTGTGTTTGTGTGTATGAAGGTATGAATTGCTACAGATACGCCCAATGCTGGCATGCAAAACGTGGTATAAACATCAAAAATGCCATTCTCAACATGCAAATAAGTATGTACCAACTAACATCAGTGCTTGCAAAAGTTAAAATTAAAAATAAATGCTCTTTTCACCCCCTGCTACTTTCATATACTAGCTCTGAGAGTGCACAACTATGGGGTAAGGGGCATATTTTTTATCCTCAGGAATTGTGTGATCTCAGACACATAAACATCTGCATAGTTGATCATAAATGGTTGACTAGACAGCTGTCACCCAAACTCATACACACACACAACACAGAGAGAGAATGAATAATACTTACAAATGCACATGGTTTCCCTACCCTTGATGTGGAATGAGTGGGTAATGCAGCAACTTAAACATAGTTCACCAAGTTATTGCTAATCAGTTGCTGTTTTCCACTGAAAACGATTAATAGTTAATTTTCTATTACCACATCCAGAAGGTTTGAGAGTTTAGGGGCCTTTCACATTTCTCTTTTATTATGCCATATTTTGGTTAATATAATTAACAGCATGTGGGGGTTAGCAAGTGGCTTGGCTTTCATTTTTAACTGGTCTGCATCACCCAGTTATAGACCTGCCAGATGCTTCATTAGAAAACATATATACACCCACACCCAAAATTTAAATAGTCGATATGCTTAAATCACTTACAGCCAACACAGCAAAATTAGAAAAATTATTGATACTTAAAAACATGTCATGGGAATTAATGTAAACAAAGGCATGCATTATTGAAATATCAAGACTAATTTCAAACTATAGAAGTTATGTAATACAGCACATGTATATTACTACCATTATTTTAGTGATAGTTTCATTGTATTTTATTTTGTTCATTACAAAGTTTCTTCTCTGATACTACTTAAAGTGTGGGGGTTGTAGATGAGATTATACTTGCTATTTAAGCAAGTGCAGTAAGCAAGCAAGCAGCCATATTTTTTCATTGCATTTTATTTTATTCATTGCCAAGTTTCTTTCCCTGTTACTACTTTTAAGGGGAGGGTTGCGATACAGAGATTAGACTTGCTATTTAAACAAATGCGGTTTAGCAGAGCTCTACTTGGAAGTTCAGTTTTAAATGGACAGATTAACTAATTTGGGATTGCAATCACTGACTGATGAAAAAGCACTGTTCCAGTGTGTTCATTGTCTCATGTATAGCACACTCCTACAGAATTTACTAGACTCAGACACAATTAAATGCGTTATATTCAGTTGACTGACTTAGCTATGGAACTGCAGGGTTTAAGGAAAGAGATTTCATCACAAGTGGTTGACTGTGTATTTTCAATACATGAGATTTAAGGTACAAAACTCACTGAACAAAGTAAGGCTTATACAGAGACTCTTATGATTTTTGACATTTCTCAAATGGATGTTAGTAAGAATAATTCTATTTATAACACAGATACACTAGGGAATAGAGTATTATTATTTAGAAAACCACTCACAGTAGATACAGGGGCTCAGAGTTTACTAAACAATATAACCTAGACAAAAATCTTTATTGCAGATGGAATTAGATTTTCACAAAAAGGCAGATGAGATTAATATAAAGATTAGATGAGACAACAGTTATGGTGACAACACAAGCTACTCTAAATCAGCCTTAAATAAACATAATAGGAGTGGAGCAGTTGAAGGGGAGTTCTTACATTAAATACAGGGGATAAAGTGAATCATTCTGCTGGAGTGTTAGTTATCAGTGACTCCGTAATTAGGATAAATATTAGACCACTTGTTAGTATTTATTTAGGTTACATTTGGTTACTGGGATAGTCTGATTGGACACAGCTCCTTTTCCAGTGGAGGCCCAGGAAGAAAAGCTCCATAAGCAGCAATTAACAGAAAACATTTCCAACAAAGCAATTTACAGCAATAAGTTTGATCAAGGATTAGTAGCTAAAATGAAAGTGCATACATGTTCAGAGAGGAGATATAATAGTAATTTGTGGTAGTGTCGAGAGCGAGGGAGGTTATAGGTGGAGGTCATTAGGGAATGAGATAGAGACAAAGTAGGAATGATCATATTTTAGGATGGAATGAAATTCGTAATGACTGAGAAAGAAGGTAGAGAAGTAGGTTAGCTAGGACTTGGTTACATAGCCAAGTATTATTTAGATAAGCCTTTACGAATTTTTTTAATTGTGTAGAAGGGGGTAATGAAGGGATGTTTGTGGACAGAACGTTCCATTATTAGCTATGATGTTTGAGTAAAGGGAAGCTCCAGATGAGTTATTGATATTTGCTACTTTGAGGAAAAAAATTGTTACTAGAAAGTAGTACTCTATTACTGGTGTAGGGATGAAGGAAGAATTTTAGTGCGGATAATTTATCTGGGTAGTATACGATCTTATGGGCAACTATGAGTTGATTAAAAGGAGTTGTGGAAGTTCGAGCCAGTTTAGTTGTTTTAGGGCTAAGCAGTGGTATGATCTAGATGGAGAATCAGTGGCAAACGCAGCAATTTTGTTATAGTTGCGTTTCTCGGGTTAGTAAGTAGGAGGGAAGAATAGAGGAGTGTTTGTGCTATTGTGGACAGTGTTTTTTGTGAGGTAGTTTATTTCTGTATCATATTCCTAGTTTTTTGTGCACTTCTATTACGGTGTTACCACTAGCTAAAAAATGGAATATTAATGGAGATATGGACATCAAATTTCAAGTGACACTCAGTCTCAACCCCTAGTAGTTTAATGTGAATAATTGGAAAGATAGAGGTTTCATTTCTGGAGAGCATGTTGAATGCAGGAGTTGAACATGTTTGACGAGTGGGATGGAAGGTCATAAGTTTTGTTTTGTTGGGATTTAGTTTTGTTTTGTTGGGATTTAGTATTAGTTGGGAATTAGAAAGCAATCTTTATACAGAAAGAAAGGAATCTTGGGTTAGTGAGTGTAGTTCTTGGAAGGAAGAGGAAGCACGGATTAATGTGGAGTCATCTGCATATTGGATGACGGATGCATGTAGTGTGGCAGTTTGGAGGCTATTGGTGAAGATGGAGAAAAGCAAAGTTCCAAGAATTGAGCCTTGGGGGACCCCTAGTGTTACATGGAGTAAGAGGGGGGGCATTGAACTGCTTGTTATCTCCCTGCTAAGTAACTCTGAAACCAGGTAATTGGAGGATTCACTGAGATTAAGTTCTAAAAGGGCTATAATGAGTTTAGTGTAATTGATCATGTTGAAGGCCTTGGAAAGATCTAGGAAGATAACAGATACATATTTACCATTATTTCTGTGAAGATTTACTGTGTGAGTGAAAGTCATAAGAGCAGTAGTAGTGCTGTGATTTGGCCTGAATCCATTTTGTGTATGTGAGAGAAGTTGAGGAGTGTTTAAGTACTCCATGATTTGTGCGCGTTATGCGCCATTCATGGATTTTGGATAGGGGATAGTGAATAGCAATAGGTAGATAGTTAGTCAGTTCTTTGGAGGTGCTGCCTTTATGGAGTGGAATAATATGCGAGATCTTCCAGAGTTTAGGGACATATTTTTCAGTAATGGGACAGTTAATAATTATAGCAACAGGGTAAGCAATTACTTTGGCAGCAATCTTCAGAAATTCTGCAGGAATTGTATCAACCAATGAGTGGGCTTAAATTAGTTTTATGATTGTATTAGCAGGGACAGGTTGTAAACTAAAGCAGTTTTTGTTGCTAGGAGTTGCGAAAGGTTTGCCTATGGGTGTGGACTTCTAAGAGTTAGATAGGGTCAGAATGGATTCTGTGAAGTATTTGTTGAAAATGGTTGTTGTATTTTCTGTGGTGTCTGCAGTTGTAGGGGCTGATGCATTAGAGTTTCCTGAGTGTAAATTTTGTTGATAGCTGACTTGAATTTTTTGGGGTCATTTCTGTGGTGTCTGCAGTTGTAGGGGCTGATGCATTAGATTTTCCTGGGTGTAAATTTTGTTGATAGCTGACCTGAATTTTTTGGGGTCATTTTTATATTTGTTCTGTATGTTATGATAGTATTTAATTTTGTCCAATTTGACCATTTTTTTAGATTTGTTCCTTAGTTCTAGGTATGCCTGCTTCAAGGCATGGGTTCTTGCATTGTGCCAATTTGCCCAAGCTTTATCCCTGATTCTTAGCAGAGATCTGGTCTCTTTGCTGAACCAAGGAGCACAGTTGGATTTTACTCAGATGCTCCTGGGTGGGGCTAGTGAATTTACAATGTCCAGGAATGTAGAGTTAAAGTACTCTCCATCTTTGTCTAGGTTAAGTTGTTTGAGATGGTTCAGGTTGCAACATTTCAGAGTAGCAACCAAGTTGGAGGGGATGTAGTACTTTTGTTTCTATTTAGCTGGTAGATTATAGGTTTCTCCAGATCTGGTCGGTGTCTTATTATGAATGTTGGGAAATGATCGTTTAGACTGTCTACAGCCTGAGTGATGGATTAGGGCTGGGCTGCTAGACAAAGCCCATTCATGGGTGGATTGCCTGTTAGTTGCTTTATCTATTCGTGTTGGGGACTGGATAGTTTGGGAGAAACCATGAAGGCTGATGTAATTAATGGGGGGGGGGGGGTACAGGAGTTACAGGTTAGCCAGTCAATTAAAGTCACCTAAGATAATAGCTTCTTGTGGGAGTGTTTTAGAAGCCCATTTGAGACAGAATGTGATAGTTTCTAGTTAAGGGGATATAAACTCCAAGATATTTATGCAGACCTTGTCAAATTGATAGAGAAAAGATCTACTTATAACTCAACAATTAATCATGTGCTTGTAAATGATATGTCAATGATACCCTCGCTTTTACATGTATAGGACAGTTAAAGGGTATTTCAGAGGTTTGTTTAAAAAACAAAATCAGTGTTTGCTGTTCAGAAATTTTTGCCCTCACTAGACTTATATTACCAAATCACAAAAGCAGCACTGATCAATAAAGGGTTACATAACTGGTGAATTCAAAAGAACACTGATTTTATTAATTTCTGGGATGATTTTGTGACTAGCACAGGTTTATACAGGCAAGATAACTATTTTATTATTTAGATGGTAAATTGGCAAGTTCAAAATTTTGTTAATATCATGAAACATTTTTTGGATTTTACCCAGGAATTAAACTTAGTTACAAATATACTAGACATCCGAGGTTACTAAAAGTATATTATGCTAATGCTCAAAGTTTGACTAATAAAATAAATGAACAATGTAGTCTGAATGTTCAGTGAATAATTACAACTTTGTTGTAATTACTGAATCATGGAATACAGCTTCCATGATACAATTCAATTAGCTGCTTGAGAAATAATAGGATTGTAGAAGAAATGGTTCTTTTTGCAGCCCAATGGCTAAAGTTCCTTTACATTTTTCATAGTCTTCTTCTTTGTAGATATTTAAAGGACAACTTCCTACCTGGTTGGGGCCTGGGCAGGGTATATATATATCCACTGAGGAATCTGCATTCTGAATGGTCTTTGGCCTTTATGCAAGAATTAAACAACTGAACAATTAAATTGTGCAGGTAAGAACTGAAATGGAAAATACTGATATTGATTTCTTTACTGTAGTAGAGTAAATAATAAATGCATACCAGATATATAAAATAAGAATTGTTGCCTTTTTAAATACTATGTTAAAATAAGAAAATCATGGAGAAGCAAAACACAGGTGGACAAGAGAAAAGTTAACTTAAAAATAAGGAAGATGGCAAATGTGTACAAATGGAGTCAATAGGTACAAAACTTAGAAATATTGTGAAGACTTATTTTTAGAAACAACTTTAACAACAAAGCAACAACTGAAACAAACCAAAGAGTCACTTAAAAAATGAAAAACTACTTTCAAAAAAATACTCTAAAAACTCCAATAATCAATAAAAGTAATTCAAAGGATGAAGCAACAATATATAGAAATTATCAAATACCCATTAACTGAATGAGGTCCTTGTGAGGTGAGCCCAATCTCTTCAGTTTCTTGGAACCAAGATGTAGATTTTTGAGGAAGAAATATATGAATTTTCTTAAGTAACTCTGATGAAGTGCTACAATAATGTTAGAAATTAAAATGAGCTAGTTTAATTTAGGCTTACCAAAGTTAAGGTGATTTCCCTCACAGGTCTACTTGCCAGAACTGCCTATAATAGAATGGAAATACGGAGTCTTACAAAATGTGGAGCAGCTGATTTTATTCTTTGCCACACCCTTTAACTCACTGGGTACTCCCATACCATATTTATGTGACAATATGAGGTATTGCCTGCTATGCCGGGAGAAGTAGAGCAGTAAATGTGTAATATATGCCAGCATAACTAGCTGGAGTTTTGTAAAGAATTATAAATCATTTATATCAAACTGATTTGTATGGGTGTTTGTGATGAAAATGCATTTGTAAAGCTACTCATGTTAAAAATGTACCAACAGTGAGTCCTGCTGGACAGAAATGAAATGCACCTGTATGTCACAATATATTAATTTCAACAGTTACAATATAGTCTAACAGAGGATACTGAAAGAGAACAGGTTAATCACAGTCCAGCTAACTTTGAAAAAATGGTCTATATTAAATTACCTGGTTTAGGCCTTAAAATTGTAAGGGTGGCACAGTGGTGCAGTGGTTAACATTGTCACCTCACAGCAAGAGGTTCTCTGGTTCGATTCTTGGCTGGGGTGCCTTCTGTGTGGAGTTTGCATGTTCTCCCTGTGTTCACGTGGGTTTCCTCCCCTCCCACTTTCCAAAGACATGCATCTGGAGCATTTCTCCCCGGGCCTCCGCTGAAAACAGGCTCTGTGGAACCTAGTTGGACTTTCCCGGTCAACAAATGATAAATAAATAAAAATAAATTGTTTACTACAGTTATGATTGCAGCCAGAGGCAACATGCCTGTAAAAACCAAGACTAGGAGTCTTCTTGCATTATCCAAAGGAGAGAACTAATTGTTACCCTGGAAGGGTGGTAGTTCTGAAATGGTTTTATAGCTTCCAGATGCCATAACACATCTTAGCAAAGCTATGTATGTGTGCAAGGTAACACATATGTGCTAGATTCTGGTTCAGTTTGTACTAAAGGGGGTAGTGTGGGAACCAGACTCAGATGACCCAGATTATGTTATGTCATTCTGTAATCCAGCACTGAACTGATGTGTTAATACTAGCTGAGGCAGAAGACTCAGGGTACTCTGTTTTGGAACTGACAAGACCACTCACCCACTTCATCTTGCCTTGCTTTATTAAATAAATAGGAAACAGTAATTCTTCAGCTCAGTCAGGAAAATACAGTGAAATTAGTTAAGTATTGCTTTTCCTGTATCTGTGTGAATCTTTCCATCTGTGGTATTTCTAATATTTTCTGTGATTGAAAGGCTGGTGTTTATTGTAAATATTTAGTATTTTCACATTCTTTTAATATTATAAAAATATATTTAAACTTTTCAATGTGGCTGGTATTTTAGAGACCACTTTAACCTTTAAGTAACAATGTGGCAGCTCCTAAAAGCCTTGCTGCATTGGTCAAATACTACCATCTGTATTAGCATTAATTTTACTCAGTATAATTGGGAACTCTTGTAAGAGCCTTAGAGTAGCTGGCTGGTGGCAGTGTAACATCCTTGTAGTCTGGGTGAAGGAGGCACAGCAGCTGAATCTGTGCCAGGTTTTCCCAGGTGTGTGTGTGTGTGAAAATTAAATCTCAGAATGTGTGCATCAGCTACATGGAGCAGGGACACAGAGCACTGGTTTCACAGACAGGGTGGTGGAGGACTTGGCTTGGAACACATGGCTAAGTACTGTACTCTACGCGTTTATATCACATTATCGAAAGTTGAAAATAGCAAACGCTATTTCATTGGCCGCAAAACATCTAAACATGAAAATATCGAACATTCAGAGCAACAAACTTTTTCCCCATGGAAAAAATTTGCTGCTCCGAAACACACACACAACACAAGCACATCAACAGCAACCACACACACACTTAAATTCCTACATCTAACGCTACACTAAACTAAACATACACTGCTATCTACCCACTTACCTTAACCCAAATTCTAACCCTAAGGTCTGTCACTATCGCACACTAACCTAACCCGCGGCCTAACCCTAACTCGCTTAAACCGCCACTAACCCTAAAGTCTGTCACTATCACACACATGCCTAACCTGCGCCCTAACTCACTTAACCCGCCCCTAACCCGAACGTACAATCGCACACTTACCTGAACCCAACTCATAACTTTCCACCACAGCGCTAAGAATAGTGAAGCCACAGAAATGGCCAACCGAATTCTTTCCCGAGGAAAGAATTTGATGTTCTGCAGCTTCGCTATTCTTAGCATTCACTGAATAGTGTTCGATATCAGAACATTCGAAGTTTTAATACTTCGATGTTCTGATATAGACCCTACTCTACAGCTGTGTCAGTGGGGAGTCTTATTTGGGGGCCCGGAGAGACAGAAGGAAACCCAGCCCCTGGACGGGAGCATGTTCCCTGTATGCTCTTAAGGGGGGGGGGGTTGGTGGACAGAGCTGCATCTGGAAATACTCTGTATCTATTTCTGTTTCAAGAGAATGTCCCTCTCACTGGTATTTGTGGTGAGGATTGAGACTCCTTGATCATTGGCCCAGAGGAGGACATTCATATCAGTGTCAGTAGTGGGATATTAAGTGAACTTCTGTAGCATGTAGGCAGTTGTCAGTGAAGGTGTGTGTACTCTCAGCAGCCACAAGGTAAACATACAGATTTTCATTTTCACAACCATGTTATTTATTTTTTTGATAGTTTAGTTTAGTCAGGGAAAGCAGGCAAAGATGTCAGCATGGATTATGGCAAGCTGACAAAGAACCAGTTGGCCAAGGTGTGTGAAGTCAAGTGACTGGTGCATCCCAACCTGACTAAAGAGGAAATGATTTCAGCCTTATGTGCAGCTGCAGTATGGACAGACAACCAGTCAGGTGATGGAGATGTGCGGCTTTCAGAAACAGGACAGTTTACCTTTTCCTCAAAGGACTTAAAATCCATCTGGAGTTAGAGAATTGAACTGGAGGCCAAACATTTGGAATTGGAATCAGCAGAGAGACGGCGGAATTTGGAGGATGAAAAAAATGAAAAACAGCACCAACATGAGAGGGAGAACCTGATTCTATCAGGGTCATAGAAGTAATAGTGAAGGGAATAAACAAAACCCAAAAGCAAAACAGATCAGTAAATTTCTACCACAGTTTACAGAGGATGAGAATTATTATTGTTTTATGTATACATTTGAAAGAGTATGTAAACAGTATAATGTTGACAAATGGCTCTGGGTATGGTTCTTGACAACCTTACTCATAGTAAAGCTATCACTGCTGTTTCTAAATTGTCTGATACAGATTGTTTAAACTACGATAAAGTAAAACAATATTTATTCAAATTTTTTAATACTTGAAGCTTATAGAAAAAAGTTGTGCGAGCATAGATGCAAGGCAGATGAAAGTGTGATTATTTTGTTGAGTTAAGCACTTTTATTTATAAGTGTGTGTGTGTGTGTGTGTGTGTGTGTGTGTGTGTGTGTGTGTGTGTGTGTGTGTGTGTGTGTGTGTGTGTGTGTGTGTGTGTGTGTGTCAGGTCACCACTTCTGAAAGGCTGTCAGACCTTTTGATGAGGTAACAAGCCCTTAGGACTTTGTCTCAGGATATGAGAATCTGGTTAGCAGACCTGGGAGTGTAACTCTGGAGATGAGCTGGGGAAAAAAAGGGGAATCTCTACTTGGCAAGCAGGGCATCACTGCACAAGATGTGGAGACCCAGTGATGCACATGGATATAAGGGAACCCATGTTGGGTAGCCCAAACAACAGCATCAGAGTCCACCAGTGACAGGGGAAGCCCCTAGTTCAGGTACACAGACAGGATCAAGGGTTAGATGTTCTAAATGTAACCAGTGGGGTCATGTAGCATACAGAGGTCCATGGAAGCAATGTGCGGAAGCCAGCAAGTGGGAATAACAGTACACCAGTGGTAAGTTATCTGGTGACAACAGGGGTACTAGACTATCACTGGAGTTTATATCCTATCTTAGTCGATGGAAAATAGTCCACTGCTAAGAGAAAGAGATAGAGAGCCTCTGACATAACCATTATGAAGCCTGCAGTGGTTAAAGAGGAGCAGTACTTGTTTGAGCAGTCAACTCCAGTCAGATCTTTAGGCGGGATCCCATTCAAATGATTTGCTAGAAATTTACAGTAGGGTAGGTTTCCCGAGAGAAAAATACTAACTGACAGAGGTGCCAATTTCAATTCAGACCTGCTGGCTTATCTGTGGGAGTGCTGTGGGGTGAAGCACCTAAAGACCACACCAACCACCCCAGACAAATGGTCTTGTCAGAAGGTTAAACTCCACACTAAAGACCATGCTACAGGCATTTGCAGACCAGTTTAAGAGAGAATGGGACAAATATTTGCCCCATCTGCTGTTTGCATACAGAGAGGTTCCCCAGGAATCCACAGGTGTTTCACCCTTTGAGTTGCTGTATGGGCATATGGTAAGGGGGCCTTTAGATTTGATTCAGGATGAGTGGGAAGGTGTGTGTGACTCCCACAAGCAGTCTGTTGTGGCATATATCCTAAACCTCAGGACAAGACTTAGGGAGCTCATGGGCTTGGTCCAGGAAAACCTGACAGGGGCCCAACAGCAGAAAAAGGTCTTGTATAACAGGAATGCTCAAGCCCAAAAGTATGCTGCAGGACAACAGGTCATGGTGCTCATTCCTGTCAGACACAATAAACTGCAGCCATCTTAGGATGGACCCTTTGAAGTGCTAAGGAAGGTCAGCAATGTTAACTACATTGTAAACCTGCTATCCAGCAAGCAGGGGCACAAATTGTTCCATGTTAACATGATGAAACCTTACCATGCTGAGTATTTGCAGTGGATGGCTGGAGGAGTCTGAGGGGGATCTGATGACTGATGATCTCATTGAGGCTCTGACTGACACCTCAGTGGAAGGGGTAGCAATGTCCCAAGCAGCTATCTCCTACCCAGGTTCAAGAAATCCGAGTAGTGTTACAGGAGTTTGGGGACATGTTCCCTGTGTAACCTTGGTGCACCCACCTGGTGCAGCACCGAGAGGATACAGGACCCCAACAGCCTATTAAGCAGGCCCCCTATAGGGTGCCTGAGAGAGTCAGACAGACTCCAAGGGAGAAGATACGGGAAATGTTGGAACTGGGAGTAATCCAGCAGTCCCTGGGGCTCCCTAGTGGTGCTGTTAACAAAGAAAGATGACAGCACCAGGTTCTGTGAGGACTACAAAAAACTGTTCACCCAGAGTAAGAAGCTCACCTCATGCCTAGGACAGATGAAGCCTTAGTGCAGATGGGTGGCACCAAGTATTTGACCACTATTGATCTGACCAAAGGCTACTGGAAAGTGCCCTTGACTCCCACCACTAGACAGAGGTCAGCCTTTGTGACTCCTTTCAGATTATACGAATTCATGAAGATGCCCTTTTGGATGAAAAATGCCCAAGCGACTTTCCAGAGGCTGGTAGATCACATCCAAGCAGGGGCAGGAGATTATGCCCTTGCTTACCTGAACAATATTGCTATCTACAGCCATTCCTGGCAAGAGCACCTTCATCACATCTGAGGTGTCCTAGACAGACTGCAAAGAGCAGGGTTGACCATGAAGTCCAGTAAGTGTCAGGTGGGTATGGCAGAGATTTCCTACCTGGGACAGAGTGGGGAGTGGTAAGATCAGGCCAGAACCTGCCAAAGTGGAAGCTATTCAGGTGTGGCCTGCCTCAGTTACCAAAAGCAGGTGATGGCATTCTTGGGGACAGTGGGGTACTATAGAAAGTTCATTCCCAATTATAGTACAATAGCTGCTCCCCTCACAGAACCGATGAGGAAAAACAAGCCAGATAAGGTAGTGTGGATCCCAGCCTGTGAGAGCAGGCATTCCAGAAGCTTAATGGGGCTTTGGGAGGACCCCCTATGTTAGCCAGTCCAGATTATAGCAAAGACTTTGTTGTGCAGGTGGATGCTCCAAATGATGGTTGGGATCTGTACTCAGCCAGGCTTCCTCATAGGAAGAAGAGCACCCCACTTGTACATCTCAAAGACTCCAATCTAGGGAGGAATGTAATGCAGCTGTAGAAAAGGAATGTCTACACATAGTATGGGCACTGCAGAAAATTCACCCCTATCTGTATGGAAGGAAATTCACTGTAGTTAAGGACTACAGTCCAAGGACTACAATCCCTTAACATGGTTACATCAAGCCAGCCAGCAAAATGCAAAGTTATTAAGGTGGAGCCTAGGGTTGCAGGTATATGACCTGACAGTGCAGCACCGTAGTGGGTTCAGCAATGTCAATGCGGATGGACTCTCAAGACAGGGTGTGGGTTAATGTATTCCCAAACACTGTCATTCCTGTCAAGCAATGTTTCTCCAGGATCACTTGAGAAACTAGCTTGAGTCTTCAAAGGGGGAGAGAGGTGGCGATGTGAGGTATTACCAGCTATGCAAGGAGAAATAACACAGTGGACATGTAACATATGCTGGCATAACTAGCTGGAATTTGTAAAGAATTATATGTCATTTGTCTATCAAATTGATTTGTACAGGTGCTTGTGTTGAAAATGTTTTTGTAAAGCTGCTTGTGTTAAAAGTATACCAACAATGGGTCCTGCTGGACAAAAAATAAATATATCTGTATGTCAAACTGTATTGTAACTGTTGAAATGAATACATTGTAACATAGGGTACTGGAAGAAAAGTTGTTAATCTCAGTCCAGCTAACTTTGAAAAATAGACTGAAATTAAATTACCTGTTTTAGGCCATAAAGATTGCATCTTACAGTTCCGATTGCACCGAAAGACAATGTCTATAAAATCAGTACTAGAAATCCTACCATATTGTGCTTGGGGATGAAATAATTGCTACCCTGGAAGGGTGGAAATTTTGAAATGTTTTTATTGCTTCCACATGATATAACACATCTTAGCAAACCTGTGTGTGTGTGTGTGTGTGTGTGTGTGTGTGTGTGTGTGTGTGTGTGTGTGTGTGTGTGTATATGGTAACACATATGTGCTAGATTCCGGTTCAGTTTCTAGTAAGTCATCTGACTCTGGTTCCCACACTACCAATGTCTAATGTACCACCCGCATAGGCAAAATCTGCTAAAATCATTTTTCCGGTGGTGGGGGGATAATGCCTCCGTTTTTATTTATTATGACATAAAAAAATTACTTTTATTTATCCATAAATCCAGAATTAAGGCTATGATTCTTATTGGCATTTATATCCAGCTGTTTTATATGTGAATTTTCTAGACCCTTAGACATAAACAAGCAAATGCATAATGTCATACCTTTGTCACTAACATGCATAATGCTAGTTTAAGTTCATGGTGCAGCGAGGGTAAAATGTAAGACACAATGGAACATTAAAAGGATGGAAAAACACAAAGTGGAGTTACAGCTCAGCCATTATATTCTAGTAGTGTTATGTTAAAGACCTACGGTGCCACATTCCTTAATCCTCCCATTACCGTTCCATTCCTGACTTGGTTAGTTTAAGATACTGCAGTTATTCAACAATTTATTTTCTTCTGTGATTGAGAAAGCTTAAAGGAAACATGATTTGTTTCAAGAGAGATGATGTCAGTGTTTTCTGTTTCTGAAAGCATTGTTTATTGAGCATCCATTCCCTATTTAGCTTTGGATCATTCCATCATGGCAATCTTAACACATTTTAATAAATATATCCATCTAGCAGTAAGTCACTGCCCTGGTTTTGTAAACTTTCTGCCTGCAGATTCCACATGAAACAGGAAAAAGTGATGTAACACTATAATACATCTTATACACATCTAGAACATTTCTTAGTATGGTTATACATTTAATATATATTTTTTTTAATGCCAAGGCCCTTTACGGCTATCACTCTCTGGATGAATAGCCTTTGTTTGAAAGCCAAGTGGTCAAGGGACAAAGTAGAGCTGATCCTCATAATTAAATGAGTCTCAGTCAAGTTTTTAAACCTGTTTCTCTTTCATGACTAATTATTTTAATTTCTTCTTAATATGAATGTTAGCATAATACCCTTCCTAAATAAATGTGCCATTTATACTACATGCATTTTCACCTAACTCTCCTCACATTACTATAAAGCTCTTTTTTCTAGAAAAGTCTAATCTGACATGCCTTTTTAATCCATGAAGATGATTAGATAGAAGAAAGAGAACATTTTGATTTCTGGATTGATTATTAAGGAAACTGTTTTGAACTTCTTACATTTAGCGTCCCTCACAGTAATGATTTGATTAAAGACTTCACACTTTACTATGACATTTTGCTTGAAAATCATTAAATGTGATATGCGTATTTATGTCTAGGTAAGCTTCAGTTGTCAAATATTTTAACTAAATCTCAAGAGTGATCAGTCCCAATAGATGCAGTAAAAGAATGTGTTCTTGGTATTCTCTTTCATATAGCTTTACGTTCATTACCAATTCATAACTACATGCAGTAGAATCAGAAACTAACACCAGAGGTCAATTGTAACCTGAAGGAAGCACTGCAGATATTTCTTAATGTTTGTACCATGTGAAGAATGGAAAGGCCACAAGGAAAAGAAAAAAGTCAATAAGTTTAGGAATAGGCAGTAAGGATGCTTATATCTGTAAATATAGAGAAATCAACAGAGAAGGGATGATATATTAAGAGTTGCTTGTAGAGCTTAATATAATTTTGTCTGCTATATTCAATGTTCAATTAGGAGTGGAACTGAGGAACAGGATACAGTAGTATGCCATTTCAAATAAATAAGTCAATGTTGTTGTTTGTTTTTTGTCTTTTCCTGGTTACGGATCGCCACAGCAGAACTCCGGTCCACTAATGATTGGCAGTGGATTTTTACGGTGCCGAGTTGCCAGCCCAACACCCAGCCTTTAAAGAAGGCACACCCATTCACGCATGCACCTACCTGTGTCTTTAAATGTCACTCGACCACAGGGAGGACATGCAGACTCCACACAGAAGGTGCTCCAGCCGAGAAACGAATGGGAGAACCTCTTGCTGTGAGGAGACTACGCTAACCGCTGCACCACCGCGGCCTGTCCCATTACTATTTAAACTGTAAAGAAATTACATCAAGCTGCAACCTATAACCTTATTGCAGAAAACTAATTTATAGGAATATGTATAAATGTGTATACTCAGATGGGGTGCACAGGGTGCTATCTCAATGCAGAGCACACACACAAACTCTTACACATGCACTGCAAGTGTACTTAACAGCAAATTTGGAGAGACCCCTAATTTACAAATACCAATTTCTGTGGATACTGAAGGATGGAAGGAAACAAGAACAGAGAAAAACCCATATGGACACAGGAAGGACATGCAGATACCACACAGTAATCATGACAGATATAAACAGACTTAAGAAACAAGCAATCATCAGGCAGCTACTCTCATCAGGCAAAGCTAGGATGAAAGCAACCAGATGAGTCCTTGAGTACCCACCCCTCACTACAAGAAGTCCTCTAAATACTGGGGAGAGGCTGTGATCACATTAATCACAGAAAAACAATACAGCATAAATATTGTTTGGTTATTACCGGAGCTGTTTTCAGCAACACAAACAGGCTTTTGATGAGTACAGCAGCAGTACATTTAAATACAGTGTTTGGGTCATTTATAAACTACTGTGAGAGGATATTATAATAGTGCATATTTTGGTTACATAGACACAGCATGTGACACTAGAACTGTAAGAAAGAATGCAACAACAATATATAAAGGCAATAAACTATGTTGTATCACGTTGATTTGAGCGCCAATAACTTCTACCCAGGCTACTCTGCTATTTAAGTGCATTCAGTGTTCTGCTTTCCCCTCCATCTTTCCCTTAAGTCCTCACAGTTTATTCAGATGAAAACTCCATGGACTGCATCTCCATCAGCCATTCTATTAGTCTATTCCAGGATACTTTTGTATAATTAACAGTAGTTTGTCTTCACAGAACATCCCCCTTCTCCTCCCATGTCCTTCCTGCTCAGGATGGACCCTTCAAATTTTCCAGTCCTTTTCATATATACTCGTATAATGCCCCACTGTCTTTTTTCATCTACATTAAGAAGTCTCATACCTCCATTATCTGTTCTTATCATTTCACCTCATCTCAAACACACTTCTTGTGACTTACCTTTAGACTCCATTTAAAAGCCTGATATGGCTTTTTTTGTTCGACCTTTAAAATTGAAGAGAGTACCAAGGGTGTTGTCTGATCATGGTCCATTTGAAGAGAGTACTAAGGGTGTTGTCTGATCATGGTCCATTTGAAGAGAGTACTAAGGGTGTTGTCTGATCATGGTCCATTTGAAGAGACTACTAAGGTTTGTCTGATCATGGTCCATTTGAAGAGAGTACTAAGGGTGTTGTCTGATCATGGTCCATTTGAAGAGACTACTAAGGGTGTTGTCTGATCATGGTCCATTTGAAGAGAGTACTACGGGTGTTGTCTGATCATGGTCCATTTGAAGAGAGTACTACGGGTGTTGTGTGATCATGGTCCATTTCAACAGAAATATTACTGGTTTGCTTCTACACTGTCGTGTTCTAAGATTAAACCCCATTACTCGGTTTGTTAATGTCATTTGTCTGTTATGGTGGTCTAATCAAGGGGTAATAAACACCACAGGTCTTTATTCTATAGTTTAAAATTCTCATCATGACTATGTGGCCCGCATCTTCTACTGGCCAATTTATTTCTCCTCCTCCTAGTGTCAGATAAGAGTAAATGAGCATGTAAGCTAGGGAAAATGGCTGTTATCTAGCAGGGTAAGATATTTTGTATATTCCATAAACACTACCTTTGAAATGGAGGGGAAATTTCCCTGTATCTGCAGTGCTCAGCTGGCATGCAATGCAATTGTTGCTGGGTTAATGCCACCTTGTCTCTCTTGTATAAGAGCTGCAGTTCTGTACCATCTCTGCAGTGGTGCTCTGTGGCTGCCAGCACATTTCTAAAAACCTGCCTCAGGCAAGTTGAGTTGGTCACACTTGTGTCTTTCTTGGGCAGGATCTTCCTGGTAGTCTGATATAGGTCACTTGGAATATAGTTAGTGACAAAACACCTATATCATGGATAAAATAATCCTACAGCTTTTTCTTGTTCTCTCACCACACCCCACAGTTGATACATTACTGTGCACAAAGTTCAGTGCTTTGCACTTGTCTGCATTTTGTAGGTCCAATTTTCTGCACACTTGATCAGTCATTTCAAAGTCCTTTCTTATACCCTGCCATCCTCCTCTGCTGCAGTTGTCTTTGAGGAAATAGGAAAGTTGTTTTTCTTCATTTTTTTTCATTAAAGTCAGAAATTAGCACAGCATATAGGAAAATAACAAAATAAGTCATACTCCTCTAGTCATAGCCCTTATTCATAACATCTCGTCTCAGTCCTCCGGGTCCTATCCTTCCACCAAGTGTACTTCCATCATGCATCCATCTATTTCCTTAAAAACCTGCCTAGCCTCTACCCCTACAGTGTTCCTCACAATTTTCTGTGCCAGACCATTTCAAAGTCTTTGTCTATCTTGATTTTACCAGTGTCTTTCAGCAATCCTGTCAATTTCTCTTGTAACAGAATCTTACAGTCAGGTTTGACTGATAACTTCTTGCCATTAACATAGTTATTGCTACTTCTAGAAAAACAAAAAACCTTTTCCTCAGATTTCCCTCCATGATTTTGTCTGGTGGTTTTCTTTGCTTTACAATCCTCTGGTTCTTTCTTTGTTTTCTGTTCTATCTTTCTAACGCACTTCTTGGACTAGGGGATCTGCCAACAGACTGTCTTGATTCCAGACTACCCATCAAATCCTTGAACTTTACCCTTCCACTAGGGTTGTCAGTTCCCTCTGCAAAAGCTGCCCACTTTTCCTTCCATGCTGTCTTACCCTCCCTTGCAGCATGGTATCTCCCCTCATCTTTCTTTCTTCTTTTATCATCTAGTTGAAGTATTACATCACTTACGCCCCTTTCCTGTCTGCTACGATCTTCCTTTCATTCTTGTGTATTTCTGTTTTTCCCTACATACTTTGTGCTATATACCTAAAAACGTTGCTGCTCCTTCTTAGACCTGTCTCCCAGCTTCCATTGGACACTCCCCTTTGCTGTCCCCGCCTTCTTTGCTGTTATTTTGCTTGCTTCTTTTGTATTTGCTTTCTCCATCTCATCTTTTCCTTTCAGGTCAGTGTGTGTCATCTCTTTTGTCCTAGCTATGAATCTCAAATTCCTATTTACTGACACTGGCCTTCTCCTTCTCCCTTTCTGACATCCTTAAAATTGAGTACTCCATTCATGACCCACTTCTGCATCTTGTTTAGTCTTTGATGCGCCTCCAGACCACTAATGCTATCTATGATCCTATCCCCAATTAAACACATTCTCCCTATCAAAAAATCCTACATCATCACATTTGTCTTTGGCATTTCACATCCCCATACGGTGGTATGATCACTTTTGGTTAACAGCCCCATTACTTTAATATTCCTGATCCCACTAATCTTGGCTAGGACTACATACAGAATTCTCTCATTTTTAGTAAAGCCTTATACCAAGTGGCTGAACCAAATTATGGTTTAAGGCTTTCAGTCAATTCCACTGCTTCTCCATCCCCGAGCTCAGGTACTCTCGGTCTACACCAGCAGAGTGAGGTCACCTCATAGTATACCCCTCCTCCTCATTACCCAGATTATTTGCTCTCTCCATCAGTTTCTCATCTTCCTCTCTAGTGTGGCATGGGCTTCTTATACTGCATCAGTTCACCAGCATTTGCCCCCTTCATTTACTTTAAATACCACACTGTTTCAGTACATTTTCAACATGGATTCAAACCTAAGTCACTTCACTGGATTGTGTTCCTCTATCTCAGGTTCCTATTACATGATCGAAGATGCATTCTTTCAAATGCGTCTTGATCGAACTTGAAAGTACGAAATGGCAAAATATCAAAAAGGCATACAAGTAATTTCTTTCCTTGGGAAAGAAATGGCATGGCCACTTCCATTACTTTGCCATTTTCATCACTGTAGTGTGATCTCGGAGTTGGTATATTTAAGTAGGGGTGGGGGGGGGGCAAAGCCTCCCACTTTATATAATGTTTTAAAGGTATTTTTTTCTTTTGTGGAACAGCGATTTTTTTGCCTTGGTAAAAAAAAATCACTGTTCTAAGCGTTTGTGATTGTACGCTTTCACTTACATGGGGTCGATAAATCAGCGTTCGCTGACTTAATATAGACCCTCTGTCTCTGCAGTTTCAAGTTTGATATTCTCCATTACTTAGATTGCAACCTAATTTCATTTCACTTTGTTAACCAGGTGGGTAGACTGGCTGAAAGACCTTTTACAGCCCCTATTCATGCCACAGCATCAAAGATTATACATATATTGCATTATTAAATAGAACATTTGTGAAAATCTGCAAAGCAATAATCAGTAGTAACACATACGGTGATATTAAAGAAGAAATGAAGTACAGTCTTTGCAGAGACAGTGGCGAAGTTCTTTAAATATAACATTTACAACATAGTGGATATGTTATTTACAATAGTAACAGTTGGAAATGGTTGAATTGACATTAAGCAATAGGGTTCCTATTATATAATCGAAGACGCAATCCTTCGAATGTGTCTTGATCGAACTTGAAAGCACGAAACAGCAAAATAACAAAACTGCATACAAGCAGTTTCTTTCCCTGGGAAAGAAATCTCTTGGCTGACTTTTCCTCACTGTAGTGCGATCTCGGAGTTGATATATTTATGTAATGTTTTGAAGTTTTTGTAATTTATGTACCGTTTTGAAGTTTTTATTTTTATTTATTTATTTTTTGTGGAACAACGATTTTTTTTCCCCCTGGGGAAAAAAAAAATCGCTATTCCAAGTGTTCGGGATTGTAAGTTTTTGCTTACATGGGGTCGATAAATCAGCGTTCGCTTTTTTAACCGTTCGCTGATTTAATGTAGACCCAAGTAATATAGGCAAACAGAGGCAGTTTAAGATTCCACATAACACTAGCAACTGTTTTTAGTTAACTTTGAAGCAAGTTCAAACAGCTTCTCTTGAAAGATGGCCTTTTAATTTAGACAAACAGATCCAAAGTATTTTGTTTCCTGATTTCTGTATGATAGTTTTAAAATGGGGATTAAAGAGTATTTAGTAATCTTCTAGATCATCCCTGAGAGCACGTTTGGGCCCTGATCAATAACTTAGATTTTAAAGGGAGGTATTGCCCAGGTAAGACTATCTTGGACAGCTGAGAACTGAGCAGTACAGTAGCTCTGCTAGTTACTGGTAACCAGATGATATGTTCCAGCAAGACACAATGATGTATATAGCTGCCAACTAGAAGGACAAATCTACGGATTTTATTTATTACAGTCAGTAATTTATATTTTGTGTGCATTTGTTAAGTGAAAAGCGCTTATAGGGCAGACATATTTCAGTTTAGGTATGAAGACATTTCTTGCTAAGTACTGACAGGCTTTAGGATAAAGGAGACACGAGTTTTTATAACATAGTTTTATTTAAGAAAGTGTTTTCCCTACAACATTATTGATATGTTGAGCAAAACTTAGTTCAGGAACGGAGGTAATTGACAGATGTCTTTGCTCCGACACCGGAGGTAAGGTATAGCTTTTGTTGTCCTTGATTATTAACTATAGCATATCAAGCCGTTTCTGGGCAGCACTGATGTCCATAATTGTAGACATAACTGGATTAATCCGTGGTCTGTTATTATAGGCCCATACCTCTCCTCCACTGTCTGTCATTCTTATGCAGCCTAGAACATGCCCGCCTGTACCACTCCCTCTTATTACAGGTCCACATTTTGTACTACTGCAGGGTCACCTTTCTGCATCACTGCTTGCTGCTTCCCATTGTTGCATAAACTTCTTTCCCGGATTAGTAATAATATACATCCATGCTCTGAATCAAATTCTTTGTTCTTCTGCTAAGTTGTATGCCCATATTCTCTTATGCAATGCTGCCTGAATACATACGACTAACATTCTGTGAGATACCCTTGCCATTGCAGTCTTAGTTAAAAGTACCATCACGGAGCTGTGCCTTTCCAGCCCAGAACTGAAAGCTACTCTCCATTTTGATCACAAACACAGCCCAGTGACAAAAAAGCATGAATCTAACTTGTAATACTCATATGGACAATCATAGCATGGCAAATGCCACTGAGCATAGCAAATTTACACTCACTGTAAACAAAAAGCAACTCCCCCTTCAGACTCCAAAACATGCAGGTTGTATCCCACACCCATGTTACCAATACATACCTACTAATTATAAGATAGTTGCACCTCAGAGTAAAGGGGACTCTCTGGGACACTGCAGTTTTGAATTCTGCATACATTCAACAACTGTCATGCTTTCAGAATCCGTGTCTATTGCATAGAACTGGTATGTCCATCTGTCATGTCACCTTTCATTCCATCTTCCTACAAGTCCACTACTTCCTCCCTGATTGTGGCTGTTTGCACAAGAACTAATTCCATGAATGCTACTTCCAGTCTTCTAATTCTGGCTTCTCTTCAATACCCTTCCAGCTATTGGTGGCTACAAGTTCAGCTGCTTGAAGTGAAAAACTGTTGTCTTTATGCAGCAGAAAAGGTGTCCAGGCCCTTCTCCACTTGGGATCTACCTTGGACATCACCTCTCATACTTTAGGAAGTCTAAGCCCTGAACATATTATACTTAACCTGATTTCTCCTGGCCCCATGTCAATACTCTTAATTCACTTGACAAGACAGCTTCCTGCCACCAAGTCCTTTTGTCTATCCTTGCTCTGACTCTGTTGTCCATCTGAGATGCCATTTTGCCAACATAGCAGAGATGCTTTGAAATCAAAAATAATTATTATAATAAGGAGGATTCAGCCTTCAATTGCAATTAACTACAATACAAGGTGTCTGTTACAGTACGACTGTTTTTTCATGCATTTAAACATTGAAAGAACTGGAGTGGGTTTTGTGGGAGTGACCCATCTGTGGACATGGCTCAAATATGGGTGTTCCTTGAGTTTGATGTGGGTGGGGCTTAAGGGGCACCAGAGCAGTACTTCGCCTAGGGCGCCATTTCAGCTAAGGCCGGCCCTGGTAGCACCCACCTATGTTCATGAATACTAAGTCTAAGATATTTGTGTATCTAGCTGGAGAGCTTACTAGGTGTTTGCATTGATGAAGTCGAAAAACCTCTGAGCAAGTGAATTATTGGTCATATAAGTCTCTCTGGTCATATATGGAGGGGTAGTTGAAGCCAACCATAAGTATGGTGGTGGGCTGAATCTTAAAAGGTTCCAGTAGGTTTAGGTAAGAAGTGAGGGAGGCGATCTGTAGCTGTCAAGAATATGATAGAAGGTCGCACCTATGGTTAGTTGGGCATGGAGTAGCCCAGGTAAGTCATGTTGTTGGACCCGTCTATCAGAGTATTTGTCCTTTATGAACACTAAGACACCTACTCCCCTTGTTTTATCCTGAGCTAAGGGAGATCAAAATGTATGAAGGTCATTGTTTATATGGCTCCAAACCATGTTTCCATGGCTGCACATATGTCTGTGTTCCCCCAGGCTGTGGAATGCTTCCAAGGAGTGCAGTTTTTTATTTAAACTCTTAGCATTGAGTACCTTTAGGTAGTTGTGAGTGATTTCTTTTATGTTGGATGGCTTAACAACTTGGCACTGCTAGAAAAGGCACTTTGTGGATAGATAACGTTTTTGCTAGTATCCAGAAGCCAATATGTGCTAAAGATAGATATTTACAATTTCAGCTTTATATGTAAAACTATATTCAAAATGACCTAGAAACTCTATATATAGATGATTTTTAGCAAGTCTGGGGTTTACTCTTAGAATGTATGAAAATATTTATATTTTTCAAGGACATTATTACTAGTACTATAAGTTGTCATTTGAATTTTTATGTTATATGCTTCCTTTTTATCTTTCACCATTTATATAACTTATCTGTTGTGACAATTTAGTCTGCGGTGGTGGTGCTGCGGTAGCGTTGTCGCCTCACAGTAAGATGTTGTCCTGTTCGATTCTCAAGTAAAGCGTCTTCTCTGTGGAGACGTACGTGAATGGGTGTACCTTCACTGAAGGTTGTGCATCAGAGCTGGCAACTTGGTACGTAAAAATCTACTGCCAATCATTAGCGGACCGGAGTTCCGCTGTGGCGACCACTAACCGGGAAAAGCCAAAAGATACAACAATCTGTTGTGACAATTTAAAGATAATATAAGAGGGTTGCTAAGGATAGGTGTTTAGGGGATTTTCAATAAAGAAAATTTTAAGGTATGAGGTTAATATGGGTTAGTGATAGCTTTGTAAGGTTATATATAATTGAACGGTTTTGTGCTCAGTGGGATTTACAGTCTTGCTAGATTTATATTGAAATGCCAGAGATTATTAATTCAGTGTTCTAATATAATGAACAAACTACATCAAATTGATGTACATTTCAACAAGACATTAAAAAAACACATACTTTCTGCAGGGGGACTATACCCCCCTGCACCCCACACATCCTGCTAATTAAACATATTAGGTCCAAGAGCATGCAGCAATGGGGAATAATGAAAAGCTCCTTCCTCCGCTGTTGGTGATCTCACACTAACAGCCAGCAGCAGAATCAGAACCCAAATTCCACATACACACACATGTGCATGCATTCAAACACATGCATACACTCATACATATTCACACATCCTCAAACATATAGATACAGATGGTCAATTTTTCCCTTGAGTCTACATACATTGACCAAGTAAGTTTGATGTAATATAAAATAAAGGGAAAATCAACCCTATGAACTTGAACCAACCGAAAGACACCCATCTTGCTGACATGTTTAGTAATTGTTTCATTGGGACAGCCATGGTGTGTGGAGTTTACTGAATCAGGGTGATGCAGAATGTGAAGATTGCCGAGTTAAATTTGACAACTGTAGGGTGGGCATATTGAGAAATGTGATGTGGTGGTCTGAAGCTAAAAGAGTTTGAGAATGTGATGCGTGACATCTAATGCATTGTGGTTTTGCCATGACATGCATACTCCTGTTGATGCAGGTATTACAAGTTTCTAATCTAAGGGAGTATGTAGGAGTTGGTAAATTTGCAAAGATGTGCATATTGCTACACTGATTTTTAAGTGAAGTTGCAGACTTGAAGATAAAGGTTAACTGATAAGATTTCCCACCAACCATCGGATTTATAAATAAAAAAAGGGGAATGTATATCCATCCTAAATATTAGTGGGAAAGTTCAGTTATGTTAAAATAAAGAAAACATGGAAAACACCTGGTTGGCTGAAGTCTGAGTGTGCATCTCGAAGTATTTTGAATTATGAGATACATCTGTAAATTCATTATTGTGGTTTTTCAAAGTTTTCTAGGCTTAAATATTCCTTATTTTTTCTTTATTATATATCTGTTGGATAATTTACTGATTGTACCTCATACATTTTTCTAATATAGATAATTTGGCTCTTCATTTTTGTCCATGCTCCCTTAAAGGTAATATCAAGCTAGGGTTAATAAATACAGACAATAAAGATTATATTTGATTAGTAGCTTGTCCTGCCAAGTAGTTGGCTAGTTATATCAGATGTGGAATTTTATATGTAAAATCTGTCTAGTGTTTCTTGAAAATATATTTCAGGTAGGTGGTACAACAGAGAAAAATGTAAATGCTTACGAATAGGCTTGAAATGTGTTACTTTTTTATTAAATAAGAACTGCATGTGTTATTAATAGAATTCATATATAAATGCTTCCTATACACTATTGATTATTATGGAGCTTCAATAATGACACCCATCATGACTCATTTATTCAGAGCTTCCTGAACCTGGCTTGGACACCTGTGGCCTTGGATTGCATCTAAAGCCATCTGTGGACCTAAAAACTGGTAAGTATTTTTTTCACTTGCTCTACCTCCGTGCTATAAGTTCTGTGCTGCATTTATTGATTTATTTGAATTTATCAGTTGCTAGTCTGCATTTGTTAAAGAATTTCCTAAGAGTTGTTACTGTACAGCTCTTAGGAAATATCAGGATACTGTTAAAATGACCAATCCTCCTCTGATACTGTAAAGATTGTTCTAACTTTGCCAACGTTCTCCTGAGTTTGCCAAAATATTTCTAGGTTTTACAAAGTTTTTCGGTTCTGTATTTGTAGAAGTTTTCCTACATTTGCATACTTTTTTTTTTTTTGCATTTGGGAACATTTCTCAGAGGCTGTGATCTTATTTACAAGGATTCCTGATACTGCAGGAGTTCTGTCTTTTGTTGTAAAGCATTTATTACTGCATTTAAGCTCAAAACCATTTTTTTTTACATTAAGAGGGTTTTATTCTGCACTCTGGTTTGAACAATGGGCTGAGTCAACCCATCAGAGTTTTAAACTGCTGATGGAAGGCTAATTGTATATTTATCTGATTGGCCCGAGGGCTTAACGGTGTAAAAGTTGCTGGTATGAAAGACTTGCACTGCACTGGACAAAGATACTTGTGCCTTAGATATATATATATATATATATATATATATATATATATATATATATATATATATATATATATTACACACACAAACCTCTCCAGTTTAAAACCCTCTATAAAGAAACCCTAAATGCAGATACCAGTGCCTTATATATACACAGACCTCTCCTGTTTAAAACCCTCTCCATAGTCTCCCACTGTACACAGCTGCTCAAAGACCTGCCAGTTTGTGCAGATGGCAGTACCAGTGCAGGTAATCCTAGAGTATAATACTTAATCTCCCTTGTACCTTTAAGTGACTCTCTGCTACTCTTTCACATCTAGTAAGGATCTGGTGTAATGGATAGACGCTTCCCTGTCACCTTTGTTCCTGGCCTGGTGGATATGGGTATGTAAGAGATGTAGATGCACAATGTCATTGGAGGCCAAGCACACACACACACACACAAAAAATGCAAACAAGGTTGTGATAGTTACACTCAAAAACACTCACTACCAACACCAAGGAACAAACACACAGACCCACATATGTGGCGGTACTGACATTTAATCTAGTCAAGCCTTCAAGACCACCTAAAATATTTATCAGTGGCCCTGCAAACACTCTAAAAAGACAGCACCTCACACAACACAACTCTGAAAATCACAACAGCCCTGATTCCAAGCCCATAAGGCAACACACCACACAGCCAAACATTCTAGTTATTGGAAATTCCATAGCAACACATACTGATGTCCCCATTACCAGGCTACACAAGGAGAAGATTGCAGTGAGCTGTCTGTCTGGAGCCCGAATCTACCAAATCATGCAAGCACTTGGGTATTTAAACCACCAAGTACCAGTATGACACTTTCATAGTTCATATGGGTGTAAATGACCAAAGAAGCACTTCACTGGACTATATGCAGAGACATGCTGGAGCTCTCTGAATATACGTCCCTGGTGGGTATGAATCTAGCCTTGAGTAGCATCATACCTTCACCAATGATGAAGCCTAGTACCAGCAAAAACTGATTGACTTCAACAATTGGCTTAATTTCTGGCATCACAATAGGGGGAACCAATATCTGTCAGCCTAGGAATACATGATCGACAAACCATGATGCTGTGCCACAGATGGATTGCACCCATCACCACTTGTCTTCCTGACACCGACAATAACTGTCTATCCCCATAAAGCCTTTTCAGGCCATGCCAAGTTGTTAAACCCACCAAAGTAACAAACATCACTCATGACCACCTAAAGGTACTGCTGCTCAACCCTAGGAGTTTAAATAAAATAAACTGCACTCTTTAGAAGTACTACTCACCCTGGAGAATGCAGGCATATGTGCAGTCATGCAAACATGTTTCAGAACCGTTTAGAGCACCAAGACAATCAAAGGCAATGCTTTTCATACATTTCAATCCCCATCAACTCAGGTTAAAGCAAAGGGAGGAGGTGTCTCAGTCTTCATAAAGGGCAAGTACATTGCTAAACTGGCCTAACAACATAACTTGCTTGAGCTGTTTCATACCTAACTAACCATAGATGTGACTGCTTATCATAGCCTTGCTAGCTACAGATCCCCTAACATGAGTCTGGAAAAATCACACATCCTACCTAAACCTATTGGAATCTCTTAACATGCAGCCTAATACCATACTAATGGGTGACTTCAACCACCCTTCCAAAAACTAGAAGACTTATATGACCCATAATTCACTTGCTCAGAGGTGTTTTAACTTCATCAACCCAAACACCCTGCGCAACTAGTTAGCTCCTCAACTAGTGGTACAAATATCCCAGACCAGATACTCACGAACATGGGAGGAGGATGCTCCCTCCCATGCATTAACTTCTTTCTGGTAACATTGGACAACAAAATGATCTCCATTAGTACTAAAACTTACCTAGAACCTTCACCAAACTCCAAGCCTGTTTAGAACTTTGCTAAGGCCAATTACCTTAAACTAAGTGACAGTGTATTACACTTCCTAGGTTAATACTAGGATAACTGGCTTTGTGGCCTATTTTAAGTGACGTTAATTACCCCATGTGAGAATCAAACTCCACGCCTTGTGTTTTTAAGGTGAACACCTTAACCATTATGCCAATCTTCCAAGCCAGTCTGAAGACAAGTGACACTGAGTCCTACTCCATGCTTTACACAAAGGCACTATAAAATCACATCATTAGCTGCACAGAGGAGGCAGTACCAGTTTGAGTCAAGCCTATGATTACTGCAAAAATAAGCCACCCTGACAGACCCTATATAAATAGTCTATTCAACAAAAGGAAAAAAAACACTCTCTCAAGCCAATAAGGAACAGACAAAACAGTGCAAAAAGACAATCATCAGTCTAAACAAATTAATTAGAAAGCTGGTCAAAACAAACTATGAGACAAAAATAGCCTCCCACGTGAAAGATGACCATAAGGCTTTTTTTTTTTTTTAATTATGTTCATAACCTCAAGGAAAACGCTTAGCAATGTGCAGAGTTAATCATGAACGGCAATACTTATACCCAGCCTTTAACTACAGCAAACCTGCTGGCTGACAAGTTCAGCTCAAACTTCTCCCTCCCATCACCTCCTATCACACCCAAACAAATACCCGCAACCATGCCAACAACTGTCATTATGACAAAACAGGTCTTTACTGCACTTGCATAAGCCAAAAACACAGCCTCCTTGGATCCTGACAACATTCCAGGGCGCTTCTTAAATAGCTTAAAACAGAACCTATCAAGGCCATTAGAAATCCACTTTAACCACAGCCTCTGAATGGGCTTTGTCCTGAACGAATGGAGGACTGCCAAAATTGTACCTCTGCACAAACAAGGCCCAACAACCCAGGGAACTACAGACCCATAAGCTTGACCAGTCTCATCTGCAAGGCCATGGAGTGAATTATCATGGATCTTATCAATAATGACACAGGAACTCTCCAAACACTGGACCAGACTCAATTTGGCTTTGTCACAGGGAGGTCTTGCCTGCTCAATCTGGTGGACTTTTTCGGGAAATTTGCCAGGGCCATGGATGAGAGTAAAATGGTACCTACTGTTTATCTAGATCTGGCCAAAGCTTTTGACACAATTCCCCACTCGGGGATCATAGATAAACTTACTGAGTTAGGCATAAACCCCTACATCATTATACGGATAGCAAATTGGCTCACTGTCAGGAGACATGGTGTCCAGATAGATGAATCCACCTACAATAAGAAATCTGTTATTAGCTGTGTCCCACATGGCTCAGTGCTGTGATCCCTCCTTTTTGGTACATACTTCTCTGAAGTGAAGACCAATGTTGTGGGCTTCTGGCTCACCAAATTTGCTGAAAAGTGCAAGCTGGGAGCAATCATTGAATCCTCACAGGATGTTGACATCTTACAAACTGGCCTAAAAATGATAAAAGACTAGTGCCAAAACCATAGTCTGAGACAAAAAGCTAAAAAATGCATACGCGTACCCTTTGGTAAATCAGATCCTTACAAATTACAATAATGATAGAACACCCCTAAAAGCAAACCCAGTGGTGAGGGACCTATGAACACACATAGATAGTGACATAACCAGGTAGCTACAGTAGTGATAAAATCTTTTGTGTCTTTACGTATAAGTAAAGGCATGGCATCCAAGTCAAAGGAAGTAATTGTGCCACTGTACTTGGTCCTTATTAGGCCCATAATAGAGTACGGTGCTCCCTTCTGCATGTATCTAACCAGGCACTTATACCAATTGGAGATGCCCCAGAGGTTTCTCACTAAAAAAATACAAAGCATAAGACACGTCTTGTGCAGACTGACTAAAGGCCCTGTTCCTTTACTCCGTCTTATATTGTTTATTGAGAGGTGACTTATGCCTAACCTACAAGGCATTCTCTGATCCAGCCCTAATGAAAATGTTACATATTCACAAGAAAAATTATACAATAGTTACATGTTCCATGGTCCTTAAACTAATTTGGGACTCTAACACAACTTGCTAGGGAGGCAAAGTTGTACCCCAACGACTACCTCGTCTTTGGAGTGAACTTCCCATCTTCATAAAACAAAACCCGTTCCTCACGCTCTTCAAAAAAGAATCTGGATAAATGCATGGGGAACCATAAATTCACCCCGGGGTAATGGCCATGTCCCTTATGGGCAAAGGCAATCTATAAAATGATGTAGGTCTCCAACACCCTAAGACCCACTACCCTGATAATTCCCCAAATATGGATTGGCATAGTAAGATATATTTTGATATCCTGGTTATTATTGGCTAGGCTTTTAAAGGCCCTTGTGCCATTAGCCTAGTAATCACCTATGAACCTATATGACATTTGCAAGGTGCTTTGAAGAATTGTCCAGGTTTTGATATTGAAATCTAAGTATTTTTGTTACTAGACAGTTTTAGGGTGCATTTTGTATAGCCAAAACTAAAAGGAGAAGAACACGCCTTTAAAATTACAGTGAATATATTTGTCTAAATAAAAATTGTGTGGGATGGGGGGGGTGTCTACCTTGCAACATGGCAGAAGCATAGTTACAGAAAAAAATCAGAAGAAATAAAGTCTTAGAATGATGGAAAATTATCCAAAAAGCATCATACATTTTTTTTTTCTTTTTACAGAAGAAAAATTATGCATCCAAAGAATTACTTATAATGTACGAGGTCTCTGGCCTCTCTAGTGATCACTGCAACAAGTTGGAACAGAATAAAGAAAATATCCAAAGTTAGTAAGCACATTAATTAGATAATGGAGACTTACACCCATACTCTAAGAAATTTACTAGCATAACTAGAAGACCAGTGAGAGAAAAAGGGCTCTTTCCTTATGTCTGTAATTGTCCTTAGACTAATGGGAGAATGCCTAATCAAACTGCACCAGTACCAGACATATTCAGAGAATTTCTTAATGTATTGGGACTTTTTGTATTAAGAATGAAACAGTTACAAAATCTAGGAAATCAAAAATGATGAAATTGTTGTTTGCAAATTACATCAGGCACAAAGTAGTGTATGGAATAATAATAATCTGGGGGCCTTATCCAAAAGCTAGCATGAGTAAGTCAGAAGTAGGAAAACAACAATCTACTAAGAGCATCCGTGAATATGAAAATGAAGTTATAGAAGATTAAAATATTTGAACTTGTAAAGTCTTACTGTAGATATTTAAAAGGAGACTTTTTCAGGTATACAGGGCATTTACATTTAAAAAGAAATGCCTTTTGCAATATTTGGGTTCATCAAAGTAGAGAATATCTACACAATTTGTTTAGGAGAGTATATAGGAATGAGACAGATACTAATTACTTCTGTAACAGAGTACCTTATTCATGAAATGGACTATCAAATTATATTAAAGAGAACACTAGTTTAGATATTTTAAGAACAAGTTGGACACTTAGTATGGGAGTAATAATTTTAGTATATTAGCAGGATAAAAGATTATTATTACCCGTGCCTGAAATATTTGTATGGACAGTTCTTTAAATGGTTCCTTAACTAACTCATATTTATATCAAATTTAAGAGCCCACATAGAACCAGGTCTAAATTCAACACTCAGCATCCAACCGGCACTTTTAGGGTCTAGGTGATGCTACTTGCATAAGTTATTATTTACTATATTCATTTTCTTCATTGCACATTTTTACATGGTGTTTTATATGATTTTATTTGATATTGGGGTGTATTGTTTTAATATTGACTTGATATATTGCATATTATATTTTGTACATTTTAGATTATCAAAAGGTAAATTATTTCATTCATATGAAATTAATGTTTAGATTATAGTGCATATTGTAGGTCCTTTTTTATGTCTTTATGTATTTAGAATAGGTATTAGGTACATCTATTATGGACATATCTATTTAGATTTATTAACTTAACTAGTGTATCACAATTATTCTATAACAATATATTTTGTGTGTTGTGTTTTATGTTATTATCATTCAAACAAATGTATGCCTCGATTATCACATTGATACGATGAATTTAATGGGGCAATAATGTGGGCATTTAGATTAAATATAAATATCAATTTAGTATAACTTCTCTTTTTTAGGAATTAGGAGAAGTTTTAATTGGTCTTTTTGTGATTAAAATGTTTTTCTCTTTAGATAATGGGTAGATATGATTTAAAAAGGAATTTCTATTGAGTGCATATTTTTGGAAAAGCATATAGGTATATGGGATGTCATCCCACTTTTAAATGTTTTAATAGATCACATTAATTGATGCATTTAATTGAGTAATTGATGCTAGTTTTTGTATTTAAAGGCTGAAGTTTTGTTATTGATTGTAACCTGATGAAGCGCACCGGGATGGTGCGTGAAAGCGCTTGTTCTTCCTTTTTGTAAAATCAATTAAATAGTGGATTCTACGTCGTGGTGGTTCCTTGCAGTTTTTCCATTCTTAACTAACTCATAGGGAAAGAGAAAAATGTGATGTGGATTAAGCTGACAACATATGACATCTCTCTCCACATGTATCTACTTTAGATGATTGAAGTTTCAAAACTTTGAACATTGCATGGCCGAGGACCATATGATTGAAGATTTAAAACTTCAAACATCCAATAAAAAAAAAATAAAAACAAATTTCTTTTATGTTTTTGATAATGCATCAGCAAGGACCCTTACATTTCTATAAAATTTTTTAATTTCTATGGTTTCCCTAACACTGTGTCTTGTACATGTACAGGTAAAAACTGATTTGGTATGTTTACTATATTTAATATACAAGGGATATCATCTATGACAAATTACCTTTTGCTCTCATATCCTGCACTTTATACTGCTTCCTGTTTCCTCTATCATAATTTTCCCTTCTTAACCTTTTTATATACATTATTCAAGATTTTTTTGGGGATAAAACCCTTTTCAACATTTGCCATTTCACTGGCTGCTTGCTCAAAAGTTTCATTTGAGAAACAGAGTCTTCTAATTGTGATAGTCCCCTCATGTAAAGGTTTCATTTAAATGTAGGGGCTAGGAGACATCTGGTGAGTAAGTGTGCATTTCTTGTAGTTATTTTTTTACCACCAATATAGCGAGTGATCTGAAGTCTTTTTTTTTTCTTGCTACTAATAAAGCTTGAGAATTGTATAGTCATCCTTGAAGGAAATTATTTTTTAAATTAAAGCCTTGGATTGGAATAACAATTAACTCGTTAGTTATAAATAATGTAGAATGTTACATTTTAGTAAAACTAGAAAAAGGTGAGGCCACTATCTATTGCTATAAATAAAAAAATATATTATTAAAACAATATTTTAATAACAAATAAGAATTAGTGAGGAAATGGTTAAAATGTAAGAGGAGAGGATATTGAAAGGAAATTAAAAAAATAGAATATTGTTAAGGACAGAAAGGAATACCAGTTCCAAGCCTTCTTTTGGAAAAGAAGGCTAAAAGCTCCTGCGATAACCAATTAGATCAGCATTAGTACAGAGAATATCATATATAGACCATTCCAATGAAAAGAAAGCCTTTTAGGTGTACAAACATCACAGCTAGCTCTATTACTAAGGCAGTCACTGAAAATAGCAGATCAGAGTCATCAACAGATGTACAAAAGAACCGTGAAGAACCACCAGGACCAGAGACATTCAGCTATAGTGGATGCACTTCATTCTCAAGCCACTAACCATTTAAGCAGGACATGGATGCAATTGGTCAAATGAAACCCACCAGCAGGAGGGCACACAAAGAAAGCAGCAGGACTTACTACAACAGTCAGAGGAAAGGGCAAAACAGGTAATGTTTTTCAATTTTAAAATTTATAATTTGTCCACTAGAATACTGTCCCAAATACAATTGGGTGCATTACAAAAGGGTTTTTCATTATTCTGTCCAAAAGAGTCAATATAGTCAATTTAATTTTGGACTTGAACTTCACAAGAAAAATAAATGCTGAATTAATGTTCAAAAACAATGGGTCTATTCTTGATGACATCTAAAGTACCCAAGTTTATATACTTCACCATTCCTTTCTGTATTGCAAGCTTATGAAAATAAGCCATAGGGATATTGGGGACATTAAATAATAAAGCACTTAAAACCTTCAGATTGGATCCAAAGAAAGAGGGGCATTATCTGTTTGGTCATAGATCTTTTTGGATCATTAAGGGAGATAAGAGGGGTAACTACAGTGATACATGAATTCAGGTGATTATGCAGATAAAATGTTGGAAATATTGAATGATAGGAGTATTACAAACTGGTGAAGCTTCATAATATTAAAAAGTCTAATACAAAAATATTGATCTATGGTGTTTTGATAAGTTGTCTAATGAAATATCAAAAAATAAATGATTATTATAGTTCTGCATAAACAAAGTAGGAATTTAATTTGGAATACCCAAAATATACAAAGATGAAAGCAATCCACCCCTGAAGCCAGTAGTTTGGGAGAAAGGGTCCAATTTTTGTATGGTTTCTAGATTTGGTGGAAAAGATTTGTTTCATCTTGTAAAGGAGAGGAGAGAGAGTCCTTTAAATACAAGCTTCATTTTTTCAGATAAAATTAGTGACGTTAAAATGCAAGTCTGTGGGCGCAAGACTGACCCCTAATTATGAAAATTTAGTGATGGCTTATTGGGAAGAATATATTTTAACTATGAATGGTATCAGAAACAATGGCCAACAGCCATGCAAATTATCCATTCAGTGGACAGTGATAAGGACTTGATTATCAGTATCAATTGGCAGGTTCTATCCTCCCATCCAGAAGCAACAGAAATTTTAGATGATTAACCCTTGTTTATAAACAAAAAGATGAAACATTTAAAATCATTTTTTTGAAAGGAATAGGAACACATTAAAAGGGTAAGGGAGGTCTTAACTTATAAATGTTAAAACTGAAATTGTTGCAGACAAATTTCTAAGGGAGATGATTTTTACTGTGGATCTACTGAGATTACTTATAATGCACTTGGATATTTTATCAACAATTCAGATTTTGTGGTCTACACAAGTATAGTGACATCATGTGATGGTTTCATTTTAGACTATCCTATATGAAAACTAAGAAAAATAGCATATGAACATCATTATGCTATTAAAAAATAAAAACATAGTGAATGCACTTCACAAACACTCTATATATTGTTTAAATTGTAAGAAGTTTTTTTTGTGTAATTCAGAGTGAATGAGAACTGGATGGGAGTAATAAAATGTTACAATGGCAAATGAGGTTATATTCTAGTAAATCACCAGGATTAACTGGAATGATTTAAATTTAAACAAGTTCTGAAAATATAACACGATAGCAGATGTTCATAATGACAATGATTACTAGTATTTAATTTTATATAAATGACTGGTAAGGTGATTAAATCAAGATAAGTATTTTAAAGGGTATATTTGTATGTGTTAACATTTTATTTGCAGTCTGATGAAGTCTTCTCTAGAAGAAAACAAAGCGCTCACTCAGTTTTTTTGTTTTTTAGTAAAACATTATATATATTAATTGATATACCATCAAAATGTCACAGCTGAAGTATGCGACAACGGATATGCAAAAGTAAGTTTGCACAGATTTGTATGTGCAAAAAAAACATGCTGAATGCACAACAGAGAATGGTATTGTGTGTTCGCTGTTGTGAATTCGGCATACTGAGTGGAGATCTCACTATAGAGGGGATCAGGAAATGTACCCTTTCCCTCACTGTAGTGCAATCTCTGAGTTTGTATATATAAGTAGCAGGGGGTGTGGGGGGCACAGCCTCCCACCACATGGGGCATGCAGGGGGCTTGCCCCCCTGCAAATGTGTGTTGTATGACACTGATGTAGTGGTATGTTCGAAAAAATGTTGACAATTCAATTTCTAATTGTTGATTTTTTTCGTTTGTTCTTTTCCTCGGTCGCTATCATAACTTTAGTCAATGTTTTTTGAGTATGTAAGTATTCGCAACAAACATGTTCAAAATTATGATTGTAAATCTATTAATTAACAGCAGTGGTCTTTCTTTTCTTCTTTGAATAATATAAAGTTTGACTTGTGTCCCAGGTTATCTTTGTATTCAGTGGCTGAAGAATTGTGTTACTGTAATAGAAATAAAAATTGCTAAAAGGAAGCCTTACTGCTTCAGAAATCCTCAGTACTGTGGACTATAAAAACAAACTGTATATTATTTGGAAAAGATGGAGATAACATGTAATGAGATATGGCACGGAGATACCATCCTTCCATGACTGCTAATCCATTTTATCTTTTGGAGGGTGACAGAAATGTTAGTCCCTACCCTAGTAACCAATGCAAGGCATTGAACCCTGTTCTAGAGAGAGTCATGGTCTGTTGAATAATGTATACTGTGACTCATTCACTGACTCACTAGCTCACTCAAAACACTACTTGCACAGCTATGGAAAATTTGAAGAACTTCAGTTCACCCACTACCTAGCTTTGTAACACGGGAGAAAATCAAAGCACCAAGGAAAAAAACACACAAATGCAGGAGAGACATGCAGACTCTAAACAGAAGACACCTAATGTGAGAATCAAACTGCAAATCTCCTTGGTATGACTGCATAAATGTAGATATAGATTTAACAGCTTTTTATAACACTTTTATAAATTATGTTTTCCTGGTTTTGTGAAGAAAAAGTGTTGACTGATATTCCTGATATACTTTATAAAGTTTTCATATATCCTTTTCTTTCCTGCGAAGGCCTGGACCTGACACACAAGAATGCATTAAGAAAGAAAGAAATCTTGTGTTAAACAGTGGAATATGGATTGTTTTTCATAGGTAGGTACTAGGCTATTGGCCCTATAGCCTATATAAGCCTAGCCAAAAAGTTACCCTGGCTTTCGCCACCCAAAAAAATTATTTTCCTGTGCCCCTGCAGAGCAGAGCCACAGAAGTGATCCCAGCGGTGAATTTCCTATTTCCCATCCAATCATCAAGATTTTTCTTGAAGAGTGCTAATGAGGAGCTTTGTTTGATATAGATAGGTAGTTTGTTCCAGAGTATGGGAAGTCTCTGGGACAGGAATCTATCCCTCCAGCATGTTTTGTTTATTGTGGTGATAAGGTTTAAGTCCCTAGAGCATGTAGCTCGGTGGGACTGGGATTTCTTTAAGTGGAGCATGTCCAACAGCCCTGGGTTTGACATCGCTTTGCATGATAGGCAGAGATTGCCTCTGAGTAGGTGATATGCAACAGAGTAAAGCTGGAGTTTTTTTAGACTGTCTGCATAGGGCATCTGTTTGAGACCAGTAATCCTCTTTGTGAGGTATTTCTGTGGCCTTTCCAGTTGTTGTAGATGTCTTGTGAGGTACATACCAAAAGGGGTGTTGTACTCTATAATGGGTCTAATGAGTGATGAGTAGAGGGGAACAATGACCTCTTTTTCCTGGATGAGAAACCTGTTGTGATGAGGTGTGCCACATAGAAGGATTTCCTAACTACTGTGGTGATGTGATTATCAAAGAAGAGACTACTGTCCACCTGTGTCCCCAGGTCTCTTATCATACTTTCAGTGTTCAGTAGACTTCCGCCTATGTGGTAGTTCATGGGTACAGAGTTTTTACCAAAGGGGATGACAGTGCACTTTTTGGCATTGAGCTTGAGGCCATGGCTTTGATACCAGGCATCTGTCTCAGTGAGGCCCTTTTGTAGGATGTCCACATCATTAGGAGTTTCTATTATGGCCCATAGTTTGCAGCCATCTGTGAACTTCATTAGCCAAAGTCCTTCTGGTGTTTGGTATGTAGATATCAAGCAGGAGACGGCCCAGGACTGAACCCTGTGGTACTCCACTTGTCACTGGTCTGAAGTCAGATTTGGAGTGTGCTACTTTCACAGTGTGGGTTCTGTCAGTGAGCCAGTTGGCAACCCATCTTGTGACATAGGGATTTATACCTAGTTTATTGAGTTTATCTATAATTCCAGAGTAGGGGATGGTGTCAAAAGACTTGGCAAGATCTAGATAGGCTGTGTGAATCACCTTACCCTCATCTACAGCTTTGGTGACTGCTTCAAAGATGTCCATCAGGTTTAGGAGACATGATCTGCCTTTTACAAACTCAAAGAGTTTGGAGATTACCAATGTCTTTGTGTATAAGTTCCATAATGATACATTCCACGGCCTTGAATACCAGGCTCGTCAGGCTAATGAGGTGGTATTTCCCAGGGTCCGTGGTGGCTCTCACTTTGTGGAGTGGGATAACCATCGCTGTGCTCCATTCAGTGGGCACAAAGTCTGAGGTGGGGCTATGACTGAACATGGTACTTAGGTGGGGTGCCAGTTCATTCTGTCGTTCATGTAGAATGCAGAGTGGGATGTTGTCAGGTCCCATGGATGCTGACCCTGACATTCCTTTGGAAAATCTCCATACTGTATGTATGTTATAGTAACAATAGTTCTTGCATCATACTTTGCAAGTTACGCAAACAGGTGTACCTCAGACATGAATTTTTCCTAGACCCATCACCCGGACTCCACACTGCTGCTAACATTGCCAGTGGTATCCATGATTACTCTGGGTGATACTATTTTAAGATGACTGAAGTTTTATCATTAGGTAGAAGGCATTCAGCTTCATCCCTTCTTCTGTATGAAGCAAGTAAAAATCTTTGATTCAGTATGTAATTGGAGTCTATGTTTAGTGGGATGTGTGAGAAGTCTCTGAAACTTAACCCTAACAAGACCAAAGCAGTTGTGATTTATATAACGTTAACATTCTCCATATCTCCATAAGTTTACTATTTAGTAATTTATTTATATGTTATTTGGTCCATCTTGGACCATATTCAGTCATGACCAAGGCTAGAAAGACAATAGTGAATAAAACAAATATGTGGACAATTAGCCAATAATAACCAATAATGCAGCACATTTTGTGGACTTGGGAGAAACTGGAGTACCTAATGAAAATCCATGTAAATGTCAAGATATTCAAACTTTGCACAGTAACCAGAAGATAGCATTAAACCTCAAGAACAGTAATGCCACTGAGTCAACATGCTAACAGGTTGAATATTGTGTCCAAAAAGCAATGTTTCAAAGTAATCCTCACTGATAAGAGGTCAGTGAGAACAAAATGATAGTGTCATTATATTATTATGTTTTTTATCAGAGATAACTACTGTACTTATCTTTATCTGGTGTTACCATGTTCTGATCACAAATGCTTCTAGGTACTTAAGAAAAGCCATCTCTGCACTGAGTGATTGTTCCCATATTACCATATGTCATCAGTGCTTCAGAGTTTCCACTAGCCACTGGAGGCAGATAATGCTGACATTTTTAAGAGTCCCAATCACTAATTTTTGAAGAATTACTGGCTCCCTGTTTGAAGGTTTGTGCGTTTTATTCAGTTATGCTCATTCCCTGGATGTGCTTAAGAGTTATCATGTTTCTTTATTTTTTGCTTGACACTTTACTCCTGAGGAATCGATTGCCTTATCACCTTTATAATAGCTTAATTGTAGATGGTTTTAAGTGTTCGTTAAACATCTATTTATTCCAGCAAATTTGTTTAATTTGATGATGGCGTGAGTTATTTTAGTCTTAACATATTCAATGTTTGTGATACTTAGAGTTTACTTATTGATGACCAACGTAATAAAGATTAAAACGGCTGCAACAAAAGAAATTCTAACCTTTTTCATGTTATTTCTGTTTCTCTTTCTCTCACACACACACACACACACACACACACACACACACACACACACACACACATCACCACTACAACCACTTCCATTAGTGCAGAAATTTTGTATACCACCACCACAGTAGACTTATTGTTCAAGGTCATTTCAGTGAAAAGTGGTGTTCCAGAGTCTGATTTGAAGTAATATTACATTAAGTGAATGTCATTTGGTTAAAATTCTAGTGCCACATTATTTACTAAGCCCTTAGTTTGAGCATTATAGATGGTATCATGCACACTATTAAGTGCAATGTAGGGTCAAGTCTTAAGCCTAATAAAAAAAAAATGCCTAAACCTAGGATTATTGGTCTATAAGATAATGTGTCCAGTCGAGGGTGTTTAGTGGACTTACTATCCATAAAAATAGTGTTGGTTATGCTTGTGTTTCAGTGATACCTTAATAAAATGGATTCCATTTTTACTCTGATTTTCATCTGTGACTTCATTGTCTTCAATTGCATTCAGACAAATAGCCTTGCTTCTTCTCCTCCCCAGCATTCACATTATCCCTGGAAATGTAAATGACTATAACTGTGATCAAGCAGCTTCAACAGGAATTGTTTCAAACTATTCTTGCCCACTCACAATAACTATTTTCTGACGGACAATACCTCCGGTATCTTACTATGATTAAGTTAAATAAATTCTGCACAGGAGTTTACTTAACTTTTGTTTCACACACACACACACACACACACACACACACACACACACACACACACACACACACACACACACACACACACACACACACACACACACAAAATGCTTCTAATAATCATTTTAACTGGTATAAATGCTGGATGCAGTTGGTAGTCATTTGCTTTCCCCATACAGACTATCACCTGCCCACTCTAAAATAACTTTGACAGAATGTGTGATGCACAATTAAAAATCTTAATTTGCACAAACTTTCCTCATCTATTTTAGTTCCCTATTAAAATGTCTGATGCTTCAGATTAGCTCAGCAGCATGCATCGCAGATCACGGATGTGATTAGGATAGAACAGTATGCCTAACACATGGCACATGTTATTGTTCATCAAATCCAGAACTAGGATGTGGACCATCGTCAGATGTGGACTGCCTACAGCTTTACTTATGAAACTTTCCAGCAAATCTTTCATCTCACCATTTTTGAAAAGATAAATGTCAAAAATTACTTAATAAGGGTCTCAATTTTGTATCTACATCTTTTGTTTCTGAACATGTTTTGGTTAATGAACTGAATGACTTCTGCAGACTTATTAACCTGAAAATATTGTTTTGCAGACTTAGATAATTCTCAAAGATCTACTGGGTTCCAGTTTGGGAGATCGGACTTTCAACCTCCTATGGACAAACATGTAGCCATATTTAAGGAATGCGTTATCAAAGACCTACATTTCTCTCAGGGTTATCAGCCTATTCAAAATAACCTAACCAAACAGGAACAACAAGCATTACAGGAGCTTAGTTCCAACCATAACATAGTTGTCATACCAGCTGACAAGGGGGGTGGCATTGTAATAATGGATTGGGAGATGTACCAGGCAGAGGCACACAAACAACTATCTGATGCCCGTTTTTATATACACATGATTGTCGATCCCACACCCAATTTTAAAATACATATTGACTCATTTCTTGACTTAGCTAGGGAAGAGAGCATCATTAACCAACATATATGTAATCAACTTCAAGTTTCATATCCTGTTCCTCAGTACTTATATTTACTCCCAACAATACACAAACATCCAACATGTCCACCAGGCAGACCAATTGTTTCTGGTAAGGGGTCTCTTACTGAACCGGTCAGCTTTTTTGACATATTATTTAAAACCATTATTACCCCTGGTTAGGTCCAGACTTAAAGACACCATGGAATTTTTGAACATCAGAGATACACAATTGGAATCTGACTGGCTTCTTTGTACATTTGATGTCACCTCCCTTTATACCAGCATACCACATGGTGCTGGTTTACAAGCGATTGAATATTGGTTGGACAAATCTAATTTATATACTCCTGGGTTTAACAATTTATTAGTCAAGCTAACTGAATTTGTTCCAACTAAGAACATTTTTTACTTTGAGGGCCAGCCTTATTGGCAGGTTAGAGGTACAGCTATGGGAGCATCTTTTGCTCCTATTTATGTGGACCTGTTCATGGGATTTTTTGAGGAACAATTCATTTATGACTCTAATAACAACATTTTTGTGGAAGAGCTAGATATTTGAAGACGTTATCTAGAAGATTGTTGGATGGTGTGGCGGGGTGATGCGACATTGGTACATGAATTTGTTAGATATCTCAACAGCAATAGATGGGATATTCAGTTTACTTTAACTATTGAATATCAAGAAATTATTTTTTTGGATGTCCTAATAACTCGACAGGAAGACCACAAATTGGAAACTCGGGTACATAGGAAATTTCCAAAATACAACACATTACCTCATGCTTCCTGTCATCATCCCCACCACATCATTAACAACATACCAAAGTCTTAATTTTTACGCATGAAGCGGATTTGCTCTTCGGAAGATTCCCACCAGGAGTGCCAAAAAGACCTTACACAAAGACTGATAAACAGAGGCTACAATAAACATCGTATTACCCAAACTGCAACCCAGGTTAAAGATATGCCAAGATCACAACTTTTGGAATACAAACACAGTACTGGAGATAATACACAGACACCCCAACCCATCAGATTAGTCACCACATTTGGAAGTAACACACCTAAATTTAGGGACATCATCAACAATCATTGGGATATTTTGCAGGCGCATGAACATCTTAATGAGATATTACTGGATCAATGTGCTTTTTTTTTTACTGTAGGGGCAGAACGATCAACTCACATCTTACACACTACAAAAGATACAACCCACCAATTCCAATGCAGAAAACACTATGTGGTGACTCTCTAGTAGGCTGTTTTCCTTGTGGTCACTGCAGTGCATGTAAACATATTTTCAAAAGCAAAGAATTTACTAGTTGTAACACTTCTAAAGTGTACCAGATTAGAATTTTTGGTAACTGCAGCAGTGACTGGTTGATCTATTTAGCTACATGTACGTGCTCACCCTTTTATGTAGGACAAACATCCAGACCCTTCAGACATCGCATAAGTGAACATCTAAGTGAGATTAGAAATAACAGAGTTTCCAACGCTCTATACAAACACACTACTATACACAAAACTGCAAAATTTAAGTTTACTATAATTGACAAAATTCAGATGTATAGAACTTCCAAAGCAGGTTGGCATGAAATACTAGACAATATGGAGTCCTCTTGGATCACCAGGCTGGGAGCTTTATTCAGACCTGGTTTAAATGAATTAAGTTGAATTTTGCTTTGGTAGTTCCATTTGTATTATATCCAGGGTGTGTATATATTTCTTTAATTTGGGGACATATAAGTAGACACTAGGATGCGCTGTAACTAAATTTTCTGTTGTACTGAAGAAGGCTTATGTTTTAGCCGAAACCGGTTTGCTTTGCTTGATGGAGTTGCCACAATAAAAGCCATTTAATTGTTTCTTCCTTTGTGCTGGATCTTTTGAATGTACTATTGCTTATGGTTTGATCCGTGCACTTTGTCTACCCTGAGTGGGTTTGGTTCGTTCCTGTTAGAGCAATTTTGTGACCAGCACAAACTGTCCGTGTCCATGAGGGACATAGGTGCTACCTCCAGCTTGAATTTATGGTCACCCATCCAGTTGTCAAGGTTGCACTTGGATACGGTCATTGAGGAGCTCTGCTTCACATGTAATGGGAGCTTATTCCAGAGCAGTGACAATCACTGGGAGATATCCGTCTCTACAACATGTCCTGTTTATGTCACAGGCCAGGGTGAGATCCCTGGAACAAGTTATTCTTTTCCCATTTGATTTGCAGATGTGCAGCATTTCCACTAGGGCAGGGTCTGAGACTGCTCTGTAGGCCAGGCACAGGTCGCCTCTCAGCAGCCTGTATAATACAAAGTAAAGTGACAGGGCTTTCAGTCTTTCCATGTATGTCATGTTTTGGAGGGCCTGGATTCTGTTGGTCAGAAACCTCTTTGGTCTCTCCAGTTGCTACAGGTGTCTGGTGAGATGCGTACAGAATGGAGCATTGTACTCCATTATTAATTCAATAAGGATTAAGTACAGCGGGACTATGACCACCATGGTCTTGGATGCGATGCCTTTATTTATGAGATGTGCAACATAGATTGCTTTTCTTACCACTACAGACACATGGTGACTGAAGTTTAGATTGCTATCAATCTGTGTTCCCAAGTCTTGTACCACTGAGTATGAGCTTAGAGGGGTGCTTATCTGTAATCATAATTAGCAGGGGTTACTACTTTGCCAAAGTGGATAATAAGGCATTTTTTGTGTCATTTTAGATTGTGAGTTTGGCACCAATCATTTGTCTGTGTCAGCCCTTTCTGTAATATGTTAACATCATTGGGGGACTCTATGATTGCACCCAGTTTACAGTCGTCTGCAAACCTGGCAAGCCACTGGCCATCTACTTTTACCTGGATTTCAGAGAAATATATTCTAAACAGTAGAGGGCCCAGCACAGATCTTTGTGGCACTCCACTGGTAACTGGTCTACTGGTGGAGGTTAACTCCCCAACTTTGACAGCGTGCATACTGTTAGTTTAGTGAGCCATTTGGCTACCCATCTAGTAATGTATGGGTTAATTACCAGCTGGGAGGGTTTCTCTATGATAGCTGAATGGGGGATTGTGTCAAAGGACTTGGCTAAATCAAAACAGATGATGTGTACTGTTTTCTCTTCATCCAGGGCTTTGGTGATATTATCAGAGAAGTTCACTAGGTTTAATAAGCAAGATTTAATTTTGACAAAACCAAACTGGGTCAGGGTCAAGGGTTGAAGTCACTTATGTCATTGTGAATAAGGTCCAAAATGATTCTTTCCATAGCCTTGCAGGCAAGGCTGGTTAGACTTATTGATCGATAGTTCTCAGTGTCAGTTGATGGACCCCCTTTGTACAAGGGGATTACTGTTGCTGTTCTCAGCCCGTGATGTTATCTGGTCCCATACAGGCAGTGTTTTGGCCTTGGAGAATGCTTATATGACCTGTTCTTTGGAGATGCTCTATGAAGGACTGGTGTTACGAATGCTTTGGGCATGCCATGTGGGGACAGGGGGGTGAAGTTATTGTCAAATTTGTCAGCTAACAGGTTGGCAATTTCCTCAGGTTCAGTGCGAGTTGTACCACCCACTATTTATTTATTTAATTTATTTATTTACTGGGAAAGTTTAACTGAGACAGAGCTCATTTTCAGAGGAGACCTGGGGAGAAACACTTCAAATGCATATCTTTGGAATGTGGGAGGAAACTGGAGCACCCAGATGAAACCCACATGAACACAGGGAGAACATGCAGACTCTGCACAGAAGGCACCCCAGCAGAGAACTGAACTCAGGAACTTCTTGCTGTGAGGCGACAACACTAACCGCACACAGCTGGGAATTCCCTTTTAGGTTTTGGACATAGCTTAAAAATGCCTTATGACTGTCTTTAGCTAGGGTGGTAATTTAGACTCATAGCTAGCCTTAGAGGAATTTGATTTGCTTGTTCAAGCTGTGGAGGGTATTATCTCTCTGTTGAGCAAGTTCCCTCCTGTTCTTAGATATCAGTTTCTTTCTTTTGTTGTACAACTTGTTTATACTTACAGTCCACCAGGGTGGCTTGTTTTTTTGGGAAGACCTGGTTTTGTTCCTGCTAGGTACAGCCAAGTCAATGCATTTGTTTAAGTGGCTATATAGGGTATTTGTGTATTCCTCTGCACAGGAGTTGTCATTGGCTATGTTGGCAGGGGCTTTGAAACTTTTTCTACCATTGCTTAGTAGGAAATAGTTTGCTTTGGAGAAATTTAAGATATTTACTCCTGTGGGGTATCAGGTTTGATCTTTACTTTAAAGAAGACAAATTTATGGTCTGGCCTTACTAGAAAGGGCAACACACAGAAGGTAGTGCAGTGACATTTGAGCCCCTTGTGGGGATGTGGACTAACTGTTCCAGGACATTTGAAATAACAAAGTCCATGAATCTCAAAGCAATCATGTTTGTGCTCGTGTAAGTCATCCAATGGATGAAAGGATAGTTGAAATCTCCCATGACCAAGGTGTTTGGCTGTATACTGACCAACTCTAGCAAATGCAGGCCAGCAGTGTGCTTCTCCTGGTTCATGGCAGGGGACCTGTAGCTAGTGATTATGTGGATGGGTATTTTACCTATAGTTAATTGGACCTAGAGTAGCTCAAGAGAATCATCCTGTTTCAAAAATCTCAAGTTGTATTTGGAATTAATGAAGATGAATACAGCTCCACCTTTGGTTCTTTCATGTGCGTTTTGAGGTCTGAATGTGTGAAAGTCATTGAAGCCTTGTATGGCCAGGATGCTCTCAGTAGCCTTGAACCAAGTCCAAGTGACTGCACAAATATCAGCATCTTCCAAGGTGAGGAGTGCTTCCAGGGAGTGCAATTCACTGTTTAAACTCCTAGCATTAAGCAGCATGACCTTGAGTTTGTCTTTTAGTGGATTTCTTTATGTCTGAAGTTTTGTTTTTTGGACATTGTTTGAAAAATGGGGGAGATAAGTTTCATTGCCAGTATCCAAAAAATCCTTGAGAAGACAGATGGAGGCCATCTCTGGCAAAGCAGTGTGGACTGTCGACCATGTCTTTCCAGGCCGACATATGCTGGATCCCCCTCAAGTGACATCAGAAGCTAAGCCAATTATTGAAATCAATTATTTTTTGACTGCATTGTGGTATCATGCTTGGTGAAAGTAAAATGCTGCAGAGGGCTGGGGACATACCTGCTTTGGAGACATCTGATAGTTCAGCCATGTCTCTTTTCATATAGTCCAGAGAGATATGTCTCAAGTCATTTGCACCAACATAATGGTAATTGTTGCTGAATAACTTGAGTGTGTGCATGATATGATGGATCCTTGCACTTGACAGGCAACTGGCTGTGACCTTCTCCTTGTTCAACCTGGTGAGGGGACATCTGTCTCTCTCACTATTAAGTTGCCTATGACCAGAACATTTGGTCCAGTATATGGATAGTAATGTAAACAATTAATTCTTCAGAGTCAGCGGTAGAAATGAGCAGTTCCACACTATCAGCAAATTCAGAAGACATAAGCAAAATGAGTGATTATGATGATAATGATACGACAGTTATATTTAGGAGACAACCTAAGAAAAGTGGCACATAGTCACCAGGTTTAACAGCAAGATCACAAACCCACAACACTAGGTAACTCTGCAGGCAGTGACAATCACAAAGTCAAGTACATTGGGACATTACTCTACATGGAAAAATCCCATGCACCTCAACACCAGTGTCTCCAGACCCACATAAATACCTTCTAGATAACAGCAGAACCTCAGAGGTAACAGTTCACTGTAACACCTTTACAAAGGATTGGTAGGAGCAGGTGCATGTCACACCTCAGGAAACACCTAAAGCATTGTGCCAAAATATTAAGGTAGAGTGCACTGCTGCAGAGTGTAAGCTAGAAATGGTCAGAGTAAGAATCTCCAGGACTACATGAAAATGATAGTGAATAAGAATAATAGCATTATCACATCAGTCCTCTAGTATGGTGGTTCAGACAGTGACCATGTCCTTCTCCATTTGTGCACTATGGAGGACTTAAGACTCAAATAGGAGTCAGTGTTGGACGACGAAGGATACTGAACAGACACATGGGAACATAGCATGCAACACAAGTGCTCCTCATGTGAGATCACTGTGAGATCAGTGTCTGTAGGGTCACCTGCATCCAGACGGATATGTAATGCCAGCAAGTCAGCATTCATCTCTCATGATACACCCCAGAGGTGTAGCCGACTCACCCAGTCCCTGAACTAGGACCCCACTCGTATGCTCATAGTGAGAAACAAAATAAAGAGAACGCTATAATAGACTGCTCAGTTTGAAACACATACACCCTTCCCAGGCACTCCCCCTTGCTACCAGCAACAGCACAAAAAGGGTGTTTTTTGTACCAGTATTTCAGAAATGCTGGCATAGAAAGAATGCAGGAGCAGAACTCAGTTTATGCTCTCTAACAGGTTTGGCATTCCCCCTAAGCCCCACCCTTGGTACACTACTGACAGCCCCTCATTTACATTACATGCCCTTTCACCTGCCTTATCTTTAGGAGACATTGCATGAGATACAGTTCACCTTTGCCTAACTGTAAATCAAGCTACACATTTTAGGCACTTGAAATATAAAATCTTTCATTTTCTCTACCATGCCTTTCAGTACACTGATGTCAATGATTAACTTCAAAAACAATTTAAAACAAAGAAAAGAAAAATATGCATATTAGTACAGAATATGGAAAGTGAATGAATATGTCTATGTATTATGTAACCCAGTATTAAGAGGATTTCCATGTTCATGTATTTCATCTGATTAATGGCAATGCTTACAATACAAATGTTTACCACCATGAAGGGCCCATTCATTTTTAAGAGATTCAATTCACTAATGGTTAAGCTGAGACTTTGAACAGAACATGTTAAGAATAATGCACAGTGTTGAGAGAGTAACACACACGTGAAAAAAATGCATTACATGAGTATCCTGATATCAACACTAGCAATGTTGCCACTTCCCCCTCAGCACTGCACAAATGATGATTGGAATTCCTGAAGACACAATCTGCTGTCTATGACACCATGAATTAATGTAATGTGCAGTACCCTAATAAAAAACATTAAATCATTTCTAATATGTCATAGGCAAAAGTGGAGAAATATAATATGATTAACTGTACTGGAAAAAATAAGAGACAATGTCTGATGAGCAGTAACAGACCATTCAGCACACAGCATAGCCTGCACATAGCATTGCATGCATCAGTTAGACTCTTGTGTTTTTGTAAGAAAGGAAACACAAGAATGTTATGGTCCACAGTTCCGAACTAGACACTGCCTTCTACCTGTGCCACAGCATTCCACGTATGAGCCTGCCACACAGAGTGCCTTATATCTGCTACCAGCTAACCATCATTCACAGTAGGACCTGCAGGGAAAGCATGGTTCACTTCACCACCAGACTGGTGCATGATCAAGTTGTGCATCCTATATGCAGTATATAGGACAAGGGCACCCCCAGACTCATCCGGGAATCTGAAAAGAGGCTTTTAAAATGCTGCAGACTCTCTCAATGACAATATGAATCTCTTCTGAAGCTCCTGTTATATTTCTCATAGATGTCATGAGCCATAGTTCTAGTGGATATCCTGTGTTACCTTAAAAAAAAAAAAAAAAGGAGGGGAGGCAGGAAATGTGGCTTAGTATTAAGAAGTAAATTTCACCAAGAGTGACAACTTAAATGTTAATAATTATAATTTCCACTTACCAACAAGATGACAATGGGGCATCCTACCATGCAGGAAAAGGTGGCAGAGTGAGCTAGTATGCCAGATATGGGAATCATATGCACTACCAGGATGCTGGTCTGACATGTTGGTGATACATTCCTAACACGCTCAGGCATCACACACTACCTGGCAATTGATGGAATGTTAGCCCTTTCTATTGAGGTAGTGGTCCCCCCTGTGGACCGGATAGGGCACTAATGGCAACATGGGTGCAATCTCACACCAAGAACCTCAGGGAAATGTGCCACCCCACAAAAGGCATGAATTGTCCATGCACAGTTCTGAGGTGGCACCGGGAAACAGATGCACTGTGCTACATGAGCCAAGAGTATATCAAAGAACTGCTGAAGTATCCACAAGGCAGAAGTATGAGGAAAGCATGTCCCCTGTCACTCTGGAAGATCTTTGTAGCAAGTAGTCAGGGCTATACCTACCTTAGTATCCACCAGGAATAGGAAGTCTATGCATCCCCCTGTACCAGACTGTGGGTGATGCATGTAACACCAAGACTCTTACAATATCCCCTGCCCACTCCGATTATTAAAATTATAATGAATAATTCTCTGTCTATACCTTCATCTTGTTAACCAGCGAGTACCACTGGGTGCAAATGGTTTTAGCTTGACCAAGACAAGGAGCTCACACCAAGAAGCAACAAAGCTAACAGAGAAATTGACCATCTTCACCAATTGCAAATAAGATAGAAATGGAGCAGTTCGGCCTTTTACAATGCATTTGTGGATGGCAGAAAAGCTTCACAATATGATTATGAATCACAAACAGGTGACAAGAGAGCACATTAGCATACAAAGTTTTACATCATTTCTCATTGCCATGTCGTTATTACTTCATTTGCAAATATGTACTCAAGGTCATGATGTACAGCTGCAAACTACCTGTATGAATTGTGGCAGAGTTGCACCGTACACATGGGCAGTACCGGTTGTCTTAACGTGTACATGTACTATGAATACCGCTCTAAGTTTTGTTAATTAAATGGCACTAACGAAACAAATTACTGCCATGCTGCAGTTCCCTTTCTTAAATTATTATTTAAACATGTCTGAAGTATTACACCCCAGATGGGCCATCATATAATGCAGCATGGAACTCTACTGCAGTTGTTATTTTTTTGTATTATCTTAAACTTCCAGGTCTCCAAATAAATCAAATGAGAGAAGATTAAACCTAGGATGGATTTTGCTTTGCTTGTATACATAGAACAGCAAAACAGATTTGTACTTATCTTGTGTACCTTTGGATAGAAATCAACTGAATTTATTTCCTGATTTTATTTTTTAAGACAACTGTGCACTTTCATTTTTAATTACTACAATTTAAATAATCTGCATTTGGACCTTTTTAAGCTTTTTAATGGTAAGAGAAAGCTCTTTGCTTACTCCATGCACTAAAGATTACTGAATAATTACATTAATATTGACATAATTATGCTTGCCATTTCTAAGTAGTTTCACCAAAATATTTTTGCTTGAGTGATTAAGGACTACTGTCATTAAATCTCTGCCACTTTAGTGCATTATACAGAATAACCGTTTTTACTATGACTACATATTTATATTTTGAATCATTAAATTTCATTGCAAAGCATTAGTGAGTTACTTTAAATGTGCATTTCTCTTTTCCTACTGCTCGAGAAACATCTTTAGAGTGTCAGTCAATGTCATTTAAGCTCAGTTTCACAGAACATGTCCTTTGTTCCATCTGTGTGTGTGCCTCTCTCATTTTTCTGCAAATTATTGCATACTTTCAAACTGTAATTATCTAAGCTTAAGAAAAAGCAAACTTAAGAGTTAGGTTTTGCAACATATTTTTTATCAGTTTTGTTTCGGCTAATGTTTTAAACATTAGCTTAACAGAACATTTGCTGAAAAAAATGCAACTTATTAGATATCTTGCTTTTATATTTTAATTTTTTTCTTCTGTTTTTCTTAAGTATTTGTTGAATAGCCACTGCTCTTGTTCTGATAAAGACTTTGAACATTGATTTAATCTAGAAAATGTATTATGCACTTTATTTTGAACATTTGCTTTTAGCTGGGCATTATTTCATTGTAGTGCATGGAGCACTGCGATTATGCTCCAGTATCAGCAAAAAGTAAGTTAAGCACTTCAGTAGAGTAAAACCAGATATTAACAATTCCTTCACTTTATGTACAAATATTGCCCTAATGTGTTGCTGCCCATTTGGCATCACCAAGAGCATTACCACTTTAAAAGCCAGCAAATACGTTGCTCTTTTTCCTCTTCTTTAAATGGTAATTCATGGAGCAGATAAAGCTCCATGTAATAAAAAATAATTATGTTCTTGTCTCAGATCATAGCATAGTATTGTGTGTTTTCGACAAGGATGCCAGATGCCAAGACTCCCTCTTAAGTTTCATTCTCAAGGTGAATTTCTTGGCATCCATGTTGTGAACACATAACGTGATTGAAAACCCGATCATAACCCTCTATATTATAAAAACTTTTTTTTTTTATGTTTGCTTTGCATATTGCTACCAGACTTATTTTTTCTAGATGCCATTTTAAATACTAGCATGCTGTGATTTTATTCACTGCTACAGAGAATAAAAAAAGTGTTATTTGATCTCTGTTCTATATTTTGTAGTGAACAACAAAAATTTAACTTTACACTATTTCCTAGTGAGAAAGCCAACAGTACAAGAAATCATTGTTTTTATTTAACTGTTAGCACTTAAGATAAAAACATATATAAATATATCAGTTTGGGGGTATTTTTGTGGCATTCTGTGGAGTGCTAATATCCCTGCTTAATCATAAGTAATTTGTATTTCTGCATTTTTTGTTAAACCCCAAAATGACATTAAAGGGATTTCCATGCTGACATAGTTTTATGTGCTAGCCAAGATTTTTTTTTCCCGTATTGTAGTCTACATTCTCAGGAGATTATCATTCAGGCAAAACAGTTCCTGTAGTCTTACCTCTCTTTCATGTCACTTCTAGTGGGAGTGTTATGATGTTTTGCTTTCTCTGAACTGCATTTTGAAAATGTAATTTCTTCAGTTTCCGTGAGTAATTTGAATGTTAAGTCTGAATCATATGTCAGTCACTCTGTTCTTTTTTTTGTATTATTAAGTGGAATCAGAACACCTATATATTATTTCTGAGAGTTCATTAAATGGTTAAACATCTAGTTACTGAACTTAGTACTAAATGATAAAAGTAAATAAACACATCCATTTGCAGACATCAAAGTCCATACCCTCCATAGCTGGCAACGTTTACTTTGGAGACAAAAAAAACAAACAATCAAATGCAGTAAACTCTCAGTTAACCAGAATTCAAGCAGCCAGAACTGTCAAGCAACCAGGAAAAAAAAAATCAAAGAAATACAGTACAATTTTCGGGTCTATATTATAAGAATGAAAGTGCATGTGTGACTACACAAGTCGACACATAATGCACGAAACTTGAAAATAGTGAATGGTCATGTAAGCAAATTTTTCCCAAGGGAAAAAAAAACGTAAGTGGCCACTCACAAAAAAAAAAAAATAATTTAACACCATAAACAGGAGGGGGGCTTTGCCCGCCACACCCCCCTAACTAAATATACCAACTCTGAGATACCACTATAGGGAAAGAAAGGGCAACTCAGTGAAGTTGGCCAACCATCTCCTTGCCCTATAATATATTAATTGAATCGCTTAAATGCGATTAGATGAATGTGTCGCTGTTTCCGTATTCACTTAAAAGGATTTTTGTGCTTCTAATATAGACCCCAATTTTCATGTGTTGCACTTCCTGTTTCCCCCCGCAGAAATATGCCTTATATTTTTAGAGTTTTAGAGCTTTAAAAATGAGGATAGGAATAAATTCCCTCTCTCTCCAACCTAAGAACAACTCAAACCAAACAAATAGCATTGGGTACAGTATTAGTCAGGCCTGTTTTTAATAGTAACTTTCAAGCAACCAGAAACTACAGTTATCAGGCATCTACCAATCCCCATAGGTGCCGGTTAATGTAGAGTTTACTGTACATACATACATAAATTGATTCTCAAGGTTACACCAGATGTAAACCGAACCTAAATAGATACAACTAAGACAGTATTCGGCCTTGGAAGAACTTGGGGATTATATAAACTATATTTGTAGCAAATGCAAATGCCAAGAATGTCTCATTTGTCTACAAAATCTACACCTTTTAGGATTATTCAGCTGATAAGGTCCCTACCACTACTGCTTAATCCTATGAGGGTTCTTCAGGACATAGCCACAGCCTCATCCAGAGCATATCCAGAACATAACCCACATTCTTATCCAGTACACACCACACAACCTCATCCAGAACTTATAGCATAGTCTCATCCAGTAATGTACCACACAATCATATCCAGAAAATATCCCACAGTCTCATACAGTTTGTGTCTTTCGGCTTTTCCCGGTTAGGGGTCGCCACAGCGAAACTCCAGTCTGCTAATGATTAGCAGTAGAGTTTTACATGCTGGCTTGCTGGGCCTAACGTACAACCTTCAACGAAGGAAGGCCCATTCACGCATGTCGCCATACAGAAGACGCTCTGAGAATCGAATGGGCAATGTCTAACTGTGAGGCGACAATGCTACCGCAGCACCACCACCGCGGTACATACCACTTGTTATCCAGAACCTATCCTACAATCTCATCCAGTACATATCACACAACCTCAAAGAACATATCCCACAGTCTCATGAAGCACCACATAACCTTATCAAGAACATATCCCACAGTATCATCCACTATGTACCACACAACCTTATCTAGAACATACCCTCAGTCTAATCCAGCATGTAACACACAGTCTCATCCAGAACATATCCCACACATCCACATCCAGGACATAGCCCACAGTCTCATCTAGTATGCAACACACAACCTTATCCAGAATGTATCCCACAGTCTTATCCAGTATATATCCCACAACTTCATCCAGAACATATCCCACAGTCTCATCCAGTATGTACCATACAACCTCATGCAGAACATATCCTACAGTCTCTTCCAGTACATATCACTCAACCTCATCCAGAACATCCCACACATCAACACCCAGAACATATCAAACACACTCATCCAGTACGTACCACACAAACATAACCAGAACATCTCTCACAGTCTCATCCAGTATATACCATACAATTTCATCCAGAACATATTCCACAGTCTCAAGTAAATCCTACACATCCACAACATATCCCAGTTTCATCCAGTACACATCACACAACATCATCCAGAACATATCCTGCATTTTCATATAGCACATAACACAAAACCTCATCCAGAACCTATCCAGCAGTGTGATCCAGTACATCACACACATCCAGAACATATCCCACAGTCTCTTCATTATGTACCACACAACCTCATCCAGAACAAATTCTACAGTCTTATCTAGTACATATCACACAACCCCATCCAGAACATATCCCACATTCTCATACAGTACATTCCACCCATCCACATCAAGAACATATCCCACAGTCTCATCTAGCACATGCCACACAAACTCATCCAGAACTTATCCCACAGTCTCATTCAGTATGTAGCACACAACTTCATCCAGAACTTATTCCATAATCTCATCCAGTGCATACCATACAACCTCATCTAGAACATATCCCACAGCCTAATGCAATACATACCACACAACCTCGTCCAGAACATATCCCACAGTTTCATAAAAAACACACCCCATGGTGTCATTCTGTTTGCATTAAAAGCTGGACAGCAAAAGATGCCATATTTTCTAGGACTTTCGCACTCTTCTTCAAACTTCTGTATCACCACTTAACATCTCAGTTACTCACTTTAGTATTCTACAACTCAGAGACAAGCAAATCATAAAATACAGCTGTCTGATCCAGTCTGGCAGAGAAACAAGTTATATCTGCAAATGAAGTGATGTTTTGAGAATATTTGAGACAAATATTTGAACTGTACTCGAGTCAGTATCTGCTAGAATCTGACAATGGGCTTATTCTACAAAACGCCTTGTATGGTTGCATCCATGTCTCATGACATCACTTGTGAAATTATGGAATGCAGCAGGAATGATGCAAGACTATCTGAAATGTATTAGTTATGCCCTTACTTCTCTCCATTCGTTTCTTAAATGCAACACTTTTTGACAGAACAAGAAAAAAAAATCTAATCTAATCATTTTAAAACCGATCTTGAAAGTTAAGTGTAGGACAATACACCTTAATATACAAAATATTTAAAATTGGAAATATTTTGATGCTCATTTGCTCGTTCTGTAATTTTTGTCTTCCTAAGCAGTAGGTTTTGTTTATTGTAAACTACAGATATTTAGAAATGTAGTGGATCAAAAAAACACGAAATTCCCATCTCTAAGTAAGACCCGCTGATCCTGCTATAAGCAAAGTTTTAGTAAATACTGTAGTATTTCAAGAGTTAGGACAGTCTCCATATAGCAAAACAGCAATCTCCAGCATTACTCCAGTCTAGAACGTAGGCCAGTATCCATGTAGAAATATCCATAACAGCAAAACCTGCTTACATACTGATACTTTTTCACTTTTTGATTAGCTGCAGTAAGTTAAAAGTTGCCATCACTGGCTTTCCAAGTACAGGACCTTCATTTTGCAACTTAACATTCTGTAGGAAAAGAAGAATGTAATGACCTTCTGAACTTCTTATTTATAACAACCTAGCCTGCTACAAACCCCCCCATGACAGTCCGCAATTTTTTCAACTACAACATAATGCACAGAATGGACGATTACAGTTCCTACCCCCCCCCCCCAATTTTCAACTTGAAATATGAGCCTTTGCTGTGTGTTTCATACAGTAATTACAGCTGTTGAAATACTTAAGAGATTGGTTTGCATTTTATACTCCCTGCCAATACTTAAGACTTCAATGGTGAACAATGAGCATCTGAGCATCCCTGAAAGTGGGAAGTGTAGTTTGATGCAATATTTCTGTACAAGAACAACCTTATATATAGTTAACCCTGTTCTAACTCTTCGGATAACCTCCCAGTTCAATATCTCAAAATGTCAGCAGAATTCATAGCATTTCCTATTTCCATCCTCATTAACAGATCCATCCTAGAAGTCTAAGTCCCAACACTCTGAAAAAAAACTCCTCCAATTTCCTGCCCATTTCACTTCTATTACCCATCTCCAAATTTCTGGAAAAATGTATCCACTCTCAGCTTCTTCACTACCTCCTAAAAATGGACTTTTTACACCAACACTGTACAGCTTCAGACCTGACCATAGCACTAACACTGCCCTGCTATCATTCACCAAAACTGTTAAAGCTCTTGACTCAGTAAAACATGTCGCCTCTCTGTTCCTTGACCTTTCTAAAACCTTTGACACTGTTCCACATCATTTTCTTATTCAAACACTAAACCTTGGATTATCCCCTCCATCTACCAAGTGGTTTACTAGCTATCTATGCAATAGACAGCAGGCAGTTAAATGACTCGATTCCATCTCCTCTTTCCAGGAAACCTCAACTGGAGTTCCCCAAGGCTCCATCCTTTGTCCACTCTTGTTCAACATCTTTACTAATGGCCTACATACATCTGCCCTGCAGAGTACACTCATACAATAAACTGATGGCTCAACAGTCGTCTGCTCTACCATCTCTATCTCTCATCTTCAACAAATCACTCAAGCTGCTTTCACAGCCATAGAAAGCTGGCTCACTAATAATCAATTACTACTCAACTCCTCTAAAAACAAACTCATGCGTTTCACCCCAAATCTCTCTCCCTAAATAAAAGCCAATTCTCATTTTCTCAAACCACCACCAAAACAGAACTTGTTCCTCATACCAAACTTCTAGGTGTCACCAATGACGAACACCTCAAGTTTATCCTCCATATTCAAAATAGTATTTAAAAGAACGCACCAGAAACTAGGTATTCCCTACAGGCACAAATTTCCTAAATCCACACATAAAACTCATTCCTGCCACCTCCTATCTTCTCCCCACTCTCTTATATGGTGCCCCATTCTTACAAATTTACAAACTAACCCTTGTCCCGCCCAACTCTTAACAAGGTCTTCCATACCTACATGCCCTCTAGATCTCGAGTCAGAAAACAAGCAACTTTTAGTAGAACACCATCCCAGGATATCTGATGGTCAAAGTCTATACACCTGCTCCATAGCTAAAATCTGTAACTCCCTCCTCTCAACCATCAGATCCAACTACATACCTGTAGTCTTTAAACACTCACTTAAGGAACACCTCTCTACATTCTAGAGCTGCTCCTGCTTGATTTCTGGTTAGTCACCCACCTCTTCAACCATGCACGCCATCTTCTTCTACATGACTCTTTCTCCTTCCACCTTCTCTATACTATTCCATCTCCCCCTTTCTTCTTTACTTCCTATCCAACCCTATAGAATTCTCTCTGATAAAACCGCTTTATGTATTCACACACCCACCCCATGTTCCTTGGGTGCCTTTCTAGGAATTTTTCTTCATCTATACCAATCGTCTCCTTTTTCAGTCGTTGATTTAGGTACATGCTTTCTTATTTTTCCCTTGTAATCTAGATTTGTAATACTGTATATATATTTTTCATTTCTCTTTTCCTCGAGCTGAATATTTTATCATTGCTCACAACTCAGATCTGTAGAACTATATATATATATATATATATATATATATATATATATGTATAGCTTGTAACACTGTATGTATTTATCTGCTAAAATGAAATGTCATTTTGTAACTTTTGTAACTATTGCAATTTATACATGTTGGAGCTTTTCTCCCGGGCCTTCACTGAAAATGAGTGGGCTTTCCTAGTAAACAAATGTCAAATAAAAAAAATATTGGAGTCACTATTTATTTTCTTTGAATAGGTGGAATGATCTGTAAAACACACTGATTCCAGGCATGCTTCCTTACGCATACTGAAGTCAGTAGTACCCATTCTCTTTAAATGCATGGACAGAGCTCCAACACAGATGGACTCATTTTGGTGCTCTTGTGGTGAAAATAATTTCTCTGGACTCCATATAGATGCTTCCTGAAGCCCATGCAATTGTTTCAGGTTGCAGGTGTAAACACTTTTCCACCATAGTAAACAGTTTAGATAATCATAACTCATATTTTACCTGTTATTTAACTTCAAATAATGTTGATTTTAGTCAACAGCTGCTTCATTCTCTTCTTTCTTATTCTGACTGCCCACAGTAATAGGTTAGCAGTTTTGCTTACAATACCTTATAACCATTCAGCTACCTGTACAACAGCTCTTTGGAACTTCTGTGATGCTTGTAAAATACAACAAACAGAAGCACACCAAATTTTGAGCTTTTGTCATCTAATTTAATTGGCCAGAATCTCTCATTTGCATCTAGTACTGAAAAGAACTTAGCATTCTAGGAATTTCGGGGGACACAAAAAAAAAAATCCATGGGCTGCAGGCTACTATTCTTACAAAGTCCAGTGATGATTACGGAAGAAAGCACTTAATAAAACTGTGTTACCCGTGGTTCTTTCTGGTATTGAAGTTTCTTGTTCCACTGTTTGGTTGCTTCATTTTTTAATAATGGTCAGGTCTGAATAAGCTGCTCAACCCAGGTAAATCTTCTACCCCAACCACCTCATCTACCATACAACTACTCTCTGATTCAGTAGCTAATACCTTTAACACTTTTTTCACTGAAACCGTCAAGTCCCTTGCCAATAATCTATCTCCCTCCTCTTCATCTACCATCCCACCTACTCTTACATGCCCCCCACACTTAAAATGTGAGCCTATCTCCACTGACTATATTAAATCTTTACTCAAGAAATTAAAACCTACCACCCTTGCAGCCGACCTACTTCCTGCAGAATTTCTACAAAAGGCTGCTAAAGAAATAGCTTACCCTATCTCCATCTTAATCAATCGTACAATCCAAGAATCCCCTCCCTTTGGAAAATCGCTCACATTCTTTCACTTCATAAGGGAGGTAACTCCACAGAACTCTAACTATATACCTATCGCAATACTATCTCCCCTAGCCAAAATAATGGAAAAATGCATACAGAAGCAACTATTAGCCCACCTTACTCACCATTCTCTCCTAACCTCATCCCAGCATGGTTTTAGACCAGCCCACAGTACAACCACTGCCCTTCTCTCCTTCTCTCACACAATAAATCACAACCATAATCAAAACATGCTCTCCTCTGCTCTCTTCCTGGATCTATCAAAAGCATTCGACATGGTAAATCACAACTTACTCTTAGACTCTCTAAAATCACTGTCCATAGATAACCCAGTATGTAACTGGTTCCACTCATACCTGAAATATCGACAACAAGCTGTCTTGTGGAAAGATAAACTATCCCCCCTTCTACCTGTCACCCTTGGAATACCCCAAGGTTCTATTCTGGGTCCCCTTCTTTTCTCTATATTCATCAATGATCTGCCCAAAGTCATACCACAGGCAACTACCATACAGTACGCAGAGGATTCTATTCTAATCTGCACTGCCTCTACTCCCACAGAATTACAATTCATAACCCAGACTACCTTCAACAAAGTAGAGAACTGGCTTAATAATCGTCTTCTCCTATTGAACCCAGACAAAACCAAACTACTACTTTTCTCCCCCATCCATAAGCTAACACCACCAGTAATTACAGTATCTTCAAACAATGGCACCATAATCTCTCCTGAACCAAACACTAAACTACTAGGTATAATTATTGACAACAATCTGAATTATAATGCCCATAAAGACAACACCATAAAAACAGTAAATAAAAAATAGGCTCCATGTACAGGATAAAGAAATTTCTAACCCCAACTGCCAGAACCGTAATAGCCCGCACACATCTTCTATCTTCTCTTCTATATGCCTCACCCATTGTCACTATTCTATCTAAAGCAAACCTCAACAAAATCACCAGCTGCTATAACAATATAGCAAGATTTGCCACAGGCTCCACATACAGAACCCACCATTGTCATAATCTTCACAATTTAGGCTGGCTAGAACTTCCCAATCAAATATATTATAACCAACTCATAGTTGTACATAAAATACTCTATGAACCTACCAGTACCCCTAGTCTACCTAAACTTATTACCCCCTATAACAACCTAACATCCCTACGCTCATCCAACAGAGTGCTAGTACAAACAACCAAAGCCTACAACTCGGCTGGAGATTCATTGTTTTCCAACTCTGCTGGAAAAAAATGGAAGTCCCTGCATCCAGAAATAACCACTAATAGCTCCTTCCCTCAATTCAAAATTTCCCTGAAAACACACATGCACAGAGTCTGGCTATGTCCATGCCTAAACCCCAACTAACTATATAAAGTAAAGATGAAAACCACCAACTTCAGGTACAAATAAACCAGGTCCCAGAACTGCAGAAAAAGAAAGAAATTTAATGTCCACTGCGTGTCAAATACAATAGCAGCAAAGGAACGGTATCCACAAATACACAATACATTTGTTAAACCACAACGTTTCGTCATCAACTTCATCAGTAATGACCAATATAATAAAACCTTCCTTCTTTTTCTGCAGTTCTGGGACCTGGTTTATTTGTACCTGAAGTTGGTGGTTTTCATCTTTGTTTGTTTTATTTTCCGCCTTGGCTTTGGTTGTTTTATCAGTTTCTATGGAGCCGCAAACGGGTGCAGATCAGGGACTCAGAAGCAACGAAACTGGAGAACTATGTAAATTAATAGGACAGCTAATACAGCTTGTGGGGTTGCTTACACCCCTTAGCCAATCCATGGCTACGTTGGTTTCGTCACTTCCCCTACCAGGGAACCAGGAAGACAGAGAAGTAATCGCAGGGAGAACCGCGAGGCGTTTGGATGTATCTCAACAAACTAATTCTGTTTCTGACGGTGAGGAGAATAATGCAAACAGTTTGGAGGGTTTCCCGCATATTACGCTGGATCACGGAAATGTAGTAGAAAACAGGACAGTGAGACCGAAGAGTCAAAGGCGCCAATTTCGGGCAACGGAGGACAGAATGCAAAATACAACAGGTACTCAAAATTTGGTATCTGACCTGTTAAAATTGAAATTTGACTTTAACAAAGAGCAAGCTGCTGTGAGTTCGGGTGTATCGTATTCTAAAATGTTAAGTGACTTGGATTTTTTCATGTTCAAACACAAAACCTTAGATATGGACAATACATATCTTAAACATTGTTTGGCTATCAAGATTGTTCCTAAAGGTCTTAGGGTTTGTAAATTTCCTAACAATGTTATAGAAGGATCGGAATTTCACAAGGAACTGATTGAAACGTTTGATAATTGTGGTTTTTCAATTATGAAAGCAATTATTAGAAATAATGAAATGTTGATGGAAAAGTTATTGACTGACATTGAATGTATTAACAAATCTATCACTACTGATTTAAAATTTACTGTTGATATAGAGAGAGAAAAATATCATGCACTGTTTAAAAATATAGAAAGTAAATGCATTGAAGTGCAGGATAGGAAAATTAACAAAATTAAGAGAGACCTTGAAGAATATAAAAACAGGAGTCATTACCCCAAACCCAGGTATGTTCCTAGGCAAACATATGGTCATTGGAACAAACAACATACTTCTAGTACTGGGTGGGATGAGGGAGAAACGACAGAAGTGTTTGACCAAATTAACAATGAAGAATACCCCCCACTTAGAAGATCAGAAAGGCTTATGAATCAAGAAAAAGTGTATTATAACTCAAAAAACTATATGGGGAGGGGGGAAGAGACCTTTTGTGAGAAGAGAGGAGAGGTGGAATTAAGTACAGGTATTACTAATAGTGCAATGTATGGTCACACAATGGTTTCAATATTTACAACTATTCTAATGTACAGGTAGATGCTTCTTGGTTTAATTTGTTTTCAAAAGGTTTTACCTTTGTCCCTAGGCAAAGAGTAGATATTTCCAGATTATTAATTGATATTAAGTTGTTCACCAGAAAAAAGAATCTTGAATTAATTTTCAAAGGTAAGACTAGTCAGCCTCACAATGAAATACTTAAAAGCAAGAGTGTCTTCAACCCCCCCTTACACCCTCAGTTGAGGAATTTTGAAATCAAGATTGAGAATGAAGTTAGAAAGCAACTAACAAACAAGCGTATCCATCCAAACTTGTCCCAAGGAGAAATTAAGACCTTGAGGGAGGTTAGTGCTAATAGTGAACTAAGGGTGATGAAACCAGACAAAGGAGGGGGAGTGGTTGTCATGCAAGCAATAGAATATGAAGGCAAAATGTTGAATATACTGAATGATGAAAACAAATATACTAGAGTGTCACTTAATGAAGTTAATATAGCCTACAAAAGGATGCATGTACTATTGAATGACCTTTTACTGGAAGGTTCTATAGACAAAGAAGTTTACAAGTTTTTGTCAGTTGAGAAACCAAAGGTCCCATGCATTTTTGGCATCCCTAAAGTACACAAAGACAGTACAGACCCCCCTTTAAGGCCCATAGTGTCGGCAGATGGATCGGCCACAGCTCCATTAGCAAAGTTTGTTGATGTGAAAGCTAAAAAAGTATTGGAAGGAAGAAATTCTATTCTTAAAGATTCGTGGGACTTTTTAAGGAAAGTGGAACCATCCTTGTATAGTGAAGATTTGAGTTTTGGCACAATGGATGTAGTGGATCTCTTTGGTAGTATTCCACATGAAACTGGATTACAGTGGTTTGAAGAGGCTTTAGTAGCCAGTAAGAAATTGACCCATAGAGAATTTAGAAACACCTTAACCCTTATGGAAATAGTATTAAAAAATAATTTTATTTATTTTCAAGGGGAATATTACAGACAAGAAAAAGGTGTAGCTATGGGTGCACATTGTGCACCAACCTATGCAAATATTATCATGGCATTTTGGGAGGAGAAATTTCTACTTAATTCACCTTTCAGTGATCAATGGGTACTATATGTAAGATTTCTTGATGACCTTTGCTTTTTTTGGAAGGGTAACAAATGTAGTTTTGAGACCTTGTTTGATTATGTTAATAAAACTACAGAATTTTTAAAATTCACTCAGAACTTTGATTCAAAAACATTAAATTATTTAGATGTTAACATTAGTAAACAAGAAGGAAAGTTTACATCAAGGATATATAGAAAGGAAACGTTTTCAAATAGCTATTTACACTTCAATAGTTGCCATCCCCCCTTCCAGAAAAAAGGAGTAGTAAAAGGGCAACTTGTTCGCACAAGTAGAATGACATCTGAGGACGATGAATTTATCAAAGAAGTTGATGTACTTAGAGAGTTTTTTGTCATGAGAGGTTACTCAAATGATTACTTCAACAAAATTTTGGAAGAAGTAAATAATAAAAGGAAGGGTCCTTTTGCGCCAATTTTGGGTAAAAAAGACATAACAGTAACAAAGCAAAATATCGATGGTGATACTGATCAATATAGTGCAGGGTTAGTCACAACTTTCAACCAACATTCAGTTCTAATCAAAGAAATTTTTGCTAAAGAATGGAATGCCTTTTCAGAAATTTCTGATTTAGAAGGCATTTTTGATAAAGAAATAACATATACTTATCGAAAAGGGAAAAATATAAAGAATATTTTAGAAAATGGTCAAAAATTAAACAGAACAACTAAGAAAAGCAAACCAAAGAAAGGACTATTTAAATGTGGAAGGTGCAATTATTGTACCTATTTACAAACTGGTAGTTCAATGTATCTGGAAGCAAGGAACAAGATATTATTTTTGGACAGTTTTGAAAATTGTGATACTAGTGGCATTATTTACATTGCTACATGTAAGAAATGCTCCTCCTTTTATATTGGAAAAAGCGAGAGGAAGCTCAAACAAAGGATTTATGAGCACCTTTATGACGTCAGAATGAAAAAAGATAAAAATGCACTGAGCAAACATTCTATGAAATGTCAAACAACAGGTTACCAATTTTTTGTGCTTGAAGTAGTTCCACATAACCCCAGGGGTGGTATGTGGGAAACGTTGATCGAATATAGAGAGTTACATTGGCAGCTAATACTTGACTCAGGTAGAAATTTAGGTTTAAATGATATGGTATCTCTTGCACCAGTTCTTAAATTAAGGGCAGCAAAGCTCTAGGAGTTGCACTAAAATAACACATTTTAGCATAGATAACATTTTTTAAGGAATTTTAAATAAATTTTACAACATGTGACAAGTTCATTTAAATTCACTAAAATCAAATTTTTAGGTAATACAACCAGTAGGTTTTAAATATTAAAGTTTCTTTATTTTGCTTATTGTAGTTTTCACTGTGAATTTTACTGTGTTTTTGTAATTAACCACTAGATGGTGCTAACCATTACAATATACAAAAGGAACAGTATATTGTATTGATGGTGAAAGAATCCAAAATATTTTAAGTAATTTATATTAAATTATGTTTTTAACATATGTATTTATTGATATACACATATATGTACTTAATATTTAACATTACATTTAAATACTTCATTGGTTTTATGGTGAATTTTATTAAAACATGTAGGGCAAAAATATTGTATTCCACAATACGATTGGTTAATTCAAATGTTAATTGGATAAAATGTATTATATAAAGGAAGGTTTTATTATATTGGTCATTACTGATGAAGTTGATGACGAAACGTTGTGGTTTAACAAACGTATTGTGTATTTGTGGATACCGTTCCTTTGCTGCTATTGTATTTGACACGCAGTGGACATTAAATTTCTTTCTTTTTCTGCAGTTCTGGGACCTGGTTTATTTGTACCTGAAGTTGGTGGTTTTCATCTTTATTTGTTTTATTTGGCTTTGGTTGTTTTAACTATATAAAGTAGACTGAGATAGTCAAACTATACTCATGCTCATATCTTAACCCCGACTAACCTAAAAACACACCAATAAACATTTTAGACCAAACTTGGCTCTCAATTGTTGTTTCCCTTTTCTCCTTCTTAGGTGACTACTCTGCCTCACACTATTTATAATTTCCTCCAATCTATACTACCATCTCGGTTTAATCTTCCACAGTCTCTAACTGAAAATTCTTATCCTTCAGACACACCTCTCTAAAACTGGTTTTCCCTGTATATTTACTGCCTAAGCAATAATGTTTTTATCTCCTATCTATTTGTAACATATATAATTTTTGTCCTTGCCCAACTGTTAACCTTATAGAGATCCTTGTAACCTGCATTTTTTAAGCAGTATAAATAGATTAATTGTTAAATTTTAGATATGCTATTACCTAAATTTTTATTGTTACTAAATTTTTCATAACTAGGAGATTTTCTCCCCAGACTTCGCTGTAAATGGATATATATCCAGTCGGATTTTTCCCGGTTAACAAATGCAAAATAAAATAAAAAAAAAATAAAAATAATTTTCTAAGAACACTTCTATGGATCATTTTATTCCAGTCTTGCAGATCAATACATCTTACTTTACAACAGTAACCTGACTATTCACCTTTTCTGCCTGGTATACATGCTTCCTAATGGCACATAAGCCTTTCATTCACTTCAATGCCTGGTCAGTTCAACTCCTGCTACTTTCCTAGTAGCATATATCATTGCCACAACATTAGGATTTATACATATGTGAACATTTCAGGCAAACTTCCTAAGCCTGAAAAAAAATCAGCATACTCATGAGAGATACCATAGCTATGGCTCTGTACAGTAACGGAGATGCTGCTTTATCTGTGAGAATGAGTCAGTCTGTGCTAAGTTTTTGATTACACAACTAATTTGTTTTACTGTTTCTAGTCTCTCATAAGCTAAACAACCTGAACATGTAATCTGAATTTACCTCTCTAAACAATGCAAATGAAAACAGGGTTTTGTATTTCTTATTTAAACTCACATGGGAGTACCTTTTGACATTGTGGCTTTACTTGCTGCTGTAATCTTTTAGAATCTTCAGACATTTTTGGAGGAAAAATCAACTCACTTATATTAACAAATTAACACCAACAGCATCACCCCTCCAACTAGATGACAAAGTGTTCTCTAACCTCACCTATGTATAAAATGCCTTTACAGACTTCTTAGCAGGTCATTCCCAGCTCAACAATCAAACCACTAAGTACCTTTTCATTTACTACTACTGTGATCATTTGTTGTATACTAGAGATAGTGGGATCACAAAAGCAGTGATAAGAAAAATGTTATCTCCAGTGTTGTGCAATTTTGGAATTAGTATACCTAGAGAAGCGGGGTCCTGGGGCATCCACATGTAAAATAAAGTGATGCCACCTTTTCCAATTTCTCACACACTCATTTACAATACACAATATCTACAAGTACCTTAAACACTTCTCCATCTTCCACTTGACCATAAAGTCACGGCCTCTATCCCAACATTCCTGCAGGCTAATAATACCTTTATTCCATACCCCTCACTCATATCATAAACATTTCTGTGGGAAAATAGAATGAGCTGGAGTTCAATGAAAAAAAAGTCAGTTTTTATTCCAATTCCAAAATCATTTTCAGGCAACACCCTAACCCTTGAAATATCACTACTCTTTTCTATTCCACAGGGCCCCTTATATTTAATATTTTTACCAGTGACTGTGGTGGTGGTGCTGCGGTAGCATTGTCGCCTCACAGTAAGACGTTGTCCTGTTCGATTCTCCGCTAGAGCGTCTTCTGTGTGCGGACATGTGTGAATGGGCGTACCTTCGTTGAAGGTTGTGCGTCAGGGCCGGCAACTCGGCATGTAAAAATCTACTGCTAATCATTAACAGACCGGAGTTCCACTGTGGCGACCCCTAACCAGGAAAAGCTGAAAGGCACAACAACCAATGAACTATACACATCCTGGAAGAAAATCAGCCCTAATCCAATATGTCGATGATTCGACCCTCATCTCCATCGCTAGCAATATCTCGAAACTCCATACTCAAACACAATGCATTTCTATCCATTAAAAAGTGGCGGTCTGATAATCTGCTCATTCTAAACCCAAAGAAAACCAAACTACTGCTTTTTCTTCCACATTCACTCTCCCATCATAAGTCCACATTTGTTACCACTTCCTTATATAACATCATCATACAACCAGAACCTCACACCAAGCTTTTTGGTGCCATCATTGACAAACTCAACTTCTTTATGCTGCCCCTGTCCTAACTAACATTCAGTCTGCAACCCTGTCCAAACTACAACAAACATACCATAAAATGGCAAGGTTCATCACCAACTCCCCTAATAACTCACACCATTGCCTTGCACTAAACTCCCTCCAATGGGTTGAACTCCCCCAACTACTTCTATCACAATTTGAAATCATACAGTCTGTTCTATACAAGCCATCTTCTCCTCCCTGGTTTCTACCTACACCCCCTCCTCTAGGACCCTCTGCACCTCTAACCAGCAGCTCCTGGACATCTATAAACCAAACAAAACCGTGGGAAAATTACTCTACAAATGTACCGTAGCCCAAGCTTGGAATAAACTTCCTTTAAGCTTCTGTTCCATTACCGTCCCATCACACTGTAAAAAAGAGCTCAAGCTCTATCTGCTTAACAAAACTTGCCCCTGTCAGGACCCTACCTAACTCCTCCTTTTCTCTTTATATCTCACTCCCATTACAATCCACTTCTATTAGTCCCAACCTGTTTTTCTCTGTGTGATCTCCAGGTACTTATCCAGAAACTATAACCTCTTAACAATGAATGAAAACCCATTTATAGCTACTGACTTTGCTATTTTTTGTGAATTGCTACTTGTCTATTTTTGTTTGTACTTTTTTACCAGTTTTTAAATAGTATTATTCTTGTATTATTAAATCTCAACATTCTGTAAATTGTTTTAACTGGAGCTTTTCTCCTCGAGTCTCCACTGAAAATGTGCTACTAACCCGGTTAACAAATGTTAAATAAAATAAATATTCTACACTAAAGAACACACTACAACAACATACTAAAGAAATAGTATCACAGCTTGCTGGGTATCTTAATGGATATAACCTCCTTCTCCACTCCAAGCATTGCTTTAGAGTTATTCACAATGCACTTAAAATAATTCTCTGTGACGCAGTCCATTCTGCAGCACACAAAGTTGCCTTTGCTGGTGTCATATTTATCAGTCACAGCAAGGCTTTGGGCCCCTCTTCCACGTTCAGATTCTGTATGAGTTTATAGCATATGGAGTTGGGCCCCATTGTATCTTATTAGCTAGTGAAGCAATAGATCTGTTAGGGTTTCCATTGACAACACTCTGTACATCCACTTCAGACTGCTTAGAGAGGACCCACAAAGATCAATTCCCAGTCTCCTATTATGCACAGATTTTTCTGAATACAAAGATCAATTCCCAGTCTCCTATTATGCACAGATTTTTCTGAATACAAAGATCAATTCCCAGTCTCCTATTATGCAGAGATTTTTCTGAATACAAAGATCAATTCCCAGTCTCCTATTATGCACAGATTTTTCTGAATAAGGTTCTCATGTCCAGACTTTGAGAAAATATAACTTACTATCCTGTCATTAGTATCTCTTTCAGGTATAAGAATGGAAATTATCCACAAAAAATAACACATCCAATCCTTCACCTGAGGTTATTAAGACCCAAATTACAGACAGAGATTTGTATCCTATAACCTTAAATTGAGGTCAAACAGTTTATTGTGACAATTTGCAAAGCAAATGCCAAGCTCTTTAATACAGTTACCTGGACCATAACAGTAAAGATTATTCTGAATTTCAAATAACTCCGTTATAATGCTGACATTCTATAACATCTATATTAACAATATCCAATGTAAACTCTTCTCCATGCTAAAGGTTACTATACAGAAATAAAATTCTTACGCACAGCAGCCTACCTCGTACAAGGGAAGGGTGGTCTCCAGACTAGTGTAAACAAAATCTGTAATTTCAGGATTTTTGTGTTTGAACATGTAGCATCACAGTCATTTTCTGCTTGGAGCACAATGATTAACCAATAACACACAACACCATTTTCATACTTGCATCCCTTATATACAAAATAAGTAACCTTAATACTTCCCCTCTTTGAAATCTACCTTATTTCATCACCCCAGACTCCTCTGTTATAATACGGAGACCTGAAACGCTCACCAGTCCCAAGCTTTTCATTTCATTCCAGTGGTAAGGCCTTCACTTTCACTGTCCCCTCAGCCTGAAAGTTATTCTTTCTGATTTCCTGGCTCCCTTTCCTTTTTTATATAAGAGGAAATGAAGGAAGACCCAATCCCAGCTGTCACAAAGCCTGTGGGGGTAACTGATCCTTCTTTCTACCCTGGCCTGTCTCTTTCTTTCCTTTTATTTTGTAGAGCCTCTCATCATTATTTTCCACAGCATAAAGCAGCTTTATCCTCGAACACTTCAGCCATAAGAGGTACCCTTTTATCAAGCTCTGCCACTCTGTCTTTTTCATCTTATAATAGATCTTCTAACAAATATCCCTCACAACCCTCCTATTGCGTGTGTAAGATGTATTTTTTTTCATTTTTTCCTTTTCTTAATGCATACTTCATTTGCCCTGTTATTGAGTTAATATGGTATAAGTAGTTCCACTATTCCTACTGTATCTAACCTGTGTAGTTCACCACTGCTTAAACTGAATAAATCTTATAAGTTAATATCGTTCCTACTGCCTCCAACTGTGATAGTTTTTCCTGTTCAAATTGTCTGTGTGTTTATATATATATATATATATATATATATATATATATATATATATATATATATATATATATATATATATATATATATAATTTTTTTTTTAAAAGACTATTGGTTTAACACTTTCTTTTCTTGCATCTGATAATTTAACCGTTTTGATAACTAGATCTTTGCTGAAAAGATATTTAGCTGTCCAATAATTTTCAATGCACACATACATACATAAAGGCATCTACCTCTAATTTAAATTCGTATACATGTATCCACCGTTTCTCTTAAAAGCTTCCCCTCTTATGATCATTTCTAATGCAAAATCTTTGGCTTGACTACTTGGTAACAACTGTAGGATAAGAAGCTTCTATAGTTTTCAAAGGGCCTTGTGCTCATATAAAGAACAATTGGTTGATAAAATGACAGATTCTTTCTGGTGATGAAATACATTTTGAACTGGTCTTTAATCACTGATAGTTTTTTTTTCTAGTTTTTTTTCTCCTGTTAAGGAATTTGAAAGTAATAAATACACTCGAGGCTTCTTCACTAGTTGCATACAGAAACATGACGCCCTGCACCTTTTCAGTGCTGCCATTGACTCTGTTTGCAGAAGGGAATAGACCGAGTTGATTGATTGAAAGCTTCTGTTTTTCTTCTAAATTACCTTCAGTAACAGAGTTCCTGGGGGCAGTACCTGGACCATTTTTTATCTAACTACAAATTATGCTTCTGTACCTCTAAATAGAATCTTCCAGAAAATAAATATATTCTTTCACTTCTCTGAATTCAGCTCTTCAATTCTGATACTATGCAACATATGCATAATTGTCAATGACATTCAAACAGCATGGCTACTGTTGATGCACTACCAGGCTCCCTTAGATGCAATATTTAATATTTGTTCTCTACATTCATAATAAAAGGTATGTTTTTCCTGAATGGTTTGTCTGTGTGACATTTTTACTTTTTCGTTTGGATATTAGTTGGAATGTTTTGACATGTACAAGAAGGCTTTGTTTTTAATGAAGGAGCTTTTCTAGTTGAGGATTGCTGTTCATACCCTTTAAGATCTGCGAGATCACTCCAAATATCTACTTTCATAAATGGCCTACCCTGTTCATGTATCAATTTAATATAACTACAAAAATTTGTTTTAATCAGTTTTGAGTACCAAATGGGGATCTCCCATTGCCGGCCTTAGGCATAGGCCAACTAGGCACTCTAGCAGGGCACTTTTCCAGTAATGTGGAAGGTGTAAATAGATTAGGATGAGTGCATAGCTGTCGACCCTCCATGTACCAAATGAAGAATACTGCCTTTCACAATGTGCAACAAAGGGTTAAAATGTGGTATACATTCTAAAAGCTTACTAACAACTTCAATTAAGAAGGTCAAAGGATGGTTAAAATCTGCTACCTTATACTTATAAAAAGTTATTTTGATAAATTTGTATGATTCAGTACTATTTACCATGGATATCAGTTAAATTCCTAGCAATGAATGTGTGACAGACTCTTTTAATGTGGAACTTTGAGGAACATGGACCTTTTAAGACCCAAAATGTGGAACGTTCCTCATACTGAGGTATATATACATATACTATACATATACTATACATATATATATATAAACATATATATATACATATATATATATATATATACATATACATATACACATATACATATATACATATACACACATATATACATATATATATATATATATATATATATATATATATATATATATATATATATATATATATATATATATATATTGGGTGACTTCAACTAAACAAACATAGACTGGAAGCATTACTCAAGCCCCAGCACCTTAGCCCAAAGGTTCCTGGAATTTGTAAACTCAAATGCTATGGAACAACTAGTCACCACTCCCACAAGAGGGGAAAACATACTAGACCTGATCATTACCAACATAGGGACTCTATGCTCCATACCAGAAGTATATCCCTCATTGGTAAGATCAGACCATAAAATAATTTCACTGGATATCCACATCCCGACCCCATGCCAGCCCAGAAAACCACAGTGAAAACCTTCTCCGAAGTGAACTTCACACTTCTCAAAACCGAAGTGGAATCCTTCAAGGCCCCAGGGCTAGTGGAAACTACAGCCCAAACTGCAGAATCCTATATAAACGCATTTTCCGGACATCTCCAGGAATGCATGGATCATGCTATCCCAAACAAAATCAAGACCCAATCATCCAAAGGCAGGCGTCCAAGTCTGGTGGACCTCAGCCATAAATAAACTGTAAAACAGAAGGAGGAAGCTACTACATGATAGAGCAAAATCCCTAAAAGGGAAGGCATCTCTGACCAGTACTAGCAAAAAATTACGATCCCTCAAAATCCTCCAAGGCCAGCTTCGAGAGAAAAATTGCACAGGACACTAAAGACAATCATAAGGCTTTTTTCAGTTATGTTAGGAACCTGGGATGCAACTCCCAGACTTGTTCCGAGTTGATTCTAAACGACAAAAAATACACTGAACCCACAGACATCGCCAATATCCTGGCAGACAGGTTCAATGCAAACTTCTCCACCCCCTCCCCCCAAAAGAGCAAGTATCTGTCCTGGCAGAGTGCAGCCTCCCAAACATCTCTGATGCTCAGGTGAAGGCCGCCCTCTCCAAAGCAAAAAACACTGCTTCCATGGGACCAGATGGTGTCCCGGGTTGCATCCTACATGAACTCCAAGAAGAACTAATCCCTCAAGTAAAACTGCTGTACAATCTCAGCCTCACTACAGGATATGTGCCCAAAGAATGGCGTACAGCAACAGTGGTCTCACTCCACAAAGGTGGCGCCTCTACAGACCCTGGAAACTATCGCCCCATAAGCCTGACCAGCCTAGTCTGCAAGGCTATGGAGAGGATCATCATGGAACTCAAACAAAGACATTGGGGACCTACAGACACTAGATCCTACCCAATTTGGCTTTGTCAAGGGCAGATTCTGCCTTTTGAACCTGGTCGACTTCTTCGAAACAGTCACCAAGGCCATAGATGAAGGGAAGGTAGTCCACACAGCCTATCTGGACCTCGCAAAGGCATTTGACACAATACCCCAACTCGGGCATCATAGATAAGATATCCAGCCTAAATATAAACCCCTATGTCACAAGATGGGTCGCAAACTGGCTCAAAGACAGAACCCACAGAGTCAGAGTTGCTGGAGCCATGTCAGACTTGAAACTGGTCACAAGTGGTGTCCCACAAGGTTCTGTCCTGGGACCTCTCTTGTTCGGTATTTACTTTTCTGAGGTACAGGCCAATGTGGGAGGACTATGGCTCACCAAGTTCTCAGATGACTGCAAACTGGGCGCCATAATCGACTCTCCAGCTGACACAAACATCCTTCAAAAAGATCTCGCAGAGATGGATAACTGGTGCCAGAGCCATGGTCTAAAGCTAAATGCCAAAAAGTGTATAGTCATACCCTTTGGCAAAAACAACGTGCCCACAAATTACCACATAGGTGGTAACCCATTAAGTACAGAGAAAGTAATTAGGGATCTGGGTACCCAAGTTGATAGCAATCTCTCCTTTGACAACTACATTGCCAAAGTGGTTAGAAAGACCTTCTACATAGCCCACCTCATCATGAAAGGATTCACATCTAGATCAAGAGAGGTAATCGTGCCCCTTTATTCATCCCTCATCAGGCCCATCATAGAATACAATGCCCCCTTTGGGATGTACCATACCAGACACCTGCAGCAATTAGAAAGACCCCAAAATTACCTCACCAGGAGGATCAAGGGACTCAAACAGATGCCATATGCTGCTCGGTTAAAAAAACTCCAGCTCTACTCAGTTGCATACCGCCTACTTTGAGGCGATCTATGCCTGACATATAAAGCTATGTCCAACCCAGAATTAATGAACATGCTCCACCTCAGTAAATCTAAATCCCTTAGAGCCATGCACTCGAGGGACTTGAACCTCAGTACAGAAATAAATAGAACATGCTGGAGGGACAGATTCATAACTCAGAGGCTCCCTTCGTTCTGGAATAGAATTCCAGTTCATGTTAGGCAGAGCACCTCACTGACTCTCTTCAAGAAGAATCTTGATGAGTGGATGGGGGATCGTAGGTTTGTCCTGGGGAATACATCCGTGTCACTATTAGACAGAGGCACAGTAAACTAAACTTTAAAAAGGGCACAGTATACTCAAATCAAGGGGTGGCGTAAGCCAAACACAATCGGGCTAGGCTTATAAATGTCCCAGGGCAGATAGCTTAGTATGAACCTATAGATATACATATATATACATATATATATATATATATATACATATATATATATATATATATATATATATATATATATATATATATACATACACATACACACACACACACACACACACACACACACACACTCATGCACACAAATATACACAAACCAACCAAGCTAGAGTTTTCAATGTATGATACCATAAACCCCCTGTAATGGAGGCTAATGGAATATATGCAAATCACCTGTTAAGGACAAAGTGTTTCAGCTACATGGTTTCCGAATGCCCATGACTTTTTTTGTGTTTAAGTCTTGATGGTTACACTCAGGCTAATAATACAAAATCCCGCTAGCTATGGACTTGCATGTTTCAGCCTTTTTATAGACCTCATCAGCACAGCATAAGTGGATAGTTTAGTTATACTTCAGAAACACAAGGCCTTTAAACATTTGGTTTAGATGTTATTTGGGATATTTTGCAGACAACTTAACTTGGGTTAAAGATCCTAAAATCTCTTGCTTGGTGGTGTTTTTCTTGTAGTTTTTACTGTATGGTTTTGTCTGTGTAACATTTTTATCCTCTGGTTAGTTGGCATATTTTGCAGGCACCTTAATTTATATGGGCATCAACTGGCTTTACAAACCCTGTGTTTCTAACATGTAGCCAAATTATAGTACTGTGCATCTGTCCAGTGACCGCTATGCAAATGCTGACAGCTGTGATCCCGTTAACTGTACATTTCAATATGGAGTCTGGGGTAATGACTGATGCGCAGTATGAGTTGGTCATGCAGTGAGCAGCACAGTCTTCAGTTTACACTTCATGCAATAAGTTTTATCTTTGTAACTTCACTCTGTCACACAGTGGTTGCCAAGGCCCATAGCTGTGCATTCGATATCACTACTTTGCCTAAACTGCTGAGTATCACTCACAATCCTACCATAGAGCATGCTGTGCTGCTGCTATCAGCTAGCTATCATCACTCTCCTGACTTCTGCTAGCTCCATGGGAAAGAATTACTAGACTGGTGGTGGGCCCTCCTGGCAGTGCTTGTGGTACTGGTGAACTGAGCTGACACAGAATCATATTCTGTAGTATGCAAATTCAGTAAACATTCTACAGGCAGCAGTTGGGTTGTCCTCAGATCCTCCTCAGACATGTTGACTCAGACACAGCAAACCAAACACAAACACACAAAAACATATTCGGAGGCTCTAAAATATCTGCCTAAGCAGCAGAGACCTCCAAAGTAGACACCCAAGCAACCGCTACCCCAAATTAAAACACGTGCAACACATAGCTCATAAAGCCAGTGTGCCGAACAGTCACAGCCCTTAAGTCTAAACAACACACCTGATACACTTGTAATAGGTGACTATCATCAGGCACACTGACGTCCCACTCACCAGGCTGAACAAGGAGAAGGTCATGGTGAGCTGCCTGTCGGGCGCTAGGATCCGCCACATAACACAAGCACTCAGGTCACCCCAAGGCAAGTAGAAATATGACTCAGTCATTGTCCATGCTGGTGTGAATGACCTGAGATGTACCTCCCTGGACTACATGAAAAGAGACAGAGGAGCTCTCTGAGCATGTAGCCCAGGCCGGTATGACCCAGACCTTGAGTAGCATCTTACCCTCACCAAGAATGATGTCACAATATGAAGACAAAATGATCAATTTCAACAATTGGCTTAAGTATTGGTGTCATTGAAAGGGGATCCAATGCCTGTCAGCCTGGGATGACATGCTCGACAAGCCACGATGCTTCACTAGGGACGGCTTGCACCTGTCACCCCTGGGCTTTCGGATATTGGCAGAGGCTCTTGCTACCCCCATAGTGCCTTTTTTAGGCAAGGCTCAAAAGACAAACCCACCTCCATAGGTATCACAAGGGATAAGAAACTAAGAGTAATGCTACTCAATGCCAGAAGTCTAAACCTCAAGATGCACGCACTCGAAACTCTCCTTAGCATGGAGAACATAGATATCTGTGCAGTAACAGAAGCCTGATTCAAGGCTCCTGAGAGCACCCCAGCACTACCAGGTTATACCTCATACCATGCTTTTCGGCCCCAAAACTTGGAACGAACCACAAAAGGAGGGGGAGTATCAATATTCGTCAAAGATACCCACACCTCCAGGTTGGTGGCACAGCACGAAGCATCAGGGACTATCTATGTGCAACTAACAGTGGGTAAAACTGCCTTCCAGTTTATAGCCTGCTACAGACCACCCTCCCAAACCCAGGAACACCACTCAGCCTTCCTGAGAACACCGGAAAATATGAAGGTCTCTCCAAACAACATTATACTGGGCGACTTCAACTACCCAAACATAGATTGGGATCATTACTCTAGCTCCAACACCCTAGCCCAAAGGCTCCTAGAATTTATAAACTCAAATGCTATGGAACAAATTGTTACCACTCCCACAAGAGGGAAAAACATACTGGACCTGATCATCACCAACATGGGGACTTTATGCTCCAGACCAGAAGTGTATCCCTCACTGGTAAGATCAGACCATAAACTAATCTCACTGGATATTCACATCCTGACCCCACCCCCTGCCCAGAAAACCACAGTGAAAAACTTCTCTAAAGCAAATTTCACACTCCTCAAAACCGAGGTGGAATCCTTCAAAGCCCCCGTGCCTGTGGAAAATATGGCCCAGACCACAGAATCCTTTATAAATACATTCTATGAACACCTTCAGGAATGCATGGATCATGCAATCCCAAATAAAACCAAGACCCAATCCTCCAAAGGCAGACGTCCTGTCTGGTGGACCCCAGCCATAAACAAACTATACAATAGAGGGAGGAAGCTACTACATGATAGAGCAAAATCCCAAAAAGGGAAGGCAACTCTGATCAATATTAGCAAAAAACTACGGGCACTCATAAAATCGTCTAAGGCCAGCTTCGAGAGAAAAATTGCACAGGATACTAAGGATAATCACAAGGCTTTCTTTAATTATGTTAGGAACCTAGGTGGGAATTAGTCCAAAATGACAAAAAATACACCGAACCCACAGACATTGCCAACATCCTAGCTGACAGGTTCAGCGCAAACCCCCCCCCCACCAAAAGGGCAAATATCTATCCCAGCAGAGTGCTGCGCCCCTGACATCTCAGATGCTCAGGTAAGAGCCGCCCTCTCCAAAGCAAAAAACACAGCATGAATGGAACCAGATGGTGTCCCGGGCTGCGTCCTACATGAACTCCAAGAAGAGCTAAACCCAAACATAAAACTACTGTTCAATCTCAGCCTTACTACAGGATATGTACCCAAAGAGTGGCGTACAGCAACAGTGGTCCCTCTCCTCAACGGATCCTGGAAACTATCACCCCATAAGCCTGACTAGCTTGGTCTGCAAAGCTATGGAAAGGATCATCATGGACCTCATAAATAAAGATATTGGGGACCTATAGACACTGGATCCTACCCAGTTCGGCTTTGTTAAGGGCAGATCCTGCCTCTTAAACTTGGTCAATTTCTTTGAAACAGTCACCAAGGCCATTGACGAGGGGAAGGTGGTCCACACAGCCTACCTGGACCTCGCAAAAGCCTTTGATACAATACCCCACTCAGGCATTATAGATAAGCTCACCAGCTTAAATATAAACCCCTGTGTCACTAGATGGGTTGGAAACTGGCTCAAGGACAGAAACCACATGGTTAGAATTGCTGGAGCCATGTCAGACTCCAAACCAGTTACAAGTGGCATCCCACAAGGCTCAGTCCTGGGACCTCTCTTGTTCGGTATATATTTCTCGGAGGTACAGGCCAACACGGAAGGACTGTGGCTAACCAAGTTCGCAGATGACTGCAAACTGGGCGCCATAATCAACTCTCCAGCCGACACAAGCATCCTCCAAAAGGGCCTCATAGAAACAGATAACTGGTGCCATGGCCTCAAGCTAAACGCCAAAAAGTGTACAGTCATCCCCTTTTGCAAAAACAAAGTGCCCACAAATTACCACATAGGTGGTAATCCATTAAGTACAGAAGAAGTAATTAGGGACCTGGGGACCCAAGTTGATAGCAATCTCTCATTTGAGAACCACGTGGCCAAAGTGGTTAGAAAAAGATTTTATATAGCCCACCTCATCATGAAGGGATTCACATCTAGATCAGTGGAGGTCATCGTGCCTCTTTACTCATCCCTCATCAGGCCCATAATTGAGTACAATGCCCCTTTTGAGATGTACCTTACCAGACACCTGCAGCAACTGGAAAGACCCCAAAAGTACCTCACCAAAAGGATCAAAGGGCTCAAACAGATGCAATATGCTGCCCGGTTAAAGAAACTCCAGCTCTACTCAGTGGCATACCGCCTGCTCAGAGGCGATCTGTGCCTGACGTATAAAGCCATGTCCAACCCAGAATTAATGGACATGCTGCACCTCAGAAAATCCAAATCCCATCGAGCTATGAGCTCAAGAGACTTGAACCTCACCACTGAAATAAATAGGACATGCTGGAGGGACAGATTCATAACCCAGAGGCTCCCTTCACTCTGGAATAAAATCCCAGTCCAGGTTAGGCAGAGTCCCTCATTGACTCTCTTCAAGAGGAATCTTGATGAGTGGATGGGAGATCGTAGGTTTACCTCGGGTATCACTTCTGTGTCACTGTTAGACAGAGGCACAGTATATTAACCTCGAAATAGGGCATAGCAAAATAAATTTAAAATGGGTGGGGAAAGCCAAACACACTCTGGCTAGGCTTATAAATGCCCTAGGGCAGATAGCCTAGTATGAGCCTATGAACCTATGTCCAGGTAGTCGAAATGAGATTTACACAGGAAAAAAAACTTGATTGTCAATGACGCAATGCCACCCAGTAATAGACTCTTGCCAATGACAATAGTCTGTTACTGGGTAGCATTGCATCATCCTTCCACAGCTCCCAATAGGTTCCAAACTGGTATCATAGGCCAAAGTCTGAGTGTGCAGCCTGCATTACCTGAAAAATGCAAGGTGGGGGACATGCTGGCTGTGCATTACACCTTTTGTACTTTTATGCCATTACCTATAGTGACTTATGTGGCATTTACCTACTAGCCGTCCATGTGGTATCTATCCATACAGTAACTGGTGTCAAGAGTGATATTGTGTGCCAAATGTGGGGATCATGGGCACTACCAGGATGGTGGGCCAAGACCCTGGTAATACAGCTGTGTACATCACACACTACCTGACAAGGGAACAGTAGCTTTTCCTACTATGGTACCTTTCTCGCCATGGTCAAGTGGGGCTTGGATAGCCACATAGGATCTATCACACAATGCACCTCAGGGAAGCATAACAGATCATAAAAAGCATGCATGATAGTGCTGTCAATTGGTGTTTGTGGAAAATACACAGGCTCATCAATACAGGCTAGAATAATTGAGGAACTGCTGCATTATTGCCGAGGCCTTAGTCTGTGAGATATCCAGCATGTCCTCAATCTGTCTGTAAAAGGTCACTCAGTGGCAGGTATTGTAAGTATCTTGGTAGCCACAGGGACAGGCAGACCACATATTCCACCAGTGCCAGTCTGTGGGCCATATAAGTTCAAAGGCCATATGATGCCCATGATGAGATGAAATGGGTCAAGAACCTCCTGCACTTCAAAATTATAGTGCGTTAAACATTGATGGCAATGCCTATACCAGTGGTACTGAGCTCTGTGAGCAATAAGCGTCTCAAAACACAAACTCACAAAGTTAGCTGCAATTCTGGAGATCTTTACCAACTACAAACTGTGTGTAAATAGTGATGCTTGCTTTTTTATGACACATGCACAATACTCATTTGCACAGCCTGTTGTGACTCTGAATCACAAATTGCAGGAAAAGGTGTCAATGGTCATTTAATCTGTACAGAATTTGCAAACTTTCTTTTCCGTATCCTTATGTATTCATTTACATATGACTTTTATTAAAGTTTTGGAGGATTGTATGGTTCATTGGTATTTGATCACAGGTTCTTTTGACTAACAGAAATCAGGTGATCCAAATGGCAAACTACATGTGAATGTCAAGTCATTTCATTGAAAATATTCTGTACAACAGATATACCATAAAAAGTTTTTTAGTAGGGGGGTAAGTCCTGCCCCCACAACCCCTGAACTGAAGTTGCACACTCATGGAGGAAAAATAAATACTACTCACAGTGAATCAGTGTGTGTGCACAAACACACATCTACATATCTGGGGGTACAGCATGAAAGTGCCCATTGTCAATCCACTCAGTCTTAAATTATTTCCAGTACAGCTTTCATAAGAAAAGACAATGAAAATGTCATCTATAGAATTTTCTATGAAATATCTTTTCAGTCAAATATACTTTGTCAAATGTCATTTCAGAAACTGTTATCACATGATTTCTGTGGACTCTGAATTGCACAATGTTTGTGTGCATTTGCAGTTTCAGCAACTTGTGCAGCTTGGTCTGAATGCCATCCAAAGCTATAAAGGGAATATTTTGTGTATACTGAATTAAACTGTTCATTATCTTTTAAAATCTGGGTATATCAGCACTTTATTTGAAAATGTTAACTCTGAATATAGCTAAAGAGACTGGTGATAGAGAGATGTGTGTGTTAACTGTTTAGAGAACCAACACTGTGGTCTGTGACTCCAGAGAAAAGAAACAGAAGTGAACTGAATTATGTAAAGCTACTAAACAGTCAGGTCAAATTAACTCTATATTTAGTAGGGCTACTGCAGAGCCATTTAAACAATCTATTTACCAACAATTATTCCGCATTTGGTGAAGTTCACAAATCATTCCAATTTGTCTTTATTTGAAATATAGAAAAAAATTGCAGTTCGTCACTCACAAATGTTAACACTACTGTTTAATATGCAGGCATTTACAAGCATTAGATATTAAATACTCCAGTACTGGTCCCTTCAGCTTCATGTATAATTTTCCTGTTTTTCCTTCCTAGATTAGTATCACTTTGATAGTGCAGTAGCAAAAATGTTTTTCACTTCTGTGTGATGACAGAGAGCACTTTAAAGGTATGAGTAACTAGCAGGCAAAGACTGAATGTTTATGAGACCCAGCTTCACTAATTTATGTGACTGTCCAAGAAGAAAAAAAAATATTACTGTCTGTTTCCATGGTATCTGACTGAGACATTCATGCTCCAGTCACTGTTACTGAAACGGTGTATGAAAGGGAATATTTATGAGAAATGAGACATTTTACATGGAAACATGGTTTACAGAAAGTACACATGGTAGCATCTACATAATTGCCTTCATTTTAAGCAGGCAGAAAAATCATTAGGGATATGTTTTTCCAAGACTCCCTTCTGCAATCCCGGTCTATTTTAAAATAAATATGGTTCACCAGCCTTGCAGTCATTATTAGCTTATTAACAGGCACCGATATACTGCCTCAGACAGAAATGACATTTTATTTGTGTTTAGATACTTTTGTTTTTCACTTTACACATATAAAAGCAGTAACTAAGTTTAACTTCATTAAAAATGGAACCAGATTTAATTATTATTCACTTTAATGGATTATGTGTGCATTCTTTTGTCATAAGCAGAAGTCATGGATCTATTAAAATACCCAGTTCAACAATGCAAGAGAAACTGCCAAAGTACATTGAAAGAGATATAATCCACTGGAATGTACACTTTTGTAAGCCAAGAACATGAAATAGCAGTATGTCAAGAGACAACACATTTATTTTATATATTTATTGACATTTGGTTACCGGGATGGCCCATTGGGATAAAACTGGCAAATTTTCAGTGGAGGGAGAAAAGCTCCACAAATATAATGTTTGACAGTATATAGATAAATAGTGTAGAACAATTTTTAACAAAGTTTTAGCTTCTTATTGCTCTTAAAACTTGACAATTATATACTTAACAGTGTAGAACAATTATTTACACGTTTTCACTTCTTAAAAGTGAGAAAGCTGATATGTAAACAGTCTACTTAACAGTCTAGAACAATTTATATGCAAAGTTTTAGAATATAGTGAGAAAATTGATATCAACAGTTATGAAAAAGTATACAGGCAGGGTAACTTTATAGTTGTAGTTTGCACAAGTATACAGAAGTACGAGTTTAAGAAGAGAATGGTCATTTACTCATATATGACCACGGGCATCACTCATTGCAATTATGCATTGCAAAGGGTGTTCTTTCACTTTTTTACAGGGTAAAGGAAAAAAGAAATTTGAAGTAGTAAATGATGGTCAATGTGGCATAAAACAACTGTTTTGCAGCTGTCACCGCAGGAAGTATACTCACAGTTTTGCAGTCTAGTATTCCCCATTCTATTACTGTAAGTGGTTTCTTGAGAACACGTTCAGTAAATGTTAAAAAGGTATGAACAACAGCCAAACTTGCCACTGTTGTGCTAATGTATTTTATGTAGCTTTTGTGGGGTTGTTAAGCCCAGACAATTTATTTACTTATATTTTTTTCTTCAATTTTTCTTGAATGGAAAAGAAAGAAAAAACAGAGAACTTCATCATTTGCTCATTTACCCTAGTATGACTCGGCTGATAAACATGAAACAAATATAGAGGTTATGAGCAGGTCTCCAGTTGTTAACACTTCACTGTGTTCTCAACATGGATGCCAAGAACCAAGAGGTGCATCTAGTTTACTTCAGCAATACTTTTATAATGCAGGCTTATTACTGGAGACCCCATCATAATTCTTTGTTGTGCATGAAGCTTTATCTACTGCATGTACTACCAGTTGTTGCTCTTCTTTCGGCTTTTCCTGGTTAGGAGTCGCCACAGTGGAACTCCGGTCCGCTAATGATTGGCAGTAGATTTTTACTGTGCCAAGGTGCCAGCTTGATGACCATCCTTCAACAAAGGCACACCCATTTATGCATGTCTTTCGAATGCCACTAGACAGTGGGGAGGACATGCAGACTCCACACAGAAGGCACTCCAGCCGAGAATGGAACGGGATAACCTCTTGCTGTCAGGCAACAATGCTACCACTGCACCATTGTGACTTACTAGCAGTGTTGGAGTAAAAAAAGAAAAAAAGACATGTTTTGCTGACTTTCATAGCTGGTAAAGCACTTAGCGAGTGCTATAAAACTGATAGCAACACAAGTGAAGGCAATATTTTGTGAGAAAGTCAAGGATAGACTGGATTCACAGAAGGCAGAAACCAAGCTGTTTTAAAGTTCTCTTGCTTTGGCTTACTGGCCGGCAGTACCATTTCTGAGTTAGTAGTATAAGAACCAATCTTAACAGAGCTTAATTGTTAAGATCAGTTTTTGTGTTACTGTGGTGCTCAGCTAATTTGTCTTTTTGCCGATATTGGTGCATAATCAAAGAGCTCAATGCAGTACATATGCTTTCAATATTGCTGAAGCAGATTAGATGATCCTCTGCTAACAAATTATCCATTTTTTATTGTTTTATTTTTAGGATGACATTTTACAAGGAAATGCAATTACTCTTGTTTGTATGTGATGCTAAAATGTTTATACTCATAGACGAGTATACAGCTGTGAATGGGGATAAATAAACGTAAATGTTACAGATGGAGATGATTATAAGAAATATTAGCTCACTATAGCTTTCTTTTCAGCACACGAGGTGTCTGTAGCTCACTTGCTAGAACTACATTTCCATTTTCTCCATTCTAATGAAGATGCTTTTGACAAGTTGTGGTAAGTGGCAGTTGCTGAGAGAAGCTAACATAACAAAGAGGCATTATATTGAGTATAAAGCTGGGGTAAGAAGAACATAGGAATCAGATCTGAATGGATAACGGAATTCAATTGTACTTGCAAATTATCATTATTATTATGCTATCATTAAATACAGGCATATAGTGTAAGGGATCCTGTTGTGTTTTATAGTGTCAATTCCAAAGAAAATGAAAAAAATGTGTTATATTTTACAATAGTCCAATCAGTGTGCCCATGTAAATCAAGTCTATACCAACAGAAAAGAATGCAGCAGCTAAAGGAACACTGCATGGACAGACTTTTCTACTGGAATATGCAATGAATGGCAGAGCAAAATACAAGAAAAAAAATCAGGCTTGTTCTTCAGAAGTAAAGACACAGAAATTTATTAGATTTTCCTTCTAGTCCTGCATTGTTCCTCCTTAAATCTTGACAGACTTATACCTTTCAACTATCGGGATCTTTGCAGAATGTTGAGATTTTTGTCTCATTATTTTAGTCTTTTCCTGATTAAAAAAGGGTTTTTTTTGGCAGGCCACTGGGGATGGAAGTCATTAAATAATGGCAGACAAATGAGGTTTAGACTTCATATCCTTCAGAAAATACACAGTGACACAAAACCTCTCGATCCAGTAACTTTCTAAGTTTATAAGTGCAGTACAATCTGTCTCTATTTTTGAACCTTTGTTCCCCCATTAAGTGAGGCTTTTCCAGGTTTCTTGCATTAAAAGAAAATGAAAGAAAAACAGCAATGACGATTCTCTTTTCTCCGTTGCTTCTCTTCAGCAGCACTAATGCACTGTGCAAGTGTGGGAATGTAAGTCAGATACATATGTGCACAGTACCTCAGAAAAGGTGGAAGAACATAGGAACACTGCAGTGACATTATACAAAGACATTTAAGAAAGGTAAGCAATTTAAGTCATTTTTATAGCAATTTTCCACTCCTGGGTGTGGGTAATGCTGGATTTACCCATGGTTGGCTTTGCTTGATCAGTCTGACTTTGCCCTCATGTTCAAACCATACCAATCAAGGGTAAATCCAACATTACCCACATCCAGTTGTGGGTTATTGCTTAACTGTATCGTGGATATCTCTGTTGACTTCTGTTTCACTGCAATATGGGATGGAATGCAAATGATTACCATTAGTATTGGTTACCCGGGCGAGGGATTCATAAGGAGCAATTGTGCAAGAATGCCTGTGCGTGTTACTATTTAAATGTTTTAAGCTAGCAATTCAACCTTTAAAGTAGGTGGAGGATTTTAATGTGCAACAATCTCGCCCTAGAAACTTACCTTATTAGTTGAATTAGTATGCTACTAAAATAGGTCCTTAATGTGAGACTGGAATTTTTGTGAATAAGCATCAGAAAGCAAAATTCTGAACAGAATTACATATATTACAATGTCTTCCCGAAGACATGATTTGTAACATGGGCATCTAGCATATGACAAATAGCTACTTTGTCTTGTGTGTTGATATACCAATTAATTGTGCCTCTTTATCTACAAGGCTTGCTTATGACTTCCACTTTATTTGAAGGATATGGCTCTTGTCTTTGCTTATTAATTTGTGGAAGCCTATAAATTTGTGCTTTACAGATTATTTGCATATTGAGGAACCACGTTAATTTACAGATTTTTTTACAGGGTTGTGTTACATTTACAGGGAACAATGGAAATCTATGCATTTTCTGTCTCTTGCTGTTTGGAAATTCAGTGTGTTTTAATTACAGTGTAAATATTCACTGCCTAATTCATTTGGAAGCTATATTTGGAAAGAGAAGGCATAGAGGCCTGACAGCAGATACAAAATAATAATAGTTGTATGTAAGTTATGCTCAAAGCAAAAAAGTGATACAGGTACTTGGCTGCCTGGATCTCCAAATATAAAACATGAATTTGGAGAAGAGCTTATTTGAGATCTGTAAACTGTCTGTGATTATGCAGTGCTAACATCAGCATCTTGAATAATCTGTTAAAATAGCAACCTTAAAAACTCCAAGTATCGGACGTGCTGACTACATAAAAGAACAAAGGTTTATTCAAAATCCACAAAGTGTTCGGGGATGACCTTTCTTCAGTGTGTGCATACAAAACTCAACAGCCACAACTGCATTTAAATAGTTAAAATCAAAAGTCACGTTGACAGTCCAAATCAATTAAATAATCAAAGTAATTACAAGGAAACTAATAAATACATTGACAAATAAGTTCCCATGACCAATAAATAATATAAAACCTAAGTTTATATTATAAATCATTTTATTAAAAAAGTTATTTCAAAACCATTTTTCCCTCTTAAAATAGGTTTAATACTAACAGCCATATAAAGCCAAGGTGCTGTTATTGAATGCAGTTGTGACTGTTGAGTTGTGTACGCACACACAAAAGAAGGGTCATCCCTGAAAGCTTTGTTGATTTTGAATAAACCTTTGTTCTTTTATATACTCAGCATATCCGATACTTGGAGTTTTTACATTTGCTGCCTTGAGCTTGAACTGTGCTCTCCAAGAACAGTTCACCTCAGTGCCGTTTTTTGTTATAATCTGTTAAAATATTACAGTTATCTCGTGTAAACAGTAAAAATTTGAGGAAAGTATATATACTTGGACAGCTTTATTCTGTCCCTCTCAAACTAGTGGGCCCCAACTTAACTTGAATTTGAAGACTCTAGTAAAAAGCTTCAAAATTTAGTTGGGTAGATGATAAATGTTATGATGTAGTTTTGTTAGTTTTCTTTTCTGATTGCTTTTAGTCATCTATAGTTGTTTTAAATGTATTTTTTACTGTTTGTAGATATTTAAAGCTGTTTTTAAGTGTATGTTTTACTGTTTTTGCCTTATCTTAAGTAGTTTCCCACATTTCTAAGCTAGTATAGTCCAGTTTTCAGGCTAGTGCTGAATTCAAGTCTGTTACAAGTTTCTGAGTTGCCCATACCTTACTTGGATAAAAGGAGGTTTCTCTGTTTACCTGTGAGAGAGGGAGCTTTGAGCAGCCATCTGTCCCTGGAGAAGTGGTTCCAGCCCAGAAGTTAGTAGTTTATAGGCCAGTTTGGGCTAATTTCCCTGCTATAAAAAACGCATTTGCATGGTTTTGCATGCCAGGGCAGCACCAGTTAGCTAGGGCTAAATTTATCCTGGCTCCACCAAGTCTCCTCTTCAGTTTTTTCCTTGAAAGTAGTCTAACTCTCAACCTAAGCACTTAAAAAGCATCCTACAATCCAGCACTTGCTAAGACCTAGTAACAAGCACTAATATACCCTGACACTTGATTGCCCTGGGCAAGGCTCGTTATTCACCCCTCACCAACCAAGCGACTAAGCAGCTCACGCTACTATTCAGGCATGACCAAAGGGCAATTTCAGGTATACTCTCCAGTCCAGCTGGTGAACCTGGGTATCCTGAGGCAATGTTACAACTGCCTCATGTACACAGACAACCCTCTCCTCCTACCACAAAACATTAACATATGCAAGAGATGCAATTATATAGCTAAATTGGAGGCTAAGTTCTCTCCACCCAAGACTGGAAAAGGCAGTCATGAGGAGAATGTTAACACTTTCACCACACTTCCAGCTTCACACAGACATACTAGACCAGCACTGGCAAAAAATACACAAATACACAAAATCATACTTGGAGGCTCTAAATAAAAACCCTGCAAAAGCATCAGAGACCTCCAAAGCAGACACCCAAAAAACCTGCACCTCCCGTCACAAACCAGGCAACACATAAAACACAAAATCAGTGTGCAGCACAATCATAGCCCTTAAGACAAAATAACATACCTAACACACTAGTAATAGGCGACTCTATAGTCAGGCACACTGACATCTCACTCACTAGGCTGGACAAGGAGATGGTTACTGTTAGCTGCCTGTCGGGAGCCAGAATCCACCACATAACACAAGCACTCAGGTCACTCCAGAACAAGTACAAATATGACTCCATCATTGTTCATGTTGGTGTGAATGACCCGAGACGTACCTCCCTGGACTACATGAAGAGAGACATGGAAGAGCTCTCCGATTATGTAGCCCAGGCGGGTATGACCCTGACCCCGAGTAGCATTCTGCCCTCACCAAGAATGATACCACAGTATAAACAAAAAATGATCAATTTCAACAACTGGCTAGGCTTCTGGTGTCATTCAAAGGGGATCCAGTGTCTGTCAGCCTGGGACGACATGCTCAACAAGCCTTGTTGCTTTGCAAGAGACAGCTTGCACTGGTCACCCCTAGGCTTTCGAATACTGTCCAAGGCTCTTGCTGCCCCCATAGTGTCTTTTTTAGGCAAGGCTCAAAAGTGAAACCCACCTCTATAAACAGCACAAATAAAAAAAAATGAGGGTTATGCTACTCAATGCCAGGAGTTTAAATCTCAAAATGCATATGCTGGAAGCACTCCTCAGTATGGAGAACGTCAACATCTGTACAGTAACTGAAACCTAGTTCAAGGCTCCACAGAGCACCCCAGCACTACCAGGCTACAACTTATACAACAAATTTCGGCCACAGAACATGGACCGAAACACAAAAGGAGGGGGTGCATCCATATTCATGAAGGATATCTACACCTCCAGGTTAGTGGCGCAGCATGGTATCTCTGAGATCATCCATGTGCAACAAACATCAGGTAAATCTGCACTGCAAATTGCGGCCTGCTACAGATCACCCTCCATGACCCAGGACCACCACTACTCCTTTCTGGAGACACTGGAAAACATGAAGGTCCTACAAAACACCCTGATATTGGGCGATTTCAATTACCCTACCATTAACTGGGAAAACTACTCGAGTACAAACTCCAAGGTCCAGCGCTTCCTGGAATTTATCAACTCAAATGTCCTGGATCAGCTGGTAAACTCCCCTACCAGAGGTGAAAAAGTACAGTTTTGTACCTACCATAAATGTAGATGTTCGAGGATCCACATTGCTGCAGTCTTTACACTTGGGTAGTCCGCTGTCCTCGGTCGGCCCGAATATCAAAGTATAAGGCTGACGTCGGTCAAGGCGCATTTGACTGACATCAGGGCGTCAGGGTACAAATGCGCATGACCGACGTCATATCCTCAGTCTTTTCTTGCCCCAGATGTCAGAAGACCCTAAAAATAAAGGTCAAAACCAAAAGACAGCAAACAACCAACCAACCACCCTTGCACTAACTATATGTACAATATATACAATATACATACACAATATGTACAACCCAACCCACACAACCACCTCTAACTGCAGAGGGGAAGAGGGAGGGTAAGTGGACTGCAGCAATGTGGATCTTGAACATCTACATTTATGGTAGGTACAAAACTGTACTATGTTCTTCATCTCACATTGCTGCAGTCCTTACACTTGGGTAGAATCCCAAAGCAGAGGTAAGGAGGATGGCTAACTACAAGGAAGCAGGAGCTGCCAAAATGCCCTGCAAAACAGCAGTGGCAAAACCAGCCCTGGATTTAGAGTAAAGTGGCAGGTGATAATGCCTAGAGAAAGTATGCACTGAACTCCAAGTAGCTGCCTCCAAAATATCCTTGGTTGCCACTCCCTCAAAAAGCTGTTGATGTGGCAGTAGCCCTAGTGGAATGAGGCCTAATCCCAGCTGGAATCTCCTTGCCATGATGGGAATAACAGAAAGCAATGCAAAACCCAATCCACTTAGAAATAGTTTGTTTTGACACAGGCTTGCCCTGAGAACTCAAAGCAAAAGAAACAAACAACTGCTGAGACTGCCTGAACCCTTTAGTTCTGTCCAAATAATAACGCAACTGCCTGTGTACATCTAAAGTGTGCAAAATCTTTTCCCCTTTATTTTGTGCATAAAAAGTAGGCAAATGAATACTTTGGTTTAAAGCCACACTAGAAACCACCTTAGGCATAAAGGAAGGATTAGTACGTAATGATACCCTATCCTTATGGAAAATCAAGAAAGGCTCAACCGCCATAAGGGCCTGCAATTCAGAAACCCTTCTTGCAGAGGTAATTGCCAACAAAAAGCAGTCTTCCATGATAAATATTTCAACTCAGAAGTAGCTGCAGGCTCAAAAGGTTGTAGAGTGAGTTTCTCCAACACAAAATTGAGATCCCAAGCAGGAGTAGGAACTCTTTCGTGGGGTCTTATATTCTTTGCCCTCTAAGAAATTGCTTGAACAAAGGATGAGAAAACAATGGTGGGACACAATCATAGTGAGCGAAATTGCTGCAGCATGAACCTTAATAGAAGAGAAAGACAAACCTTTGTCCAGTAACTCAGTAAGATATTGAAGAGCCACACTCAAATTAGGCTCAGAAACATCAAAATCTTTGCTGCACTCCAAAAATAAAAATCTCTTCCATTTATCTGCGTACACTTTCCTTGTACTAGGCCTTCTAGCTTCCAAAATCACATTCAAAACTTGTTGTGGAAGTTGAGACCCTCTATGGTTCAAAACAGAATATGCCAGGCCGTTAGGTGAAGAGAGTCAAGTTTGACATTCAGCAACTGGCTGTCCTCCTGTGACAACAGGTGTGGAATCGAAGGCAAAGGCCATGGAGGCTTCCGTACCAGACTTCTCAGTAATGGGTACCAGTGCTGTCGAGGCCAATCTGGAGCTATTAAAATCATCCTTGGCTTGTCCTGTCTGACCTTTAGAAGTACCTTTGGGAGGAGAGGCAGAGGAGGAAAGGCATACACATGAAGATTGCTCCAATTGAAAGAAAGAGCATCCACTTTCCAAGCTGTGGGATGAAACCTTTTTGTGCAAAACTTTGGCAGCTGATGGTTTAGTGGAGAAGCGAACAGATCTATGTCTGGAGTTCCCCATGACACTGTCAATTTCTGAAATACATGAGGATCCAATTTCCACTCGGGGATCCATAATTCGTCTGCTCAACACATCTGCTAAGGAGTTCTGTGCTCCTGGCAGAAACCCCAGAAACCTTGAGATGTAAACTGAGGAGAGCAGTCTCCCACAAAATCATTGCTTGCCTGCATAGAGGATAAGAATCGTTCCCCTTGCTTGTTGATGTACCACATGACAGTTGTGTTGTCTGTTAGAATCAACACCTGCCCTGGAAGTAGTAAATCCTTGAAAGCTATTAATGCAAACTGGACTGCTAACATCTCCTTCAGGTTGATATGTAGATGTTGTAGTCTGGCAGGCCACTTGTCTTGTATCCACTTTCCATTTAGATGAGCTCCCCAAGCTTTGTCTGAGGCATCTGTCGTTAAAATCTGACTTCGCCTCTGGCCGGGTCACAGAGAGTCCCTTGTTTAGGTGACATTCCTGAGCCCACCACAAAATTCCTTTTGAATGCAAGGTATTATTTGAATGACAGTGTCTAGATCCTGGCAGTGCTGTGTCCATACATTTTGAGATACCATTGCAGCTTCCTCATATGCAGTTTGGCATTGGGAAGCACCAGAATACAAGATGCCATGAACCCTAAGGCTTGAAGGACTGTCCTTGCAGTCAGCCCGGACTGATGAGATAGCTGATGGAAGTAAAGGAATAGACTCTTTGTTTGTCGGGGTTAAAAACATCTGGGATGCTGTATTCAGTCTCACACCCAGAAAGCACATGTCCTGAGAGAGGGTACTAGACTGGACTTTATTTTCGTTCACAGAATACCCCAGGCATCTTAGCACTGCTATCACATATTCCAAATGATGAAGAAGCTCTTCCCTTCCTTGAGCCAGAATCAGGCAGTCGTCCAAATAAGGATAGATCTGTATTCCTTTTAGCCTGAAGAAAGCTATCACTGGAGCCAGAACTTTCGTGAACACTCTGGGCGCAGTAGATAAGCCAAAGGGCAATGCAGAGAACTGATAGTGAGAGTCCCAGTCCCAGCTCGCAGATACTTCCTGCAACTTAGTCTGATAGGAACATGAAGGTAAGCCTCCTTGAGATCCAAAGTTGCTATCCAATGATCTTTGCCCAGCAGAGGTAAAAGCTGCTGTAAGCGTCAACATCTTGAACTTGGGAATGTCCAGATGTTGTTGAGGGTAGATAATTCCAAAATTGGTCTCCACGTGTTCCCCCTTTGGTACTTTGGTACTAGGAACAGAGAATAAAATCCTAGGCCCACTTCTGGCATAGAGACCGCTGTATGGCCCCTATTTGGAGTAACAGAGAAACTTGCTTGTGAGCCTCTATTCTTTGTTGAGGAGGAACGTATGCCTTTGAAAGGAAGGTATGGAAATAAAACCTGTAACCGTGTGGTGTATCCAATACCCATCTGTCTTGGGTAATTAAACTCCAATTTTCTCTGAAAGTGCCAACCTTCCTCCCAAAGGTGCTGCCAGACGAGAAAAGGCAGCTGCAGGTAGGTCATTGGGTCTGTTTTAAAGGACTGACCCCTGCCCTCACCCTCAAGAAGACTGTGCTGTTCTAGGCCTGAAAGAGCCCTGTTCTCTGAAAGAGCCCTGAGCTCTGCCCCTACCAGATCTACCCCTAGACTGGGAATCATAAGAAGGATACGCACCCCTTAGTAGGCCAATTTCTACTAAACTTTGGAGGCTGGACCTGCAAAAATCTTTAACAGTCTGCATAGACTTAGCCTTGTCTTCCATTTTCTTTAAAACTGCCTCAACAGGAGGACCAAACAACACGTCAGATTGTAAATGAGCATCTAAAATCCTTGTTTTAACATGTTCAGACAAATTTTGATCCTTAGCCAGGCGTGCCTGCGAAGAACTGACCCAGTGGCAGCCACCCTAGACGAGGCCTGTACAGCATCAAAACCACATTGCAAAGAATGCTTACCCACCTGTTCAGAAACATGTACTAAATCTTGCAACTCTTTACAATCAATACCTACTGCCAGAGCATCAACCTTAGACTTCAATTGTGAAAGGAGATAGTTTTGGTATTTCAACATGTGAAACTGGCAATTCAAAGCCCTCATAGCAAGAGTGGAAGAAGTATAAACTTTCTTTCCCCATCTATCCAAGGCCCTAGCCTCTTTGTCTGCAGGAACGGGACTCTTTACAACAGAAGCCTTAACACGTTTAGGCCCATGGCTAACAGTTTCTGGGTCTGCCCTAGGACTCTTAAAAGAAAAGATACTTATCAGGCACCCTGTAATACCTATCCGGGCAACAGGAGCAGGAGGCAAGGAATCAGGAAAGAGAAGCCTCTGAAAAAACATCTTCCACTACATCCAAAACAGGAGGTATAGCCAAAGGCCTATGCTGGGGTAAAACAAAAATTCCCTAAGCCTTTTCCTGGAATCAGAGAAGTCTTGAACTTCCCACTTAAAATGCTCCCTCATGGAATGAAAGAGTTTGAAAAGAAAATCCTCAGGAGGAGAAGCAGAAGGAGTAGAATCATCCACATCAGAATCAGAATAAGGAGAGTACTCCTGCAAGTCTTCAGGAAAGACTCTGAAACATCTCAAAACCCCCAGCTCAGGCTCCATCCTGGGTCTCTTATCAGGAGGGCATAGAACCCTAATCAAAGTAATCAAATCTTCTGCCATTTTAAGCATATGCTTCTTGGGCACAGTTCCTGAAGAGCTAGGGGAAACACCAACTGAAGCTACACCTGGCCTGCCCCTGGGAGAAGCCTTTGAAACAGAAGGAGAGGGCCTAGCCACCCTAGGAAGGGGAGGGAGTATAGTAACCTGAGAAGCCCCCCTCAGCCTGACCTCCCTGAGAGGCCACATCTTGCAATAATAAAGTCTCACCCTGGGAACACAAAGAAACTCCGGTGGAGCCACCGCTCCACCAACACTCTAAAGAACTGGCGTCCGTACAGACGGTTCTTCTAGCCTAGGCTTAACTGCTTTGTCCTTGCGCTCTGAAGAGAAGGCGTCGGAGCATCCGACGGCATTTTATAATTGCACCGCTTCCCAAAGACTAACCTTGCACAATCCAACCTTCTCTTTATAGTGCGTTTATTAAATCTGGCACAAGCTAGACGGCCAACAACGTCGCTCTCCGGCACTAAGCAAGAATACACAAAGTATGATAATCTCTATGTATCCTTCAAGAAATGCAATTATTGACTTTCTGACATCCGGTAAATCACTGAGGCAAGAAAAACTAAAATATTCCCCACGGGTACTTAGCCAACTTTGAACTCGGTCTGAAACTTCGAAATCGAAAAATCTCAGAACGCCAACCGGCACTTGCAAAGCTGCTTCTGCATCGGACCATGCGGCAAAAAAGACTGAGGATATGACGTCGGTCATGCGCATTTGTACCCTGACGTCCTGATGTCAGTTCAAATGCTTGACAAATGCCAGCCCTTATACTTTGATATTCGGGCCGACCGAGGACAGCGGACTACCCAAGTGTAAGGACTGCAGCAATGTGAGATGAAGAACATCATATTGGACCTGGTCATCACCAACATGGGCGACAGGTGTTCCGCACCGGAGGTCAACCCGTCACTGGTTAGATCAGACCATAAACCAATCACTCTGGATGTCCACACCACACAACCACCCCCAAACCAAGGAAACCACAGTGAAAAACTTTTCTATAGTAAACTTCACCTTACTTAAGATGGAGGTGGTACATTTTACATCACCCACACTAAAGGATAACAGTGTCCAAGATGCAGGAACCTTTACAAATGCACTCTGTGAGCACCTACAAGGATGCATGGATCTTGCCATCCCTAGCAAAATCAAGACTCACTCCGCTAAGAGAAGGAAACCAGTCTGGTAGACCCCTGCCATAAACAGGCTATACAATAGGAGGAAACTAGTTCAGAAAAAAAAGTAAATCCCAAGCAGGAAAGACATCCCTGATCAGTATCAATAAGAAATGAAGGTCCCTCATAAAATCCTCCAAGGCTAACTTCAAAAGAAAAATAGCCAAGGATTTGAAAGATAACCACAAAGCCTTCTTTAGCTATGCCAAGAATCTAAGTGGCAACTCGCAGATATGCTCTGAGCTAGTGCATAATAGCACAAAATATACTGAACCTACTGATATTGCCAGCATCCTGGCAGATAGATTCAGTGCAAACTTCAACCACCTCTCACCCCCAAAAGGGCCCACAGCAATACCAGAAAAGTGTAGTGCTCCAGAAATCACAGATGCACAGGTGAAAACAGCCCTTTCAAAATCCAAAAGCACAGCACCAATGTGGCCAGATGGTGTCCTAGGCTGCATCTTGCATGAACTACAGAACGGACTAACCCCCCCCCCCCATCTAAACACACTATTCAACCTCAGCCTCTCCACAGGCTACATGCCCATAGAATGATGCACAGCAACAGTTATTCCACTCCACAAAGGAGGGGCCATAATTGACCCAGGTAACTATCACCCCATAAGCCTGACTAGCCTGGTTTGCAAGGCTATGGAGCGCATCATCATCATCATGGAACTCATTAACAAAGACATTGGGAACCTCCAAACACTTGACCTGATCCAGTTTGGCTTTAAGGGCAGATCATGCCTACTAAACCTGGTTGACTTCTTCAAGACGGTCACCAACGCCATAGATGAGGGGAAGGTGGTTCACACAGCCTATCTTGACGTTGCCATGCTTCTGACAGCATTCCATACTCAAGAATTATAGAAAAACTCACCAGCCTGAACATAAACCCCTATGTCATGAGATGGGTTGCCAGCTGGCTTACAGACAGAACTCCCATGGTAAGAATAGCAGGCTCCAGGTCCGACTCTAAACCAGTCACAAGTGGTGTCCCACAAGGCTCAGTCTTGGGCCACCTACTGTTCAGCATATACTTTGTCAGAAGTACAGGCAAACACAGGAGGACTATGGCTAACCAAGGTCACTTATGACTGCAAACTGGGAGCCATAATTGACTCTCTAGCTGACATGGACATTCTTCAAAAGGGCCTTACTGAGACATGGTCTCAAGCTAAATGCCAAATAATGCATAGTCATCCTGTTTAGGAAAAACAAAACACCCATGAATTACAACATAGGTGGCAGCCCCCTTAATACAGAAGAGGAAATAAGAAATCTGGGGACCCAGGTAGATAGTAATCTCTCCTTTGACAATCATATTGCCATAGTAGTTAGGAAATCCTTCTATGTAGCCCATCTAATTACTAAAGGGTTCGCATCTAGAAATAAAGAGGTTATAGTGCTCCTCTACTAGTCACTCATCAGACCCATCAGAGAGTACAACGGCCCATTTGGGATGTACCTCACAAGATACTTCAACAGCTGGAAAGACCACAAAAGTACCTCACCAAGAGGATTACTGGCTTCAAACGTATGTCCTATGCAACCCAACTGGAAAAACTCAGGATGTACTCAGTGGCATATCGCTTAGTCAGATGTGATCTCTGCCTGACTTACAAAGCTATGTCCAACTCAGAATTGATGGACATGGTCTACCTAATGAAATCCAAGTCACTGTGAGCCACTCGCTCTAGTGAGCAAAACCTCACCACAACAATAAATAGAACATGCTGGAGGGATAGATTCTGGTCACAGAAACTTCCCATGCTTTGGAACAAAATTGCTAAGTACATTAGGCAGAGCCCCTCACTAACACTCTTCAAGAGAAACCTTGACGAGTGGATGGGGAACAGAAAATACACCCCTGGGATCACTTCATTGACTCTTCTTGACAGAGGCTCAGTTAATTAATCAATGGGGCAGTCAAAGCTGACACACTCTGGCTAGGCTTATTAATGCCCTCGGGCAGATAGCCTAGTACCTACCTATGAACCTATCTTGAATTGTTTCCATGTTTAGGAATCAATCAGTTGAATTCACTGAAAACTGGAAAACTGATTGGGTTATTGGACAATGGATGGAAGAATATTTGTTGTAATTGTAAATAAGACGGTTTATTGTACGATTTATTTGGATTCCCCTTTTGTACTACTGGAAAGCCCTTTACTCATCTGCTTAGCTGTTTGAATCTTCATATCAGTAAAAACAGTGCCTTACAAAAAGGTTTGTGGTATAACAGTTGTAGATTAAAACACCATACTGTTGGGTACAAGAAGCGTAAGACTTGATCAGCATCTTTAATGACAATTTGCTCAAATGATCACAACTACCTGCACATTACTTTTTCTGTACTTTTGTTTTCTGTGGAATTCATTTAGGTTCTACCCCTGAGCAGAGTAAGTAGACCCTATACAATTCTGGATATATTTGACTCTTGCTGTATGCAGATGATGAATAATCATAAACCTCGGAGTTTGGTATGTGTACATGTGAGATCAGCATCTCATCGCTTATGACAACTAAATTCACCGATTTGTGGCTCCAGTGATGTGTAATTTTGCAAACTAACTTCATTTTCTTTCAGAAAGCAATGCTTACATGGTTTAATGTAATGGTTGGAAATTTAGACTTTTTCAAAGTTATGATTTTGTGTAATATAACAGAACTTGATATCTAAAATTATTTGTGTAGATCATGACTTAACCGATACAGCATTGGAATGGCATAAGAGGAAATAGACAGCAGAAAGGACAAAAAATGTTTAGCTATAGCAAAATTCAGTTACTTATCTTTGTATAATGCCGCTTTGATGTGTATCCCAAAGCCTGCTTTTTTCTCCATTTTGGGTAGAAGCATTTAACTGTTTCTGCATCTCAGTTAGGAAATGGTGCACTTGCCTACTCATCCTATTGTGGAGGTGTGCTTCTAATGAAAATGTCTATGCTGTACGCAAGCTCCATCAGGAACACTATCAGGACGACTGGTACACATGAATATTTAATCAAGTTTCATTATTATGGTCCAGAGAGACCTATTGTTTTCCTCATCTCTGAAGACAGTGATGTCTTATCTGAGGTTAGGGTGCATGTTCTGATATCTTACTTTTCCATCTAGCCTATATATTTTTGCAGTACCCGTGTCTTCTGAGGAGTTCTGTTTGGGATTCTACCCCAAATGCTTGAGCAGGGTGAGCAATCACCTAAATCCTCTAATGCTACTCAATCTCTGAAAAATCATTCTGACTTGTGAGGTGGTTTTTTTGTTGAACCTGGGTTACCAGTATAGGACAGGGTGCTTCCACCTTTACAATACGGGGTCACCTCATTAGATTTCTTGAGCACTTCTTTACTTTATCTTTTTATTCAACTGCCTTGTAAGCTGTCCTATTCTTTCCTACTGACTGAGACACTCATCAGAACTGGATCCAGCACTAGATGACCTAGGCCAGGGGTCTGCAACCTTCACTATCAAAAGAGCCATTTTGGCCACTCTCCCACAAAATAAAATTCATCGGGAGCCACAAAACCTATTTGACCCCTAAAATGAAGATAACAAAGTGTATAAAGTTTTATATATAGTTATTATACTAAACATAAAAGGACTAAGTTTATAAGAGCAATATTTAAAGTCCATCCCTATTCTTGTCCCTTTGTTGGGATTGCTCGATTGGTGTGTGTGTGTGTGTGTGTGTGTGTGTGTGTGTGTGTGTGTGTGTGTGTGTGTGTGTGTGTGTGTGTGTGTGTGTGTGTGTGTGTGTGTGAAATGCATGGTAACAGAAACTGTGTTAAGTTTATAACAGCAATATTTAATGTCCATCCCTATTCGTGTTCCTTTGTTCCCCTTTATTTGTGGCTCTGTCCAGATTTCTTGTGGAAAGACTTTGAGAGGTATAAGAAGTATGGAAATCTTTCAGGGGATCACTCAATCACTCTGTGTGTGTGGAATGCATGGCAATAGAAATCGTGTTATACTAGCAAGTTTCTATGTTTATAAGAGCAATATTTAAAGTCCATCACTCGATCACTCCAGGGGATCACTCAATCACTGTGTGTGTGTGGAATGCATGGCAATAGAAATCGTGTTATACTAGCAAGTTTCTATGTTTATAAGAGCAATATTTAAAGTCCATCACTCGATCACTCTGTGTGTGTGTCTGTGTGTGTGTGTCTGTGTGTGTGTGTCTGTGTGTGTGTGTGTGTGTGTGTGTGTGTGTGTGTGTGTGTGTGTGTGTGTGTGTCTGTGTGTGTGTGGTGGAGTGGCCATTATTTTTCAAAGCTACAGGGAGCCACTACAGAGGGGTGAAAGAGCCACATGCGACTCCAGAGCCGCAAGTTGCAGACCCCTGACCTAGGCAGTTGCCTAGGGGCCATGTTGGCTGGGAGAGGGCCCGTCTTTCCAAAAAAAAAAAATCTCCTTTAAATAAAAAAGTAAAACCTAACTCTGACTCCAACCACCAGTATTAGGAGCTCACAGGAGACATAGCATGCCGATTTCTGTCATCACACAGCACCAATCAGCAATGTCTATGCTAATTAGTATGTTTTGGGATCCTATTAGGAGTTTAATCCCAATACACATTTTTTCACCAACCACAGATCACAGTTTCTTTCACCAACAGGCCCCTCCCACACACAAGATGTTTAGTTAACTTACAACACTGTCTTGTCTGGAGATCATGATTTAGCTGCAAGTTACATCGGCTGCATGCCCAGCCCTATTATTTGGTTTAAAAGTGTTTAGTGAATTTTAATGTTAACATTTTTTATATTACTCCACATGATTTCCAGAACATGCATACATACTTGGAACCATTAAAAATTCCCCATAAAATAATTCAGAATTGCAATTGCTTATCAAATGTATTTTCTTAGTGACTAAGTAAGCAAGCTGATTTTAAAGTACTTTTTAGCCATTTCCCAAGACAGCATTATAGAAATAAAAATAAGTAGTTATCAAGCATATATTGCCAAAGAGTGAACACAAACACAATAGATTAAAATAGTCACTTTCTGAGGTATACATTTCAGCACTAAGTCAAAAATGATTGTTTATTGAAAATGATTATGTTTATGCATATCAAGTAGACATGGCTAATGCTGCTGCTACAAAGAAATGAGGTAATAACTAAAGCATTTACAAACATTTTAGCATGTTTAAGACAAAGAGAAAGTTTAGATCCTTTGTAAAAGTGAAAATTTTTTAGTCTATAACAAATCATGGAAAAGGCAGTCCCCACAATGACTAATTTAGGAATCATATTTATTATTCAAGTTTATTTATTCATTCATTAACCATATCAGTGAGCCAAACCGAAAACCTTTTTTCAGCCATGACCTGGACCCAGACATAAAGGTAAATATGTTCAAGGCATGAATGCCAAGAAATTCACCTCAGGAGCTGAATCCTAGTATCCTTGTCAAGAACACAATGGGTTACGATCAGCAAGACATAATCATAATTCTTTGTAGTACATGGAATGTTATCTACTCCATGTACTATCGGTTACAAAAGATTTAGTACCTTCCATGCATTTTATTTTTTAGGCATCAAGGAGTTAAGTATTAGGGCAGCCACAGTGGTGCAGCGGTTAGCGTTGCCACCTCACAGCAAGAGGTTCTCCGGTTCGATCCTCGGCTGGGGTGCCTTCTGTGCAGAGTCTGCATGTCCTCCCTGTGGTCGCGTGGGTTTCCTCTGGGTGCTCCGGTTTCCTACCACATCCTAAAGACATGTTGTAGGTGGATTGGACACTCTAAATTGGCCCTAAGCTTGAGTGCATGTGTGTGCCTTCTGTGGAAGGTTCAGCGCCGGGCTGGCAACTCGACACAGTAAAACTCCACTGCCAATCATGAGCGGACAGTGATCCGCTGTGGCGACCCCTAACCGGGAAATGCCAAAAGAAGAAGGAGTTAAGTATTACATTCAATCAAAGCTCCAAGATGATAAAATGTGGAAAATGTGCCCTGCAATTGTCACTTATTAAAAGTGGTTCAGATTTTGCTAGCCTCAGTGCGCTGCCAACTGGCACACATTTAATTTATGAGCTGTTGGCTGCACAAATACTGGACCCAGCTGCATGCTTTACCAAAGTGAATGCGTTACTGAGCTACAGTTAGACAATGTTTTAAGATATCTAGGGATTAGAACATCATATAGGTTTAGAACTAATGTTAATATGCAAGACAAGACAGGACTGTTGACACAAAGGGAGGAGAACAGAGTCTGTCTAAAACTGAACCCTAATGAAACATCAAGGATTATGTTACAGATTTACACTTGAAAGTCCCACTATGACAGTAACAGCACAAAAGGTTTAGTTGTTACTTAACACAATGAACATCACTTCAGAGAATCCCAGCAGTGAAAGATGTGTGAACAGAATGTTATAACTTACTAGACAAGATTCCCTTCGGAGGTCTCCAAATACAGAATGCGTTAGAACTTTACATTTGGTGTATTATGAATTATACATTACTTCTTATCTGGAATATATTTACTATATTATGCACATATTTGTTACAGGGGTAGAGTATTGATCAATCTTTTACAGGTGCATCCAGGGTGAATTACTTCACAAAACAAAAATACTTTAATACAATTTAAATAAAGAGACTGAAAAGATGCACATACATTTCATAGGACATTACATAGTTGAAGTGTACAAACTTCCAGTACAGCCAGAGAGAGTATATATTTGCTATATTTTATTATATGAGCAGTATATGAAGAGAGGACTATTACAGTCCTGAAACCATGCCCAAAATCATTTTATGTGACTTAAGGTTTCATTTTTATCTAGGAGTTCTTTATATGAAGAAAAAAAGATAGAGGACTTTTGCTAATGGCTATTATGTTTAGTGAGACTATTCATTTGGTATTACAGATTTTGGTTCTCTGGCTTGTGCATTTACTACCCTTCAGGCCAGTGGTACAACATCAGAAGTAAGGAAATCACAAAACAAACCAAAAAGGGATTTCTTATGTAAAGGTAAAGTTCTCATTCAAAGGTTTCACACAATATAGAAATGTAAGCTTTGAACACCCACCTCTCGGGCATACCACTAGGTATGCAAAGGGATGGGGTGGGAGTATAGTGTATGTCACTGATGTAAAACAGTGTTATCCAGGATGTCCTTAGGTTCCTTACTAGCTCTGGCAAAATTTGCAGACATTGGACCAGGGCTAGACTGAAGTGCCGGCAAACTCAGCAAGGTCCTGGAGCACCAGGATGGTTGCCTGAATGAGAGAAAAGTGGAGTAAAAAAAAAAAAGTCATGCCTTGTCATAAAGGCAGATTTAATGCTTTATGTTCTGCTGACCTTGCAGCATGTTTGTCCCTGAACTCACCTAGTTATTTCATATAACTTATTCTAGACAATGAGAGAATTTTACTGTACTGTTAATATATTTCTGATGTAGTAAACTGAGTCCCAAGTAACATCTGAGTGAACAATGTCCAGTAGCACTTTATGCTAAATTGGAAGGTATGTTCTTTGATTTTATACAGCACTAGTGTGTTATAACTAAACAATGAATACATGTGTGTTTGTCAAAAGTGTGTTGTACATGCAAAAGGTGCAAATTTTGGATAGATTATGTCTACTGTAAACCCTTCCCATTGGTTTGTTTACTCGGTAAGGCTCTCTATATATTGTGTTCAAATTTGCCTTTAGGAGCACTAAACAAGTTAATTACAATCTCCTATTAATATCAACATATGAAGTGCACTGATTATGCTTCGATATTTGGAAACAGACATACCAGTTAAGCGCCAGAGTGGTGCTCGACCCAACCTTAACATATGTTAAGCATCTCCTACTTATGTTGTTAAAGTCAGGTCTAGTGCCAGGCAGTAAAATTTGCCTGCACTGACTAGCAAATGACAGTGGCAGAAATAAAAGATTTGTTTCAGTCTGCTGTCTGTACCGGTAATAGGTCTCCAACTTCTCTAACTCAGTTACTAGTTCGGGATGCATTACCAGCCATTTTCTGAAAGATGCAAACTCAAACTTAAATGGATGTCATTATTTAATGACTGCAATCCTCAGCTGTTTGTCCAAAAAACATAGATTTTATGAGGAACAGACTGGGTAGTGAGGCCAGCTATGTTATATGGGTTGGAGATGGTGGCATTAACAAAAAGGGAGGGAGTCAGACCTGGATGTGGCAGAGTTAAAAATGTTAAGAGCTGCATTGGGTGTGACGAAGATGGACAGAATTAGGAACCACTATATTAAGAGGGTCAGCTCATGTTGGACGGTTTGGAAGCAAAGCCAGAGAGGAGAGATTGCATTGGTCTGGACATGTGGGGACAGGAGGGATGCGGAGTATGTTGGGAAAAGGATGCTAAGAATGGAGTTGCCAGGTAAAAGGAAAGCCTAAGATAAGGTTTATGGATGTGGTGAGAGGGGACATGCAGGTGGTTGGTGTGATAGAGCAAGATGCAGAGGACAGGAAGAAATGGAAACTGATTATCTGCTGTGGCAACCCCTAACAGGAACAGCTAAAAGAAGAAGAAGAAGTCCAAAAATATGAAGCAATAATCTGGCTGCCCAGCAAAAATCTAGACAGGTGAGAGGTATGAAAGGTGATTTTAAATGTAATGGACTATACTTCACTCTCTCTCTAATGACCATAAAACACTTAAGTGATTTTTTTCCCTATATTTAGTACTACATATAGCATATAAAGCACCTTGCACTACAAAGAATTGTAAGCAGTTCGCTGATCATAACTTTCAGTTATGTGCTCTTGGAATAGATGCTTCTCTCGGGGGAATTTCTTGTCATCCTTGTCTCAAACATATAATAAGTGGGTTATGATCACTGACCTGATCACAATCTTTTATATGTAGCACTTCAAAGTGAAACTGTGATAAGCAGCAGATACAGAATGGAATTAGACAACAGAGGTGGGGTTTTAAAAAAAAAATAATAACGTATTCGCATTGCCGAAAATTATCTGGGGCCTTATTCGCTCTGCAGCAATATTATCCCATGAAAAAGGTATGAATAACATTTTTGAAACCTGGCAGCATTTTTTAATTAAGACATTCTAGCCCTGGACCTTGGACCTGTGTAGTAATTTCTGAAGCTATGGTAGTTTGAGATACATTTTAATGAGTGAGCAAGTGGATAATTTAGTTTTAACTGTGTTTAATTGGCAGTGAAAATATTAGCATTCTGTTATTTTAGCTATACTGCTAATATAATAAGATTGATGTTGATGGTAGAACATTTTAAGTGTAGGATTGAAATGTTTTCTCCATATTTGCTTAAGTACTTGGAGTTAGTCCACGATATGTTTGTAGAGGTTTGTGAAGCACATTTGTTAGGCAAGAGAAGATGTTACTTACTACAGTTATGAAGACTACTAATGGGAGAGAGAACAAGAATTGAAAAGAGTAAAATTAGGACCCTATTACATACCTGAGTGCACAGACTATTACCTAACAGTTATGCATAAAACAGAGGCAACTGAAAAAGCATCCAAGTTTACAAATGTAAATATACGAAACATCTGTCAATTGTATGCAACCTAAATTTGATTCAGTAATTGATTGTTCTGATAAAAGACAGTACAACCATTCAGTACAAGTAATGGATTACATTTTCTGAAGTACACACATAAATTGCCATCTTCTTTACTATCTTTTAACATTGGGAATCACAATTCTCTGAAAACATATGCCGACTTTTTTATTGCACCATGAGCAAACACATATATACTGGGAAAAAAGAGAGATTGCTTTAGAGAATCAGGTAGGAGAGCAAAGTTAAACCAGAAACAGTGAGGATTTAAGGTGGAACAGCTGGGTTCCTATTAGACGACAGAAGACGCATTCTATCGAATGCATCTTGGTCAAACTTCAAACAACGGAAAGGCAAAATAGCGAAGCGGCTTTTAAGCAAATTCTTTCCGAGGGAAAGAATTTGCTTGGCCGCTTCCGTTACTTTACCGTTTTCGGCACTGTAGTGCGATCTCTGAGTTGGTATATTTAAGTAGGGGTGTTGTGGGGGGCAAGCCCCCCACTTTATGTATTGTTTCAATTTTTTTTTGGAACAGCGATTTTTTTCCCTTGGGGAAAAAAAAATCACTGTTCTGAACTTTCGAGATTGTAAGCTTTCGCTTACATGGGGTCGATTATTCATTGATCACTTTTTTAAGCATTCAGTGATATAATATAGACACGGGACAGCCATAGTGTATGAAGGGCTACTCTCCTGAACTTAACCTATTCATTAATATTATCATCAGACGTAGAGTTTTGAAGGTTTGCTTTTTGCAGGCATTTGTTCCTGTACAATCTGTGTAACTTCTTTTTAGCCATCTGATCTATTTTGTAAGTATATGCCATGTAACGGTTTCTACCTGTAGTCAACAATTAATTGCATGGAGAAACCAAATATGTTGGACAGTTTGTCAGCTCATAATAATAGGAGATCAAGATGAGTGCGTACTATTTATGAACATCCCAAAATTTACTTTAAAATTTAATTTGAGATCTAATGTGTTCCAGAAGGGTTTATGATACAGGAAAGCCATAATATATCACAATCAGGAGAATATGCTGCCTATAAATGCTTAGTCATCTGTAAATATGTAAATATATACCAGAGATATGCCACAATAACAAACAGCATGTTGCAGTAAGTACTTTTTCAGTTCTATAATACAGTGTTATTCAGTCCTGTACTACTTGCACTGCATTACAAGTACAGATTTTTTTTTTTCATTTGCGTACTGCATAATTCCATTTTATTGTATTATATAAGATAAGCACGGTTAATGGTCAATGTCTGTAGCATGCTCTGTGTAAAGTTTGTCATGGTGAGCTCGTTTACCCTCCTTACAAATAAAGGTAAACAAACAAGAAAAAATCATTTGAAAGAGCAAAGGAAGGGAAGGCCAAAAAAATTAGAGTGTCATAGTGTGACAGAGAAAGATAGTAGTTTATCAGGATCACATTAGAAAGGTTCTCAAAAGAAAACATCCTGCACCTTCAGAAGGACCAGCAGAGAATGCTTGTGCGTGATAATGCTTTTGGATTACATAAATGAAATGGTTGGCTTTGCGAGTTACTGTTTGGACCGGATGATCATTCTTGTCATAAGCTGATAACTGAATTGGAAGCCTTTATCCAGTTTGACAAAGAAGTACACCATTGCACAGGATCTTGTTTTACTGGACAGGAAACAGAACAAACAGCTTCAGTCTGGATTTTGGAGAACAATTTATGGCAGCCAGGTGGAATGACTAAAATTAAACCAAGTCATAATCCAACGGGGTTACATATTCTGACTATGTGATGCACAATTCTCTAGTAATATCTGGGATATGACATAATGAACATCAGCAAGTTTGCTATTAACAAAAGCAGTGTCTTGGTTTTGCAAGTATTTGTGTGTAGAGTAATACTTCCAATGTCTGACATGCTAATTCAAAGTCATTACTAAAATCATTGGCTGCAGTTTTAGTACATGAACAGATTAAGGTGTAGCATTACTTATTGTAACATACTGTACTGCTAAATATGAAAAAAGTATATAAACCCTAGCAAAGAGTCACAAGGTATAACCATGGTAACAGAATAGGTATGTGAACATAATAGGTGTAGTTGACTTACTACATTTTATGGTTTGGTATTCCACCACAATCCATGGACAGTTTTCATTCATTTGTTATGCTATACTACTACCGTTTTTGTCTTCTGCAACATTCTGATGTTGTGCAAAATGACGCATTTGTATTTATTTTGGTGTTAACGGTCCATAACTAGTCTTCCAAAAAGTTATGGCTGTCAAAGTATTCTTCACAATTCATGCATGCGTGAACTGGTCTAAATGCTGTACTGTCCCAGTTGCATACCTACTGGGTATCTGGACTCGTACACAGCTGGCTACATGGAGGTGGATTCTCAATGGATCTGAGCCATGTTTATAGGTCGCCTTAGACTCAGTATGTGATTATCATCATGTAACAGCCTTAAACAATCGTGCACCACTGGTTACGAATCCTGACCTACACACACAGGTGGAGAAACCAGCATTATGAGCAGTTCATTTGGAGATGCTGGCAAGCCTTTAAAAGCTACAAAGGAGACAGTTAAGCAAGCTCCTCTTGCTATTTGCCTTCATCTAAACAAATAAGTTCTATTATTGGTGACTGTAAGCATCCAGGTCTTCATAAAAGAAGACTCATAAAAGTTGTGTCTTTTGCAGGTTATTTTCTGATCTGCCTTGCAGTACAGGGACCTTGTTCTAGTGTGGAAAATACTGGTCGAATTTGAACTAATACGTGGTTTATATGATAGTCATGTCAAAATCCAACCAGTCATGAAAAACTACCAGCCACCCCAACAACTACAGAGCAATTCAAATGCAAATGAAGTAAAAATGACTTCCTGTTGCAGTTGGTAAGAAACTTCAAAAAATAAGGATACTGAAATTCATTTTCTTGTGGGGGCTGTTCTCCCTGCACCCCCAATGTGGGGGACTTGCCCTTGTACATATATATTACATGAGGCCGCTACACTTCAGGTGAAGGGGCAAAATATGACCCCCATTTTGGAAATTTATGGCTGTCAAAATTTCATTTCTAGAAATTATGCAGGTTCCAAATAATGACGTTTTTTGAGCGTTAACCTCAATTGGCACAAAACCTAACAGAAAAATCAGGAAAGACTAGCTTTTCATAGAAGCAAAGCTTGCCCACCAACAAAAAACTGTCTCTTACCCCATTTTCTCTGTACAGTTTTCAACAATTCTTTTGAAACCACCTCACAACGTCTTCATGCCAAAAGAAAACATTCAGTACTTCTTTCAGTAACAATGCATGTTCCAAGCAAGGAAAGAAGGTAATTTCCTTTCTAAATCCAAAAGGCATCAGAAGCCATATCTCTCAAAACTCAGTTAAGTTGCCTATGCCATGCATGAATTGAAAGCAAATTGCTATCATCTCACTACCATTTTACTGCAAATTATTTCATAATGCAGGGCAAAAGAATATAGCTATATAGCAATTGTAATACAGAACTAACTAGTATCCTACAATAATCCACAACATTATTTTAGAAATGAAAAGGATCTCTCTCATTTTTCACCCCATACTTTTTAAGGGCTTCAAAGAAGCCACCCCACAGTTTCTCAAGAAAAGTCAATTAGAAAAGTTCAAAAATTTTTATAGTTTCCCTGTCTTTATATAACATTTTGCAGGTATTATCTTAGCCAAGGATTTTTCTAATAAAATTATCTTTCACAATCAAAATGCCCCTATGCGTATCAAAACCACTTTTGAAACACTGGAAGGAACATTCCATAATAAACGTCTAGTCACAGAAGCAGAATGAACAAAACTAATGGATAACCCAACACCATTACGACAGATGGCACGAGAGAACGCAACACCATTACGACAGATGGCACGAGATAACCCAACACCATTACGACAGATGGCATGAGATAACCCAACACCATTACGACAGATGGCATGAGATAAACCAACACCATTACGACAGATGGCACGAGATAACCCAACACCATTACGACAGATGGCACGAGATAACCCAACATTACGACAGATGGCATGAGATAACCCAACACCATGACAGATAGCACGAGATAACCCAACACCATCATGACAGATGGCACGAGATAACCCAACACCATCATGACAGATGGCACGAGATAACCCAACATCATGACAGATGGCACGAGATAACCCAACACCATTACGACAGATGGCATGAGATAACCCAACACCATCATGACAGATGGCACGAGATAACCCAACACCATCATGACAGATGGCATGAGATAACCCAACACCATTACGACAAATGGCATGAGATGACCCATCATTATGACAGATGGCATGAGATAACCCAACACCATTACGACAGATGGCATGAGATAATCCAACACCATTACGACAGATGGCATAAGATAACCCAACACCATTACAACAGATGGCATGAGATAACCCATCATTGACAGATGGCATGAGATAACCCAACACCATTATGAAAGATGGCATGAGATAACCCAACACCATCATGACAGATGGCAAGAGATAACCCAACACCATCATGACAGATGGCATGAGATAACCCAACACCATCATGACAGATGGCATGAGATAACCCAACACCATCATTACAGATGGCATGAGATAACCCAACACCATCATGACAGACGGCATGAGATAACCCAACACCATTTACAGCAGATGGCATGAGATAACCCAACACCATTTACAACAGATGGCATGAGATAACCCAACACCATTTACAACAGATGGCATGAGATAACCCAACACCATTACGACAGATGGCATGAGATAACCCATCATTATGACAGATGGCATGAGATAACCCAACACCATTATGACAGATGGCATGAGATAACCCAACACCATTACGACAGATGGCATGAGATAACCCATCATTACAACAGATGGCATGAGATAACCCAACACCATTACGACAGATGGCATGAGATAACCCATCATTATGACAGATGGCATGAGATAACCCAACACCATTACGACAGATGGCATGAGATAACCCATCATTATGACAGATGGCATGAGATAACCCAACACCATCATGACAGATGGCATGAGATAACCCAACACCATCATGACAGATGGCATGAGATAACCCAACACCATCATGACAGATGGCATGAGATAACCCAACACCATCATGACAGATGGCATGAGATAACCCAACACCATCATGACAGACGGCATGAGATAACCCAACACCATTTACAACAGATGGCATGAGATAACCCAACACCATTACGACAGATGGCATGAGATAACCCAACACCATTTGCAACAGATGGCATGAGATAACCCAACACCATTACGACAGATGGCATGAGATAACCCAACACCATTATGACAGATGGCATGAGATAACCCAACACCATTACGACAGATGGCATGAGATAACCCAACACCATTACGACAGATGGCATGAGATAACCCATCATTACAACAGATGGCATGAGATAACCCAACACCATTACGACAGATGGCATGAGATAACCCATCATTATGACAGATGGCATGAGATAACCCAACACCATTACGACAGATGGCATGAGATAACCCATCATTATGACAGATGGCATGAGATAACCCATCATTATGACAGATGGCATGAGATAACCCAACACCATTACGACAGATGGCATGAGATAACCCATCATTATGACAGATGGCATGAGATAACCCAACACCATCATGACAGATGGCATGAGATAACCCAACACCATCATGACAGACGGCATGAGATAACCCAACACCATTTACAACAGATGGCATGAGATAACCCAACACCATTACGACAGATGGCATGAGATAACCCAACACCATTTACAACAGATGGCATGAGATAACCCAACACCATTACGACAGATGGCATGAGATAACCCATCATTATGACAGATGGCATGAGATAACCCAACACCATTACGACAGATGGCATGAGATAACCCATCATTACAACAGATGGCATGAGATAAGGCATGAGATAACCCAACACCATTACGACAGATGGCATGAGATAACCCATCATTATGACAGATGGCATGAGATAACCCATCATTATGACAGATGGCATGAAATAACCCAACACCATCATGACAGATGGCATGAGATAACCCGACACCATCATGACAGATGGCATGAGATAACCCAACACCATTTACAACAGGTGGCATGCGATAACCCAACACCATTACGACAGATGGCATGAGATAACCCAACACCATTACGACAGATGGCATGAGATAACCCAACACCATTTACAACAGGTGGCATGCGATAACCCAACACCATTACGACAGATGGCATGAGATAACCCAACACCATTACGACACATGGTATGAGATAACCCAATGCCATCATGACAGATGTCATGAGATAACCCAACACCATCATGACAGATGTCATGAGATAACCCAACACCATTTACAACAGATGGCATGAGAACCCAACACCATTATGACAGATGGCATGGGATAACCCAACACCATTACGACAGATGGCATGAGGAGCTATTTGTGGTGGCCTCCCTTTTTGCTGATGCAAAGGAAAAAATCATTCCTATCCTGACTCTTTTCAAGTAGGAGGAGGTAGTTCCGACTGTGATGCAGGTAACCAAAGCGCTGTAAGGACAGAGGCTCAGAGGATGAGAGTGAACAGGAGCTGCTGCTGGCTTGACCATCCTGGGGGAAGAAGGGGTTAGCTCTGGCTTGATTTTAGGGTGACACTTAGAGGAAGCAAGTACAGAGCCGGCTGAGCACACACTGCCCTACTGCAAGTGCAACAGCTGGGGAACTCAGAATGCAGAGGCATATGCTTCCAGCAGCAGGCAGTACTCAGTCAAGCTCACAAGGGCTGCTGCAAGGGGAAGGGGTAGGTTACCCTGCCAGACCTGAAAGTAGGCTGCTCTCTAGCACCCTCTTTCTTTTTTGGTGGATAGAAGGAATGGACTGATTAGGCACCCAAGGAAGGAACTAATGGTTTGTATGTGCTTATAGTACTGTTCCCTAGTCTGCAGATGCCTAGCTGGCACCCACAGGGAAAAAAGTGGGCCACTTGGGTAAAAGGTGGTGGAGCCATTTAAAGTAATGAAGATGTTGCTTCCTTCTTTTGGGACTTGGCATCTAAACATATGCTTACTGGGCTACCTATTACAACGGCGAAACTGCAGTTGGGCGAATACGGAAACATCGACACATATTGAGCGAAAATACTGAATGTCATGAAGCGCAAAATTCAAAATGTCGAATCGTCATAGTTGGCCCTTCTCTGGTATAGATCCTTAAGGTAAGTGTGTAATAGTTACGGACCTTAGGGTTAGGGTGCGGGTTAAGGTAAGTGCATACATAGTAATATATGTAAGCTTTAGTTTAGGGTGAGAAGCAGGGTTTTGTTAAGTATATGTATGTGGATTATTTATTTTGTTTGGGTAGGTAGTATGTAGAGGGTGGTGAGGTTGGCCAACTATGACGATTCGACATTTTGAATTTAATGGTTCAGGACGTTCCATGTTTACGTGGTTCGCTCAATATGTCGCCGTTTCCGTATTCATGTATGTGAGGTTGCGCGGTTATAATATAGACCCGATTTCTGTGCTAGATAGCAACATTATTCCTACACAATTTCTATTTTATGTATCCTTCTACAGTTGCTACTTTTTACAATAAGCAGACATGTGAAATATGTGCAACTTGAGAAACAATGTTATTGAATTAATTGCAATGCCAATTTACAAAAGCAATATGTGACAGAAGTTCTAGAAAGATTTCCACCAACTGGAATCATCTACCATAGGATTATAAGTAAGTACTACAAGCCATTTTAAGCCTAGCCAGCTTCCCTTTTTCTGCTTATATTATGCTATCCCATTTGGTTAGAAATCGGCCTTATCTAGTTCATGGTCAATAATTATATACAGTATAACCCCCAATGAGAATAAGTGGAACCATACATTTTGGTTTATGCAGATGGGGAGTCTGTTCCACAGCAGTGGTATTCCCTTTGAGATATGCATGTCCTTCCAAACCATTGTTCTCATGTTGCAGTAGAGGTTTAGATCCCTAGACTGAATATTTCTGATCCCATTTGGATTTACAGCACATCAGCACGTCATCAGTATTGAGTCGGAGGAAACCTTGTATGCCAGACACAGGTCACCATATAACACATTAGATCAGAGGACATCACATGAATTCTAAACTTTCTTAACAAAAAAAAAAAAAAAAATAGCTAATATATCATTGAAACACTTGAAAAAGTCATACACCCGTAAATGCTTTAAGGACACCAGATAAACTGCTCTACACTTAAAATTAGAAAATTTCTCATTTTCATGTACTCAAGGATAAAGAGTGACTTTCTTTAACTTTACCCATCCTCTCTCTAAAAAGTTCTCAAACTTATACACCTCGCTCATGTAAAAATCACTCTCATTACCTTACCCTTGTTCACCTTCTTTAACCTTGCCCACTCTGTTTTTTGAAATTTCCAAATCTCTCACTCTTCTACAACTCATTCATTTACACACCTTCTCACTTTTCCAAAGTACCAGTCATTAAAGAACAATTTACAATCTAATTACTCTTTAAAAAAAAAAAAAAAAAAATAGGACGTTTCTTGCTTCATCACTTTGCCACAGATTTAATAGAATTTTCATTTCATGCAATATTACTGTTGTACGTATCCCAAATATACTATATGTATCCTCATACTCAATGTAATTATACATTACCTTGCGGTCCAGTTCATAACTGAAAAGGGTTCATGGAACACATCCCTTTATCCAGTTAACAAATCAAATAAATAAATATATGTGTACGTTAACAACTTAAATTGTGTTACTAGATATTCATATCTTGAATATCAACAAAGGTATATATAACTGCTCATCATACCTCTCAACCTCTTAGTGCAAGCAATCTGGACAAAGTGTGGCATAATGGTGGGACAAAGGCCCAAAAATGGGACACATTTTAAGTATTGCTTTTATAAACTTAGTTGATAGAATAACAGGATTTCTGTTAGCATGCATTTTCTGAAGAATATGAATTCTGAAACTCAAATGCATGTCATTATTTAGTGACTTTAATCCTTACAAAGTACAGTTTTGTACCTACCATAAATGTAGATGTTCGAAGATCCACATTGCTGCAGTCCTTACACTTGGGGTAGTCCGCTGTCCTCGGTCGGCCCGAATATCAAAGTATTAGGCTGACGTCGGTCAAGGCGCTTAAGACTGACATCAGGACGTCAGGGTACAAATGCGCATGACCGACGTCATATCCTCAGTCTTTTCTTGCCCCAGATGTCAGAAGACCCTAAACAGAAAGGTCAAAACCAAAAGACAGCAAAAACAACCAACCACCCTTGGACTAACCATATGTACAATATATACAATATTCACAATATGTACAACCCAAACCACACAACCGCCTCTAACTACAGAGGGAAGGAGGGAGGGTAATTGGACTGCAGCAATGTGGATCTTGAACATCTACATTTATGGTAGGTACAAAACTGTACTATGTTCTTCATCTCACATTGCTGCAGTCCTTACACTTGGGTAGAATCCCAAAGCAGAGATAAGGGAGGATGGCAAAACTATAAAGCAGTAGGAGCTGCCAAAATGCCCTGTAAAATTGCAGTGGCAAAACCAGCCCTCGATTTAGAGTAAAGTGGAAGGTGATAATGCTTAGAGAAAGTATGCACTGAACTCCAAGTAGCTGCCTCCAAAATATCTTTAGTTGCCACCCCTTAAAAAAGCTGTAGAAGTGGCAGTAGCCCTAGTGGAATGAGGCCTTATCCCAGCTGGAATCTCCTTACCATGATGGGAATAACAGAAAGCAATACAAAACCCAATCCAGTTAGAAATAGTTTGTTTTGACACAGGCTTGCCCTGAGAACCCAAAGCAAAAGAAACAAATAACTGCTGAGACTGCCTGAACCCTTTAGTTCTGCTCAAATAATATCGCAACTGCCTGTGTATATCCAAAGTGTGCAAAATCTTTTCCCCTTTATTTTGGGGGTTTGCATAAAAAGTAGGCAAATGAATAGTTTGGTTTAAAGTCACACTAGAAACCACTTTAGGCATAAAGGAAGGATTAGTACGCAAAGATACCCTATCCTTATGGAAAATTAAGAAAGGCTCAACTGCCATAAGGGCCTGTAATTCAGAAACCCTTCTCGCAGAGGTAATGGCCAACAAAAAGCAGTCTTCCATGATAAATATTTCAACTCAGCAGTAGCTGCAGGCTCAAAAGGTTGTAGAGTGAGTTTCTCCAACACAAAATTGAGATCCCAAGCAGGAGTAGGAGCTCCGTGGGGTCTTATATTCTTTGCCCCTCTAAGGAATTGCTTAAACAAAGGATGAGAAAACAATGGTGGGTCACAGTCATAGTGAGCAGAAATTGCTGCAGCATGAACCTTAATAGAAGAGAAGGACAAACCTTTGTCCAGTCACTCAGTAAGATATTGAAGAGCCACACTTAAATTAGGCTTAGAAACATCAAATTCCTTTGCTGTACTCCAAAATAAAAATCTCTTCCATTTATCTGCGTACACTTTCCTTGTACTAGGCCTTCTGGCCTCCAAAATAACATTCAAAACTTGCTGTGGAAGCTGAGACCCTCCAGGGTTTAAAACAGAATATGCCAGGCTGTCAGGTGAAGAGAGTGAAGTTTGACATTGAGTAAATGACTGTTCTCCTGAGACAGCAGGTGTGGAATCGAAGGCAAACGCCATGGAGGTTCCCTACCAGACTTCTCAGTAATGGGTACCAGTGCTGTCGAGGCCAATCTGGAGCTATTAAAATCATCTTTGGCTTGTCCTGTCTGACCTTCAGGAGTACCTTTGGGAGGAGAGGCAGAGGTGGAAAGGCATACACATGAAGATTGTTCCAATTGAATGAAAGAGCATCCACTTTCCAAGCTGTGGGATGAAACCTTTTTGTGCAAAACTTTGGCAGCTGGTAGTTTAGTGGAGAAGTGAACAGATCTATGTCTGGAGTTCCCCATAACACTGTCAATTTCTGAAATACATGAGGATCCAATTTCCACTCGTGGGGATCCATAATTTGCCTGCTCAACACATCTGCTAAGGAGTTCTGTGCTCCGCAGAAACCTTGCCTGAAGATTTAGCTGTAAACTGAGAGCAGTCTCCCACAAAATCATTGCTTGTCTGCATAGAGGATAAGAATGTGTTCCCCCTTGCTTGTTGATGTACCACATGACAGTTGTGTTGTCTGTTAGAATCAACACCTGCCCTGGAAGAAGTAAATCCTTGAAAGCTATTAATGCAAATTGGACTGCTAACATCTCCTTCAAGTTGATATGTAGATGTTGAAGTCTGGCAGGCCACGTGTCTTGTACCCACTTTCCATTTAGATGAGCTCCCCAAGCTTTGTCTGAGGCATCTGTCGTTAGAACCTGACTCGCCTCTGGCTGGGTCACAGAGAGTCCCTTGTTTAGGTGACATTCCTGAGCCCACCACAAAAATTCCTTTTGAATGCAAGGTATTATCTGAATGACAGTGTCCATATCTTGGCAGTGCTGTGTCCATACATTTTTGAGACACCATTGTAGCTTCCTCATATGCAGTTTGGCATTGGGAAGCACCAGAATACAAGATGCCATGAACCCCAAGGCTTGAAGGACTGTCCTTGCAGTCAGCCTGGACTGATGAGACAATTGATGGAAGTAAAGAGAAAGATTCTTTTGTTTGTCCGGGGTCAAAAGGCCATCTGGGATGCTGTATTCAGTCTCACACCCAGAAAGCACATGTCCTGAGAGGGTACTAGACTGGACTTTATTTCGTTCACAGAATACCCCAGGCATCTTAGCACTGCTATCACATATTGCAAATGATGAAGAAGTTCATCCTTTCCTTGGGCCAGAATCAGGCAATCATCCAAATAAGGATAGATCTGTATTCCTCTTAGCCTGAAGAAAGCTATCACTGGAGCCAGAACCTTCGTGAACACTCTGGGCGCAGTAGATAAGCCAAAGGGCAATGCAGAGAACTGATAATGAGAAGTCCCAGCCCGAAAACGCAGATACTTCCTGCAACTTAGCCTGATAGGAACATGAAGGTAAGCCTCCTTGAGATCCAGAGTCACCATCCAGTGATCTTTGCCCAGCAGAGGTAAAAGCTGTTGTAACGTCAACATTTTGAACTTGGGAATGTCCAGATAAGTGTTGAGGATAGATAAATCCAAAATTGGTCTCCACGTGTTCCCCTTCTTTGGTACTAGGAACAGGCGAGAATAAAATCCTAGGCCCACTTCTGGCAGAGGGACCGTTGTATGGCCCCTATTTGGAGCAGAGAAATTTGTTTGTGAGCCTCTAGTCTTTGCTGAGGAGGAACGTCCGGCATGCCTTTGAAAGGAGGCAAGGTATGGAAATAAAACCTGTAACCTTGGTGTATGATATCCAATACCCATCTGTCTTGGGTAATCAAACTCCAATTTTCCCTGAAGAGTGCCAACCTTCCTCCCAAAGGTGCTGCCAGGCAAGAAGGATCTGGCAGCTGAAAAGGTAGGTCATTGGGCCTGTTTACGAAAGGACTGGCCCCTGCCCTCACCTGAAGAATGTGCAGGAGAACTCCCTGTTCTAGGTCTGAAGGAGCTCTGAGCTCTGCCCCTACCACGTCTAGATCTACCCCTAGACTGTGAATCATAAGAAGGGTATGTCCACCCCTTAGCAGGCCAATTCCAACTAAACTTCGGAGGCTGGACTTGCAAAAAATCTTTAACAGTCTGCATAGACTTAGCCTTGTCTTCCATTTTCTTCAAGACTGACTCAACATGTGAACCAAACACATCAGACTGTAAAGGAGCATCCAAAATCCTTGTCTTAACATGTTCAGATAAATTCTGATCCCTCAGCCAGGCGTGCCTGCGAAGAACTGACCCAGTGGCAGCCACCCTAGATGAGGCCTGTACAGCATCAAAACCACATTGCAAAGAATGCTTACCCACCTGTTCAGAGACATGCACCAAATCTTGTAATTCCTTACACTCAATGCCTTCCGCCAGAGCATCTACCTTAGACTTCAGTTGAGAAAGAAGATAGTTCTGATATTTCAACATGTGAAACTGGCAATTCAAAGCCCTCATAGCTAAGGTGGAAGAAGTATAGACTTTCTTTCCCCATCTATCCAAAGCTCTGGCCTCTTTATCTGGAGGAACCGGATTTTTTACAACAGAGGCCTTGACACCCTTAGGTCCCTGACTAACAGTTTCTGGGTCCGCCCTAGGACTCTTATAAAGATATTTATGAGCCTCAGGCACCCTATAATACCTATCCGGTTTAACAGGAGCAGGAGGCAAAGAATCAGGATTAAGAGAAGCCTCCGCAAACACATCTTCCACAACATCCAGAACAGGAGGTATAGCCAAAGGCCTATGCTGGGGTAAAAGCAAATACTCCCTAAGCCTTTTCCTGGAATCAGAGAAGTCCTGACCTTCCCACTTAAAATGTTCCCTCATGGAATGAAGAGTCTCTGAGAAAGAAAAATCCTCTGGAGGAGAAGCAGAAGGGATCATCTGCATCAGAATCAGAATAAGGAGAGTACTCCTGCAAGTCTTCAGTCAAGACTCTGAAACATCTGAAGGCTGCTCAAAACTCCCCAACTCTGGTTCCACCCTAGGCCTCTTATCTGGAGGGGGCAAAGAACCTCTAATCAAAGTAATTAAATCTTCTGCCATTTTAAGCATGTGCTTCTTGGGCACAGATCCTGAAGAACTAGGAGTGACACCAGCAGAAGCTAAACCTGGCCTGCCTCTGGGAGAAGCCTTAGAAACAGAAGGAGAGGGCCTAACCACCCTAGGAAGGGAGGGGAGTACAGTAACCTGAGAAGCCCCTTCAGCCTGACCTGCCTCCTGAGAGGCCACATCCTGCAATAACAAAGTCTCCCCCTGGGACTCCAGAGAAGCCTCCGGCGGAACTACTGGTTCCACTGACGCCTCTAAAGAACCGGCGTCTGGTACGGACGACTCTTCTTGCCTGGGTTTAGCTGCCTTGTCTTTGCGCTTCTTCGAGAAGCGCCGGAGCATCCGACGGCATCTTATAATTGCACCGCTTCCCAAAGACCAACCTGGCACAATCTAACCTTCGCTTAATAGTGCGCTTATTGAACCTAGCACAAAAGCGACACCCAACAACATCGTGCTCAGGCCCCAAACAAGGAATACACAAAGTATGATAATCTCTATGCGGTATCTGTTTCCCACAAGAAATACAGTTATTCACGTTTTCTGACATCCGGTAAACCACTGAGGCAAGAAAAACTAAAATATTCTAACGGGTACTTAGCCAACTTTGACTCGGTCTGAAACTCCGAATTCGAAAAATTTTAGAATGCCGAACGGCACTTGCAACGCTGCTTCTGCATCGGACCATGCGGCAAAAAAGACTGAGGATATGACGTCGGTCATGCGCATTTGTACCCTGACGTCCTGATGTCAGTCTTAAGCGCCTTGACCGACGTCAGCCTAATACTTTGATATTCGGGCCGACCGAGGACAGTGGACTACCTCAAGTGTAAGGACTGCAGCAATGTGAGATGAAGAACATCATCTCAGTGTTTTGTCAGAAAGCACAATTTTTATGAGGAACAAACCAAAAATATTAGTCAAAAATCTGGACAGTCTACGAAAATCTGTAGAGTTGAGAGGTATGCTGCTTATAATGTAATACAAATCAGAAACATAAAATGACAACAGCCATTTAAAAATAAAGGGAGCATTTCATGTTATGTGGCTTTGTCTAGGTTACCCCTGGTATCGAGAAGATTCTTCAGGCTCTGAACTCCTACAGAATGAATAATGTCATGTTCATATAATATTTCAACCTAGGTGTTCTACATCTTAGTCAGCCATGGAATATGGTTTCTCTATACTAGCATTACATATATGAGTATCAGCTCTATCTTAGGCAAGCAACTGATTTCCTTGAAGCAGCTGTTAAAAAACATATCCGTGAGAAGCATACTTACACCAATTTGTAAACTTGTAGACTTGTTGACTTGTAGAGTCACTGTAATGCATCATTCTAATCAGTACTTGATTCCATATAAAGTAATATACTGCCATCCCTTATGATCTGGTAATCCTCATTACTTATGTTTTTATTTATTTATATACCCCATAACTCATTTTATTAAGCAGATATGTGGGTTGGTGCACTGACCATTTTCAGGCATGACCAGTGGCATTCTGGCAATTACAAATAATCCTCATAATGGATACATCATTTGCTGTCAGCTGCAGTCTATCTCTCTAGTCACCATAATGGATGTTTCGCTGTTTTTTCCCCCCATGTACTGCCACAAATTTTTACATAATTTATTTCTACTTACAGTTAACTGGCAGCAAGTCAGACAGAGCAGCAAAGCTCTCAACCTCTTTGAACAAAAAATCTGGACAAAGCCAAACGTAATGAGGGGACAAAGTTCCAAAAATATGGACACATTTTAAATATTGCTCTTACAAACTTAGAAAGTTGCTGGAATAAAAGGTTTTATGTTACCATACATTTTTTGAAGGCTATGAAGTCGAAAAATCAAGTGCCTGCCATTACTTAGTGAATTCAGTCCTCACTGATTTGCCACAAAATCCAGAAAACCACAAAATTGTATGAGGCACAGACCAAAATATGATGCAAAAATCTGAACATTCTGCAAAAATCTGGATATCTGAGTGGAGTGGTATGCCACTTTCAGGAGTGGAAGTGGAGGAGGGTGTTCTGTATTGCAAACCAAAAAGGACCATGAAAATATGAAAACTTATTTGAGGATTAGAAATAAAATAAAGAAAAAAATGTATATAAAATAGCCTAGAACTAAACTGCAACTGCTTAACATTTGTATGTTCTTTTCTGTTTTGCATCTGCAAGAGACAATTATAGTATTCAATAATTATTATCTTGTATATCCTGATATCACTTTGGTTGCTTTCCACCCTCAGTTTAATAGATGAAATACAGCAAAAATGTCTGCGGCAGGGCTAACCACCTAGCACTATAAACCTTGGTTCTAGATGATTGTCACTGTTGAAGTGACACCCTGACCCCATGTACAAAATGGGAAAAAGGGGTAGTGGATGGATACAGCAAAATTGAAATTTTATATCTGAATGCATTAACTTTACTAGACTCTCATGTTATTTAAATATGAAAGTTTAATTTAATATGTCAGGGTGTATGGGGCATAAAAACTGTATTGCGTACAAGTTTGGGAATAAAATTATGGTTGACAGCCAAGAAGAGAGAAATGTGTCCATGAGCCTGAGGAAGGATGCAGAAGTGGTTGGGACTTGGATGTTGCTGTCACAAAAGGAAATACTGCCAGCTCAGCTATCTGGAATTTTGTAGATAGTGATATGTTATTTGTGAATATTAATATGATTTATAAAGAAGTTTGACAGAGGGAGATATTGCCAGCACAGCTGTCTGGAATTTTGTAAATGGTTGCGTCATTTGTGAATGTCAACATAATTCATATGCTTGTGTTACAAATGTATTAGAACTGTATGTCATATCGTATAGATGTGTGCTGAAGAGATATAACTGTTTAACAGGGGAAACTGAAACACAGGACATTAACTTGCAAAACTTCAGAAGAATGGTTGAGGTTAAGTTACTTTATAGCTGGGCTATAAACAATAGAGGTTATCTCCCAATTTCAGTGCAGTAACAGACAATGTCCAGAACTAGAAGTTTTTTGTATTGTCTTTACATGTGGAGGAATGTAAATTATTTTACGACTTCCACCATTTGACAAAAGATCTAAGAGGTCTATGTATTTTTCATAGGGGATGCTAAAAGATGGCAGTTTCTAGCAATGGGGGTTTTCACCTGGGATAGTCAGATGATAAAAGTGATGTCATCCTACAAGTATCCCAGCAGCACTATTTGTGATATGAATTTAAGAACTCTCAGAGAGAGAGACTGTGTATTTTGTATTGTGTCTTTGACCTGGCAGCATCAGCTGGGAAAACCCACTCGTCACATCTGTCTTGCCTGGCTCTGTAAGTAAGTTAACTAGTGTACAGTAATTTCACTTATATTTAGTAAGGAATAGAGTACAGATTAGTTTAGATATTTTCTGTATTTATTTGAGACCGTCTTGCAATGTTGTTTTAAATATTTCCTGTGATTATTTACAGAGTATTTTCTAGTTCTTTTATCAATTATCATTAAACATATTAAAACCCATCTTTGTGGCTATTATTTGTGAGACATATTTAAGCTCTTAGAGTACTTGCATATCTATTTGGTGACACCGTGCAGGCCACTCCTAATAGCTTTGCTCTTGGTCAAACTACCATTTGGATTAATAGTAACATTACACAGTAGGATTAGCCACCCTTTGCTAAGGGTTTTAAAGTAGCTGATAAGCAGTGGCTGGTTGTGGTGAAAACTACACTATAGTCTGGACAGAAGGGGGCATAGCTAGTAAACCTGTGCCAGCCTTTCCCAGGTGTGCATGTGTACATATAAATCAAACCTCAAAGTGTGTGTGTGTCAGCTACAAGGGCAGGGACGCGAAGCACTGGTTGGAGAGAGAGGGTGCTGGAGGTCTTGGTTTGGCCACTCAGCTGAGATTTCAACCCTATAGCTGTGCCAGTGGGGCGTCTCATTGTGGATCTGGAGAAAGAGGGCGAAACTAGCCCCAGGCTGACTGTGGTCTGTGTGTGCACTTAATGAAAACTGCACTATACTGTGTGTGTACTTGTCATTCTCCCAGTGTGTACATACCCCACTGCTGCCAGCAGTGAGGATTGAGGCTCCTTGATTACTGGGCCAGTGTTGGGGCGTCACAGTTACCCATTTGCTATTTTGATTCTTAGCTGGCATGTTTTATGTCACTTTGTGAACCCTTTTTATGTCTCCTGATGATAGTACTTGTGATTTTCCACTTTTTGATTTAGGACATTATATGTGGCCCTGTGCATTCAATTAAGCCCGAAACCTGTAATACCATTCTTATATTATTTTTTTTAATATAACTAGTGCAGACACCACATAGAGGGCCATACAGTTTTATTAAAATAAACGGATAAGCTATTTCAGTGAAAAACTTCTTCAGATCTAAAAATCACTCCATCAAGCAATACATTTAAACTAGCAACAACCAATAAAAATGTTTCAATTAAAATTTACATACTAAATGACATCTCTTTAGCATAGGTTTAATAGGAAGCTGAGCATTTAACCCAGGCTGTTTATCAGCTTGTAACTCGGCTATCCAGTGAAGCTCAACATATTTAGTATCTTTAAAAACATCTCCACCTCTAATACTTGTATTAATGATCTGCAAACCCATAAAAGCAAATGTATGTGTGGGAACAGTATAACATGCTTTGCTAATGCATTATTACTATTTTTTGATAAAATATCTCAAGCAGAATCCTATCTCTGAAGTGCCTGTTTTGCCAACATAAAAACATGAACAATATTTACAAACTGCTAAATACACTAAATGTTGAGTACTACAGTCAGCATATAAACTTGGGGAATAACTGGATGAATAAAAACATTATCACTTTTAATATATTTACATGTCTTACAAGATTTACAAGAAAAGTGCCTTTTCTCTGACTTACTGTTCGCCTAGTGGCAGGGGATCGATTACAGAGTCTGTTTCAAATTCTTAAGAGTTCTTAAAAAGAAATGCAGGCTTATTACCCATTAGCCTCTTGATACGTTTATCTATAGTGAGAAGCTTCTAGTTTTTCTTGATAACACTGCAAATACTATTAACATCACTAGTAAAAGCGAGTGGGACTTTCATTCTTTGTATAATAAAAGACCTTGTCTTTATAAGCAAAGACCTATTACTTTGATTCACTCTATCGGATGAAGAATAATATGGTGCACCCTTATTTATCCTTGGTTCTAGATTACTATTCAAAGACTCAGCCACCTGTCTAGGCCTATAACCTCTATCTTTCAGTCAGCAAAATTATTAGAAGCCTGTATAAAATCTTCTTCCGAAGTATGCAACCTTGAAATCCTCACAAGTTGCCCTTTAATTAAATTCTTGTCTATATATCCTGGGTGCATACTTGTTCTATGTAAGTATTTGTTCTTCCAACATTTTTTACAAAACATTTTAGAAGTAATGGTCCATCAATCCAGACTAGATATGCGCACATCTAAAAAATCAATAGTATCGGCGGACTAATGAGAAGCGGACTTCAGAAAGTCCACTTTTGTTCAAAATACACAATAAATTGATAAAATTGTTCAGCCGTGCCATGCCATAGCAAAAAATATTAGCAACAAAATGCTATATACTGAAAGTATTCATGTGTAGGCACCAGTACTGAGTACTCCTCCCAGAATGCCAACACAAGGTTGGCATAACTGTTGGCGCACAGGGTGCCCATTGCTACCCCCATTTCTGCCAAAAAATCTGGGTGTCATAAATAAAAACATTGTTTTCCAGAATAACTTTCAATAGCATACAAATGGTATTAACAACATTAGAGCTAAATGAGCATTGTTCATTCAAACAGTCTTACATTTTCAATGCCATAATCATTAGGAATGCTGGTAAAACGATTTTGCACATCTAAAGTGGTTAGTATACAGCTGGAGTGGCTATTACCACCATTAACAAATTTAAACAATGATTCTAAAAAATATTGCTTATATTATTTCATCACTGAATCTATTGCTGCATATGTAAAATAGGATTTGAATGAAACTTGAGAGGAGAATTTGAATTATCTATAATAAATGTCTGAATATCCCTTAGTCACGCACCTCTTATACCAACTAAATTTCACTGATCAGCATGAAAGCCAATATTCACCAATTGTTTACTGAAACGTGTGTGTGTGTGTGTGTGTGTGTGTGTGTGTGTGTGTGTGTGTGTGTATATATATTAACCTCCTTGACAAATGACGTCTCTGTCATATTGTGAACTCTTAAACACATTTCCCAATAACATTTAGAAACACAGCAGCATTTACCAGGAAAAAGAGCAGCTGCAATACAAAATAAACAAACATTGCTTATCATAAAGCACATTGTACAGAGCAACATATGTTGTTTGGTGTAACTATATATAATAAAGCAATGTAATTAATTAGAGAACTACAGAGAAAACTTGAAGTCTGACAGGCATTCTAAAAAACTGGCAAGTGAAATGTTAGAAAGGTGAACAGAACTAAGGCAATACTACCATCTAGTGGAAAAGAACAAAATAGAATAATTATCCCATTATTTAAATGAACCTAAACATTTTCTTTCAGTTCAGAATTTTTTCTTAAATGCACAAACCTCAGAAGTAGCATATTATGTGCGACCAACACTTGAATCTATGCTGTCACATAAAGTACTTTATTTACAAAGCAAAAAAATTAAATCTGCATGCTTTAAATGTCCACCCATGAAGAACAAAGATGACAACATATTGTTTGCTGTGACTAACTCATACATCTGACTTAACTTTACTATTTACTTATTTCTTAGGAAGTATTTTACAAGGTATCATTTGCCAACAGTAGTTGCACTGTACTGTTGCTAATGCAGCACACAGAAGCATAAAAGCCTGGATAAATATCAAGTGAGTCATGGTGCAAGTACTGTTTGAAAGGGATGCATGACTTGACAGATAACAAAATGCTACATTTATCGTAGGATCTTAAATGACTTGGCAGCAAAACATTACAGATGAAGTGTTTGTTTTTTTCTAACACTGTAAAGCTAAATGTATGTTCTAATGCTTATATCTACATGTGTGATAAAAAGGCAATGTTCCCAAAAGACACAAATTCAGAGCTGCGAAAACACCACCATAAAATGGATTCATAGACCTCAATTAAATTTCCTTACCCCATCATTGTCAACCGCTGATGCAGTGAGCTTTGCATGTTTTTATGAGGGAAGGAAAAGATGGATGAGAGAGTTTTTATAAAATGTAACATTCATTCAGGAGATAAATGTTCTGCATGGTCTCATGTTGCATTCTTGCTCATTTTTGACATGCTGTTTTATTACTGGGTATTCCAAAGAGGTTCTTATTCACATAATTCTAAACGCAAAGCAATAATTTTCTGAAGCATGACTCTTAAGAGTCTTGTTACCTTACTACTGTAGCTAGCTAGGCTGCTCTCTGTGTTCTTAAAAGAAGCTCTATACACTGGTCATCGATTTAAGCCATGCCAGTGAAATCACTTCACACTAAATGCATTCCAGGCTAAAAATACGACTATCAGTACATTTTACAGGTAACATTTGGAATCACTAATTGTTGTCATCTGTTGCGTCACAATTTAAAAATATTGTACATGCAAACTCGTTTTCTCACATTGATGACATCTCAATGCAAGACGTATTGTTTAGCTGCAAGTTTAGCATAGTGGAGTCACGTAGGACTTAGAAGAAAGATTTTTTTTTTTTTTTATTTCACTTTGATGTAATGTATGTAGCCAGAAGAATCAAACTGAGCTGAGTTACCTCCTCCCAGGCTATCATTACAAATCTCCAAAGGGGACAATGTCCGATATTCCCCTCAGTTTATGTACCACATCACTGTGAAAACTTGCAGAGAGGGCCTTGAAACTGGAGATGATTTAGGAATTTCAGCACATTTATTACAGCCAACATCTGACACTTATGTGTTTTGACTCTCTTGTTTGTTCCATAGACCTTGCACTTTCACTCCTTCTGAAACTGCTTCCTATAGCAGGTCTGAAGCATCTCTTACAAACGACTGAAGAGGAGGCAGAAGGGAGAATGGGAGACCTGGATTCTGAGAAAACAGGGTCACCCATGACAGACCCTCCCTCTTTACAAAATCCAGAACAGCGATCTGAAAAGATAAAGAGTGAAACTGCCGAGTCCAACCTGACAAAGTGCCATGGCATTTTTTCCCTTTGTGAAGTTTCACTAGGGAAATTACATAAATCATGGAAGTGAGGTACTCAAACATCCTGAAAAATTCCCTCTCAAAAACCAAGCATCTGCAAAGGAAAACTTAGGAAGAACTTTATGAACATTTTTAACTTGTTTGGAGAAAGGAAAGCTTTTCACAGGGCAGAATCTAAAAGACATCACAGGAAAACATTTCTGTGTGCTGGGGTAAATTCACTTGAAATCCCAGATTGAGTAGAACACTTTCTAAGGACTCTTAACAACTTAAAAAAGTCTAAATTAAAAGGGAATAGTCAGAATACAGAAAAATGTCAATACTGTGGAAGTCTGGAATAAGCAATTACTGCCTCTATGATTCCCTGTGATATTTGTTCTAGAAGAGAAGAAAACAGGAAACTTGGGTTACTGGTCAAGTAGGAATCACTTGGAATGGAGGGAGGAAATTCCATTGCTAAATGCATTTTCATAACCTGTCTGCACCTGTGAGGTGCCACATGGAAAGATAAAAGACTCAGGTGAGGTAAAGGTTACTGGGGTGGGGGTGGGGTCCTGAAAAGGCCAATAGTCAAGTCTGCCTTTCTGGACTGCCCTTGGTTTTGAAAGGCATTTCATTTTTTGAACAGCCTTGCCATTACTTTTTAAAATCCTGTGTGTAAGCTCCTGGAGTAGAAGTGGAAAGAAACAAAAATGCGTTTGTCTTAAAAATGAAAGTTGGAAGATTTGGGTCACCTCTTGTATCAAACTTTCTCGCTCATAAAACCTCTTAAACACTTTAGTTGCAGAGGGGACAAACATAACTTTTGTCCAGGGGAAATTTCAAAATTTCAGTTTTAACACCTTCAGGAAGATGGAGACATTAACCCAGAACTACTTCTTCTTATGGCTGACTCAGAAGCAGCAACCCTGGAGTTGCACTGATTAACATGCGGAGGATGTTATTCCAGAGTTAAGGGAGGCACAGTGTTAAATAAAGTATGATAGAGGGACATGTTTATATCTATTGGTGCAGATTTAGGTCACTAGTTCTAGTACTTTTGAAAACACTGGACTTGGAGATTCACAAGCTCCAGGACAACCGGGTCCGTTATGTCAAAAGTAAGCAAGACTCAAAATTATATAAGACACTGAATAAAGGGATACAGCTTCTAGGATCTCTATAACCAAAAAGATCACAGGAACAAGTCCCTGAGTTAAGAGGGACATGTTTATATCTATTGGTGCAGATTTAGGTCACTAGTTCTAGTACTTTTGAAAACACTGGACTTGGAGATTCACAAGCTCCAGGACAACCGGGTCCGTTATGTCAAAAGTAAGCAAGACTCAAAATTATATAAGACACTGAATAAAGGGATACAGCTTCTAGGATCTCTATAACCAAAAAGATCACAGGAACAAGTCCCTGAGTTAAGAAGAACATTTGTGGAACTTTTCCTAATTACTTGATATATTTAGTGAGATGCATCTCAAAGGGGACAGTGTACTCAACTTGTCTGATCAATGCTGATTATAAGGGAGTGATTGCTTCTTTAGTTCTTGATATTTCTTTAGGAATTACCTGAACTCAAAGGATTTCCTGACAACCATCGTCCCATGGTGGTTAAGAGAGAGAGAGAATTATTATCTCAGGTTCCTAGGTCCATGACTATGTTTTGGTTTTGTAGCAGTGTGCTGTTTATACAGTATGATGAGAGAAAGGGTATCTTCCAAAAGTGATATTACACTTCCTAGCATTTAATTTGAGACCATTTGAGACCATTTTAGTACACCAAGAGTTTACTAGTTTAGTTTAGATAGTTTATTCTTTAGGTTTGAGTATTAGGGGGAGACTCAACATTACTCCCCACTTCTATTGTCATCTACAAACATTTCTTAGAGCTTTTGGCTTTATGCTTAGAGATCTGAAAAAGACAAAAAAGGAGAGGTTCCAGCACACAACCTTGAAGGACAGTTTGGGGGAGTAAGGGATTCAGGTGTTTCAGGGCTTTCAATAGAAGAGTCAGGAGTGAAGTGAACACTAAATTTTTGTAGTCATAGTAGCAATGCCTACTGGGTCAGATTAGGATGTCTTTATGAATAAGTTCAGCGTAATTGAGGATTTTATTTTTCTTCTTAATTTCCAGTCATAGCTATAGTAGTATATGTAGTTGTCTTTGGCTTCAGAGGACCGCCTGAAGTTCATGGGCTACTTTAGTGGACTGGATAGTATTTTTCTCAGATTTTTTGTAATGCTGTTAATATATTCATTGAGAAAAGGTGCTTGGATCTGCAATGAAATTCAACTCTCCTTCTTTGATTTTACTGGTGCCGAAGAACATAAGGAAGTATTTAACCAATGTCTTCGTGTAAAACTATCATGTATTATTTTTATGATGAATGAGACTAGGTTTAATTTATTTGGAAATGCTTGTTTTTTACTGAGCTATTTTCTGTGTTCCGTTACTTTAAAAGTTAATAGGGAACACAGATGTCAATTGTTTTTATTAATTTATATTATTATATAAAGCCAATGAATTGTGTAAGTATAGTAGTCTGAAGAAGCCTGATGGTGAAAGCGCTTACTCTGTATTTGAATAAAAGAAGCTTTATTTTATAATACAGTGTTATATGGAATTACTTTCTATTCGTTGTTGAATCTTGTAAACTGCCGTTCCAGTTCCTGTTCACGAGATCGAGTCTCCTTCTTTGTTTTAGTTGATTTATGGTGGTTTACTACCAGGGAGGTTTATTTTCGAATTTCCCATAATACTTTGCTCTGGTAGGGAGTGCTATTCTCTACTTATTTTTCCATACTAGTGTAGAATTCCTTTAGTGAAGCCTGCTGCTGCTGTATCAAGGTCAGGAGAGGTGATGTCAGAAGTGAATTTTGATAGAGTAGGTTGAGGCTGGCATGGTGGTAGTCCTGAAATTCAAAGGCATTTGCTGAATGGACTTTTGGGAGTTTAAAGGAGAAGGTTACAAGTCTGTGGTCAGACTTCATTGAGGAAGGAGATACCACAGGACGAGTAGTGCAAGAGACTATAGTTGTAAGAATCAGGTCAAGAACGCTGTATGCTCTTGTATATTTGTTGTGTGCAGCTGCTCAAGGGAGTTTTTCCGTTATGAAGTAGAGTAGTTTTGGGACATAACCTACATTGAAGGTATAGATGTCCCAGTTTATTGGTGGGCAGTTAAAGACATCCAAAATAAAGTTTTTGATGAAAGGGAGATCATTTTAGGGAATCTTACATGGTCACTAGGGGCAAATAAGGTGTTCTGCAGCAAGCTATTAACTGAGGATTAACCCTATTAATTGAGGATTAATCCTATCTATAATAGCATGTTGTTCAAAGAGTTGTTTGTAGGTCACTAGAGATCTATTTGGAGGCAATACACTTTACAACAATTATGAAAACTATACTACAGCTGCCACTGTGCCTGAACATACAAATCACAAAACCCAGGTACAGAGGTAGCAGTGCCTTTACTTTTAAATGAAGTCTTAGTAACTATACAGATATGAAAGTTTTCTATGGAGTAGGGCATCAGGTTTAAGCAATTTATTTTTTAGACTTCTGCCATTGATGAGAGCCACACAAATGTGCTTCAATTCAGTACTAATTTGTTAGTTACATTGGAATAGCCATCAACTGGACTCTGCTTAAAATAAGTACTATGAAGTTAGCAAAGACTAACTATGTGCAGAAGCCTTTGACTAAGAAGTGCAGTCTGATTAGCAAAGAAAGCTTGACTGCCAAGTATCTTGTCCCATACTGATATAAACTGAATTCCCCTGGAATCGCACCAAATATTTAGCCAATTATTGAAATAAAGTATCTTTTCTTTATATCTAGTCATCATTTGGGGTTAGGATTTCACTTGGGACCAGTTCTTACATGCATGTTAACATGTGGAATGTTCTTGATTTTCTTACATGATTTACTATTTTAAAAACAGTTTTTTTCTTAAACAAAACACACGTAGCTGAACTAAATGTTCACATTTGCCAAGCATTCTTCCCCCATCGTGCACATATGTGGAGAGGAAGAGATCCAGTGCATTACGAGACTTTTGACAAGACCTTGGCCTCTTCTGTGACAGTCCTACATACTTTCTGATCTAATTTCTAAACCTCTACTAATATTTTATTGCAGAAGGATGGCATTCAACTGTATAACTCTGTCACAAATTTTTAGCAAATTTTCCATATGTTTTGTTGCTTCCCCTTCATATCATGCTTAACATTTGAATCATAACTTGATTTAGACAACTGTGCCTTTGCTGACTATCTTATGGAGATCATGAAGGATCAAACCTGGATAATCCTGGACAGCAGCTGCAGGTTCATTGTTAGAAGATCACTGCATCACATATCCAGAAGGATGCTCAGTACAAATAAGCATTTCTACTTATACCTAGTGATCTCTTTTATTTCAAGTGTACTCACTGCTTTGCCATAACAGTGCCCACAGCCACATAAAATATGTTCCTCTATCTATTTTTTTTGTTATGCCCTACCCCTGTGCACTCCCACTAGTGACAGCCAATGTAAAAAGTGTAAAAGGGGCATCAGCGCTGAACTGCTCCTCGCTCCTTGCCACAGGATGAGTGGAATGACTGCACCCCTGGTATCCACCAGGGATATCAACTCACATGTACGTACCCTTGAGTGTGCCCACTCCCCTATTTCCATTAAATGGACATGACTATCCTCTCTGACTATGCTGTCAAGCACAAACCTTGAACTTAAGTCACCTGGGCCATAGTCAAGCTTTTTTCATTCTATGCAAGCAGCATCAGCGTCTGTCATCTGCTTTTGAAGTAATTATCAACCAGATTCAGCCATTCCCTAACCAAGATTTTGGATCATGTTGCACTGGCAAGGCATTAATAGCTAAGGTGAAAGGAGACAAATACTTTTAGATAGTAGTGCCAAGGTTATGTCAGCCATGCTGTCGTGTGTGTGGAAGCATCATGAGTAACGCATTTAAAATCTATATATATCATACTCTCTTTCTTTATAGGAAAGGTGCCCACCAGTCTGCAGGTTTTTCACCTTCATGATCACAGAGTGAGGTCCCTCAGGATATAATTCATGATGATTTGGTGGGTGAGTGCAATTCCCACAAATAGTCTGTTGTGAAGTATATCTAGAACTTCGATATTGGGCTTCAGAAGTTCATTGTGGCAGCCCAAGGCTACTTGTCACTGACACAAGAGCAGCAAAGACACATTTAAGGCAAGACAGCCAGAGCTAGAGAGTATTCTATTGTGCAGCAGTTGATGGCATTTATTCTTGTTAGACACATTAATGTGCAGGCAGCCAGGGAGAGTCGTTTCACCATTTTAAAAAAGTGTGTGATGTTAACTATATAGCAGAGCTGCCAAACAGGAGGCAGAAGGTTGTGGGGATAAATATACCAAACCTCTATTGACTTCTCTAATGGCTACTGGCAGGTATCTTTGACACCTGAAATTAGGGAGAGTTCAGTATGCGTCACTGATTTGGATTAAACAAGTTTACGGAAAAATGCCCTATGTAATGAAGAATCTCCCAACTAACTCCTAAAGGCTAATACAGCTCATACAAATAAGAGCATGAGATTGTGCCTTTATTTATATGGATAACATTGCCATCTATAGCTGCTCATGGACAGAATATGTTTAGCATGCTGGTGAAGCGCTGGATATACTGCAAGAGACAGGGCTGACTCCCAAGGATAGTGATTGTCAGATAAGTATGGCAGAGGTACCTTATCGCGGTATCAGAGTGGGTGTTAGAATGATTGGGCCAGAACCTCCAAGGCTGAAATTACTGAAGTATGGCTTACCCCAGCTAGGAAGAAACAACTGAGGACATTCCTAGAGACACTGGGATACTGTTCACAGCTATAAGACTGCTCCCCTGATAAACTTTAACAGAAAAAAGGTTGGCCTCGTATACAGTGTTTTAGTAGGCATTTCTAAAGTTTAATGAGGTTTTGAGAGGACCCCTGTACTAGCCAGCCCTGATTATAGTCAAGAATTCATTGTCAGGGAAGATGCTTCCAGTTATGAAGTGGGAACTGTACTTAGTCAGATTTTGTCAGAGGAAGAAAAACAACCTATTAAGCTACATACTTCAGCCCAGGGAAGAATCCTGTATAACCACAGAGAATGAATGCTTGTGCATTGCCTGGACTATACAATGCCTGTAATCCTACCAGCATGGCTGTACTGGTTTTAAATGGAAATAAATTTAGATCCACCTTTTTCGTTGTGTTAAATACCTAAAGCAAGAGTGGTTTGGTTTATGTTATAGTTCCAAGAGAAATGCATTTGGTCAAAATATTAATAAGCATATCAAGTTTTGTCTAGCGGGTGGTGGCCACAAAGCATTGTGGATTAGAAAAGGGGTGCATCAGCATGTTTACAGTTTGGTCTTGCTTAGCTGTTGCCAGTAAGAATTAATTAAAACTACTACCGCAACATTTAGACCAACTGCTGAATTTCACCATGCCATTAATTAGTAGAGAAATGGTACAAAAAAGGTTAAGTGGGCAAATTAAGGTCAACATACATTAAAAAGTCTTCCTCCCCAAAAATTACAAACAAGTAAAAATAAAATGCTAGTTTATACTCTAGACTGAATTGTTTCTGAAGCATTTCTAAGACAGTAGCAACTAATACATGCCAGGATTAGCGATAGGAGAAGCTGATGTGAGACTTAGGAGTGTGAAATTCCAGTTTGGTTGAGTTTTTCTTGCAGTTTTTTACTGCCTTGTTGTTTGTATGATCTTTCTACACATTGGTTTGGATCTTAATTGAGATATTTTGTAGGCTTCTTGATGTTTATGAGGTCAAGCTTGGTTTAAAATGTATTTTTTAACTGTAGCCAAGCTTTCTACTTATGCTGTGCCAATGAGGTCAATTAGAAGTGTAAACCATACAAATCCACAGCTAGTGGAGTTTAGCTTTATTGGCTTAAAGTACCTTTTAAGCCTTTGAAAAAGGAAAATGTCATGGGCATTCAGAAGCTGTGTTGCTGAAACACGTCAGTTCCTTATGGGGTCATTTGCTTGTATTTTAAGGGCCTGCATTACAAGAATTTTATCAGGTAGTGAAAACTTTAGCTTGGCTCTGTCTCTTGCTGTGTTTAGTGAATAATTTGTGTGTGTGACCTTTTTACCCTTTCGTTTAGTGCCTAGACTTACCACTGTGCAGCAAGCTAGTTTGAAAACTAAAGCATAAAGAAGCAAGTATGTATACATGTATGGGAACGTATTAAAGAAAATACGGTCTTCACATTTGCAGAGAACTGTTAATGCAGGTGTTATCAAAAGTATACCATCCAGGACTGCCATTTATTTATGAAACTTGCTGCCAGAGTCACACTGTAAGCACTGCCGTGTATTTTTGTTATGAAACTGCTGCTGGGCTTGCTCCATTCAGTGTTTAAGCTGCTGGGCTAAATTTCTCCGTTCACTGTTTAAGCTGCTGGGCTAAATTGCTCCGTTCACTGTTTAAGCTGCTGGGCTAAGTTGCTCCATTCACTGTTTAAGCTGCTGGGCTAAATTGCTTCGTTCACTGCTTAAGCTGCTGGGCTAAGTTGCAGAAAACCTCTGGTGGAGCTTCTGAAGTTGTACTTGTAACCTTAATCAGTAGCAGAAGACAAAATAGCCAAGTGTGTATGTGTGTCTGTATAAGAAGGAGGTAGCATACCCCTCAGCTGTCCAGGTTTTTGCAAAATGTCCAGATTTTGTCCCCATATTCCTCCTAAAAAGGATTGAAGTTGCTAAATAATGACAGACATTTGAGTTTTAGATGTCATATATTTTAGAAAAATGCATACTAACATCCTGTTATTCTAGCAATGTTCTAAGTTCATGAGAGCAATATTTATAATCTGCCCCTTTTTATGTTGGGCTTTGTCCAGATTTCTTGCACTAAAAGGTTGAGGTGTGTGAGAGAGAGTTAAGTGCCTCGTTAAGAGTTAGCAGGTGGAATTTATTTTCAAGTGCATTTTCAAGGAATTGTGAGCTTCAAGGGAAGAGAAGTTTACTGCTGCTCATGCAAAGTCTGCTTAAAACATGCAACTATTTTGTTTAGCAAATGGTATCATTATTGTGGTATAGAATTTTAACGCAATATTAGTAGCACAGCAGGAAGCATACTTGCATCTTGATGCAGAGGGCTATAGGTTCTACTCCCACAGCATGTAGATTTGTATTTTAAGGGGGATGGAGTGCTGCAGTACTGACTGTCCTCCTTTGGATGGGATGCCTAATAACTATGAACTTGTTTTTCAGCTTAGAACCCATTCTCTATTGCAATATACCAGCTTACCATTTTTTTTTTATGTAACGTAGGCAATTTATTCTTCAAGGGCAGCAGGCATTGAATTTGTAGATGAAACACTGAAGTATAAAGTTATTTTCTAGCAACAACAACTTCATTAGTTTCAGATCTCTTTAATGTGGAATTATTCAGATGACTTTTACTTCTGCAGAGATTGTGCACATTGACTGATATTGGTGGATTGTAATGAAAGAAGTTTGAGTGGCCTTTTAAGGTTGCAATGCTCTGAACTGGGCAGTTTGCCATTATTGGTTCATATGTTTTGTTTCATTGCTTGCTGGAAAAATGTTCAAAACTATAAATTTAAAACAGTCTAACAAGTGGTGCTGTGTTATAGAAGGGATATAATTAAATTATTATAATTAATGCAATCTGTATATATTATAATCCTATGTATAAATATGTACACTTCTTATGCATGGCTACTCTTGTTTGTCACAGTAACAGGAAGGATACTGTAATGGCTGTCAAGAAAAAAGGTCTAAAGCTTTTAGTTGAGCATATAGTGAAGTTGCTCACATCACTGATAATGCAGACTCAGTTTCATATAACTGAGGGTCAACCATTTCCCTTGCCCACTCAGTAAAACTAATCTTGAAAAAAGAGTTAATAATGTGCATATATTAGGGCTACTGGAATTATCTATAAAAAGATGAAGTGATTTGCAACTATGTCAATGTTGGGGTTATGAAGAAATGCTTGATTAAGCATTAATTAAAAGATATACATAATTTAGTGACTGCCCACAGTTTGTTAAATACAGCTATAATGCATCTTGCATTCAGAGCACAGAATGCCAGCTTTTATTTAAACAGCAACTTGTGTTACTGAGAGCTAATCTTGGAAGCCAAAGAACACTAGTGTTATAAACTAATCTATTTAAATCTGTTTAATCTGAACAAGCTCATGGGACTCAGTTTAGTGTCCTACATGAGAAATACTGAGCTAATGAACACTAGTCTCCAGTAGTTGGCTCAAAGTCACTTATAAATAAATAAGGGGAAGTATTTTGAGATAAAACAAATACATTGTCGTTATGGTAGGTAAAAAGGAAAACTCTGTTAGCACCCAAGTAAATAAAATGATTATTAGCAATGAATGAGAAATTATTCCAGTATAGAGAACTGAACAGTCAAGCCTTTTTAATCAGAATTCAAAAGGGCTGCCAGCTGAAAGTTCCCTTGAGATAGTTGCAATGTTCATGGTAACATGGGGTATGTAAAAAAAGTATCACAGATTCCTAATTAAATCTATATATATGCAATCATTGTAGAAGTGAAGTATAAAACAGTATCCACACTGAGAATTTTGAACAGTGTTTATTGCAACTGGGGAGAAATAGCCAAGTAATTGGACCCTGTAATGGCTGTGTGGGGGTGGGGCTGCGTGGGTGGGGGTGGGGCTTCGTGGGGGTGGAGCTGTGTGGGCTGAGGGGGTGGGGCTGTGTGGGCAGGGCTCTGGGTTTGCACCCCCCTGCAAAAAATCCTGCGGGCTCCCTTGCGTAGGACTTAGAAGAAAGAAAGACTTTCTTTTTTTATTTCACTTTGATGTAATGTATGTAGCCAGAAGAATCAAACTGAGCTGAGTTACCTCCTCCCAGGCTATCATTACAAATCTCCAAAGGGGACAATGTCCGATATTCCCCTCGGTTTATGTACCAAATCACTGTGAAAACTTGCAGAAAGGGCCTTGAAACTGGAGATAATTTAGGAATTTCAGCACATTTATTACAGCCAACGTCTGACATTTATGTGTTTTGACTCTCTTGTTTGTTCCATAGACCTTGCACTTTCACTCCTTTTGAAACTGCTTCCTATAGCAGGTCTGAAGCATCTCTTACAAACGACTGAAGAGGAGGCAGAAGGGAGAATGGGAGACCTGGATTCTGAGAAAACAGGGTCACCCATGACAGACCCTCCCTCTTTACAAAATCCAGAACAGAGATCTGAAAAGATAGAGTGTGAAACTGCCGAGTCCAACCTGACGAAGTGCCATGGCATTTTTTCCCTTTGTGAAGTTTCACTAGGGAAATTACATAAATCATGGAAGTGAGGTACTCAAACATCCTGAAAAATTCCCTCTCAAAAACCAAGCATCTGCAAAGGAAAACTTAGGAAGAACTTTAGGGACATTTTTAACTTGTTTGGAGAAAGGAAAGCTTTTCACAGGGCATAATCTAAAAGACATCACAGGAAAACATTTCTGTGTGCTGGGGTAAATTCACTTGAAATCCCAGATTGAGTAGAACACTTTCTAAGGACTCTTAACAACTTAAAGTCTAAATTAAAACGGAATAGTCAGAATACAGAAAAATGTCAATACTGTAGAAGTCTGCAATAAGCAATTACTGCCTCTATGATTCCCTGTGATATTTGTTCTAGAAGAGAAGAAAACAGGAAACTTGGGTTACTGGTCAAGTAGGAATCACTTGGAAAGGAGGGAGGAAATCCCATTGCTAAATGCATTTTCATAACCTGTCTGCACCTGTGAGGTGCCACATGGAAAGATAAAAGACTCAGGTGAGGTAAAGGTTACTGGGGTGGGGTCCTGAAAAGGCCAATAGTCAAGTCTGCCTTTTTGGACTGCCCTTGGTTTTGAAAGGCATTTCATTTTTTGAACAGCCTTGCTGTTACTTTTTAAAATCCTGTGTGCAAGCTCCTGGAGTAGAAGTGGAAAGAAACAAAAATGCGTTTGCCTTAAAAATGAAAGTTGGAAGATTTGAGTCACCTCTTGTATCAAACTTTCTCACTCATAAAACCTCTTAAACACTTTAGTTGCAGAGGGGACAAACATAACTTTTGTCCAGGGGAAATTTCAAAATTTCAGTTATAACACCTTCAGGAAGACTGAGACATTAACCCAGGACTACTTCTTCTTATGGCTGACTCAGAAGCAGCAACCCTGGAGTTGCACTGCTTAACATGCGGAGGATGTTATTCCAGAGTTAAGGGAGGCACAGTGTTAAATAAAGTATGATAGAGGGACATGTTTATATCTATTGGTGAAGATTTAGGTCACTAGTTCTAGTACTTTTGAAAACACTGGACTTTGAGATTCACAAGCTCCAGGACAACCAGGTCTGTTATGTCAAAAGTAAGCAAGACTCAAAATTATATAAGACACTGAATAAAGGGATACAGCTTCTAGGATCTCTATAACCAAAAAGATCACAGGAACAAGTCCCTGAGTTAAGAAGAACATTTGTGGAACTTTTCCAAATTACTTGATATATTTAGTGAGATGAATCTCAAAGGGGACAGTGTACTCAACTGGTCTGATCAATGCTGATTATAAGGGAGTGATTGCTTCTTTAGTTCTTGATATTTCTTTAGGAATTACCTGAACTCAAAGGATTTCCTGTCAACCATCGTCCCATGGTGGTTAAGAGCAAGAGAGAATCACTATCTCAGGTTCCTAGGTCCATGACTATGTTTTGGTTTTGTAGCAGTGTGCTGTCTATACAGTATGATGAGAGAAAGGGTATCTTCCAAAAGTGATAATATTACACTTCCTAACATTTAATATGAGACCATTTGAGACCATTTTAGTACACCAAGAGTTTACTAGTTTAGTTTAGATAGTTTATTCTTTAGGGTTTGAGTATTAGAGGGAGACTCAACATTGCTCCCCACTTCTATTGTCATCTACAAACATTTCTTAGAGCTTTTGGCTTTATGCTTAGAGATCTGAAAATTAAAAACAAAAAAGGAGAGGTTCCAGCACACAACCTTGAAGGACAGTTTGGGGGAGTAAGGGATTCAGGTGTTTCAGGGCTTTCAATAGAAGAGTCAGGAGTGAAGTGAACACTGAATTTTTGTAGTCATAGTAGCAATGCCTACTGGGTCAGATTAGGATGTCTTTATGAATAAGTTCAGAGTAATTGAGGATTTTTTTTCTTCTTAATTTCCAGTCATAGCTATAGTAATATATGTAGTTGTCTTTGACTTCAGAGGACAGCCTGAAGTTCATGGGCTACTGTAGTGGACTGGATAGTATTTTTCTCAGATTTTTTGTAATGCTGTTAATTCATTCATTGAGAAAAGGTGCTTGGATCTGCAATGTAATTCAACTCTCCTTCTTTGATTGTTTTAGTTTATTTATGGTGGTTTACTACCAGGGAGGTTTATTTTCGAATTTCCCATAATACTTAGCTCTGGTAGGGAGTGCTATTCTCTACTTATTTTTCCATACTAGTGTAGAATTCCTTTAGTGAAGCTTTATTTATGGTGGTTTACTACCAGGGAGGTTTATTTTCGAATTTCCCATAATGCTTTGCTCTGGTAGGGAGTGCTATTCTCTACTTATTTTTCCATACTAGTGTAGAATTCCTTTAGTGAAGCTTGCTGCTGCTGTATCAAGGTCAGGAGAGGTGATGTCAGAAGTGAATTTTGATAGAGTAGGTTGAGGCTGGCATGGTGGTAGTCCTGAAATTCAAAGGCATTTGCTGAATGGACTTTTGGGAGTTGAAAGGAGAAGGTTACAAGTTTGTGGTCAGACTTCATTGAGGAAGGAGATACCACACGACAAGTGGTGCAAGAGACTATAGTTGTAAGAATCAGGTCAAGAATGCTGTATTCTCTTGTATGTTTGTTGTTTGCAGCTGCTCAAGGGAGTTTTTCCTTTATGAAGTAGAGTAGTTTTGGGACATAACCTACATTGAAGGTATAGATGTCCCAGTTAATTGGTGGGCAGTTAAAGACATCCAAAATAAAGTTTTTGATGAAAGGGAGATCAGTTTAGGGAATCTTGCATGGTCACTAGGGGTAAATAAGGTGTTCTGCAGCAAGCTATTAACTGAGGATTAACCCTATTAATTGAGGATTAATCCCATCTATAATAGCATGTTGTTCAAAGAGTTGTTTGTAGGTCACTAGAGATCTATTTGGAGGCAATACACTTTACAACAATTATGAAAACTATACTACAGCTGCCACTGTGCCTGAACATACAAATCACAAAACCCAGGTACAGAGGTAGCAGTGCCTTTACTTTTAAATGAAGTCTTAGTAACTATACAGATATGAAAGTTTTCTATGGAGTAGGGCATCAGGTTTAAGCAATTTATTTTTTAGACTTCTGCCATTGATGAGAGCCACACAAATGTGCTTCAATTCAGTACTAATTTGTTAGTTACATTGGAATAGCCATCAACTGGACTCTGCTTAAAATAAGTACTATGAAGTTAGCAAAGACTAACTATGTGCAGAAGCCTTTGACTAAGAAGTGCAGTCTGTGATTAGCAAAGAAAGCTCGACTGCCAAGTATCTTGTCCCATACTGATATAAACTGAATTCCCCTGGAATCGCACCAAATATTTAACCAATTATTGAAATAAAGTATCTTTTCTTTATATCTAGTCATCATTTGGGGTTAGGATTTCACTTGGGACCAGTTCTTACATGCATGTTAACATGTGGAATGTTCTTGATTGTCTTTCTGCATGTCCCTCAGAGTTTCGCATCTCACGTTGTTCATTCCTCTATGTCCTGCTACCATGTCATATTGGTCAGGATCCTTATAAAGCCAGAAGCCCTGGCTCCTGAAAGACAATTCACTGCAACCCTCTCCTTATTCAGACTTGTAAGTAACGAGTTAGTGTGTCTTGCAAGAGAGTCCCTTCTCACTAAAACACTTCAGTTGATGATGTAGTTCAGGGTAAAATACTTGGAGTTTTAATGCTTAGTGTGATTGCACATTTAAGTCTTATATCACCTTTTTTATAAGCCTCCATTCATCCAGGCTTGTTGAAACATCCACTGTCTGCTGGTAAAAGCCAAGCCATGCAGTTTGGTAAAAATAATCTCCAGCTCTTTTTCAAGGAAATTTGCCATATTTTCTCATCTTTTTCCCTTTAGAAAGATATACGAAGCACACATTCTCTACCTGCCTATTCTATATCATCACTTTTACCAGTCAGCATTCTCACATACCATTTCAAGACTGAAAATTGTTTCCATATGTGAAACCACCACCAGAGTAGGTAAAAACAGCTGTTTCATTGATATTCCCTCCTCTCATCTTTCAGTCACTTCATTTAACATCACTCTCAGGCCTTTAATAGGCGTAACACTTTTAATATTGTGTAACATTACATTAACTGTCATGTTATACACCCTGTTCATCTTTTTACCCAAACTGTTCCCGTACAGCCATTGTACCTATAGCTGCATCACACAGCAGTCTTCTGACAAATGGAACTCCACTGTCCTTAAGTACTGAAAATTATAACTGAAGTTCATCAGATGATTATGCACACTAGTTAAGTCTACATCTTTAATTAGGCTGAACACACCTCTGGCAATTATGATCACTTTTACATTCACATATTATACTTAACAGCAAAAGCTGTAAACCTGCACCACCCCCCATTACATCACCACTGAGGTGCTTAAGTCCCTTTCGCCAGTCTACTATTGTTTCACAGCTCTAGCATTTTTCATTTAGCAGAATGTGTAGCTAATGTGAGAAGGCCATTACTTCTGTAAACTGTGTTCTGCTGAGTGGTCAATAAAAGCAAACTTTAGTGCTTGTATGAGTGTGCATTCAGGTGTGTGTGTTTGTCTCTGCATCCAGGTTTCTCCCAGCATGCTTTTAAAGTGAGGTGGTGCACTATCAGCTGTTTCATTTGAATTTATTTTCTATTCTTGTCATGCCATACAAAAACAACTGAAATTATAGATTATAAATCTTTTCTCACAGTCTGTAGTCTTGTTTTCTTCATCATATACATCATTTTTCTAAACAGAGCCAAAGGTCACAGCTTTCTTCAGCTTCATCATATCACTGTGCATTCTATTTTTAAATTACATTCTACTGCTCAGCTACTAAATTGATAAAACAATATTCTACGTGGAAATCTTTAGTAAAAAGTGTTTGCAACTCTTCCTGCAGCTTATGTTTATTCATTCAAATTATTTGTCATTACAATTTTAGAAAACCCCAAAACTGAAATTTTAAGGCCTAGATCCCTTCTGTGTTTTACCTGAATTTATTTTACATAAAACTAATGTAGCAGTAGTAGGCCTGATAATGTGTCTGTTAAAGCTGCCTCTCCCCTCTCCCTGTGGATATTATTTTATTATACATCTTTTACCCCAATTTTATTTAACTGTTTTTACTCTGACTGAAATATGTAGTGCCCTAATGAGAAATTATTCTGGGCAACACTGCTGTCATATCCCTTAATTGTGAAGTAGCAGTCAGACTTTTTGCTCTCAGCTTTTCTTTGTCTGCATAACGGAAGTAATGAGGTACAAACACTGTGCAAGTGAATCTGTGCTTGCAAAGTCTAAAGCAGAACATTTTAGGATGCACTGCAAGGGAAATTTCTGTTAGGAACTTCATTAATTATGTCCTATGAGTAAAATGCTTATTTGTTAAAATAGAAGTCTTAAAGCAGACTGTCAGTCAATGTTTTAAATTTCATTTAACTTTCTGCAGGCATGTGCATTCAAATCGGTTGATTTACTCTGAATGAAGAGTACCCCTCACTAAAGGGAATGTTATAGTAAATTGAAGTTACTCAGTGATCCGCATACCAAGTAACATTTTGCTGTATATTACTTTAGAAGTAATGCTACACGGTGCATTAAGTAGTATTATGTCAGATGACCACCTGCCTTTTTGCAAGTACTTGATGGTATTTTGCAAATGCTTTACAAGGAAAATAAGCAAGCTTCATGAATTTAGTTGTATCAGACTAAAGAAATGCCACCATTTTAAAGGCCATCATTTCAAACTGTTAAATATTTGGTGTGATGGACTTGCATATGAGCTCAAAAAGTGTCACATAAAATAAATGGTTTAAAACATTTTAATATTACATGAAAGCTCAAACATTTGAAGAATTGGAGATAAAGTATAATATAGATTATAGAGTAAATCTGATTTGTACAAAACTCCTCACTTATCCTTCTGAAGATATAGTCCTATTTAACTAATCTTCATCAAACCTTGATTCATTAGATGTCACCATCTCTGATTTATGGCTATAACAAACAATAAAAGGACTTGCCCACATTTTTTTTCTCAAAAATATGGTTTAAAGCAATATGGAACAATTCAGAAATGTCTGCAGAATAAATTTGGCCTAAAAACAAGACAAACAATTAAGGATATAATGAAACCTATAAGGGATGCCAATTAAATACAATCTCTTAGGAAAGGTTGACAGGTGTGAAAAAAAGAGATTCAGAATCTTCAGGGAAACAAACAAGAGCGACTCGGTCTATGGCTGTATAGCCTTACTCTGCAATGTAAGGAGTCTTGGTAGAAATATGGGGAGAACTGGAAGCAGTGACGCAGAAAAAGGTGGACATTTCAGTTAACACATGAACATGGATCAATAAGGGGGGTGGGACTTGCAGATGTCTAGACACAGGTTGTTCAGGAATGACATAAAAGGGTGAAATAGCAGTAGAGCAGCAATAATAGATGAGGGACAGCATCTGATGTGAAGTCAGAAAAGAGGAGGAGCACCAAACCAGGAATGGAGTATAAGTATAGTGAGGGTTGTTAGCTAGGCTAAATGTCCTGGAAAGTTGGAGAAGGGCAGGAAACTGGTGCTGTGATATGGTTAACCATTCATGGGACACAATAGGCCAAGAGAACAGAAAACTGGAAGAAGGAATATAGGAATAGAGTAGGATGAAGGGGGTATTACTTATGGAGGATATACATCTACCAGAAATTGAATGGAAATTCCAAGTTTAGAGTAGTAAGGAAAAGGAAATTGACTTGGGTCTTGAACTATGAAGGCTTCAGCCAAATGGAGCTGGACTTCAGTAGCCAAGATACAGCTCTGGAGATGGTCCTAACCCAAGTAGTTGACATCATTTATTTATTTATTTAACATTTGTTTACCATTAAAGTCTGACTGGGACAGAGCCAATTTTCAGCAGAGGCCTGGGGAAAAATGCTCCAGATGCATGTCTTTGTAATGTGGGAGGAAAGTGTAGTACTTGAAGAAACCCATGCAAACGCACGGAGGACATGCAGACTCCACACTGAAGGCACCCCAACCAATAATCAAAGCATAGAACCTCTTGCTGTGAGGCGACAACATTATCCGCTGCACTGCCCATCATGGCTGTCCAAATAAAGGAACCATTAGTAAATACTGGTCATGCTACTGTGTAGTTTACATTGTTGGTAAGGGTGACAAGGGCAGTGACTTATGAAGATATACAGTGGATTATTCTCAGTTGGGGAAGGTGATCAAGAATATGTTAAGGATGTAGGAGCAAATTAAAGGCATAAACAAGCTATAGGCCAGGGATGTAGTGTTCAAGGATACCAGCAAGGGTTTCAGGAAGGTGCAGAAAAGGAAAAGAAAGCTAGAGTGACTACATAGGGATACAAGGATAGCAATTATGTAAAAAGTTAAGGTCTACAGAAGGTGGAATAGGAAAAATATTGTTCATGTATAAAACATATTACTATACACCTATACATATTTACTACATATTTATTTTCAATATGAATTTTAAATTTTCATGTCAGATTGAGGTATTATTTTATTTAATATTTTATTATTTAATTATCCATACTATATCATTTTGGCATCTTTTAGGGTTTCACGAATACATATTTAAACTTTTCTCACCTTTTTACTGTTTTCTTCCATGATTTATTTTTTAGATTTTTACAATCCACATATTATGTTCATTATTATACATTACAATATATATTACATACAATGTTTTTATCCACACATTTTTTTGTATTCATGTTTAGCAATTAAATTCAGATTTGACTGCAGGTTTTCCTAATTTAGCACACTGTCACTTCAAAATTTTCCATTTCAATTTATTTTATTTGATGAGTCTTGTGGTTGGATTATTTTTATCATGTGATTGGATTTTTATGTATATATATTTATTGATGCATACACTTATTTTATGTTCTGATGAAGTCCGTTATAGTATGGGGATGAAAGTGAACTGATTATTTGTGTGTTACGCTTAACTGTGAGGAAATTGAATATTGGTTATTAAAAGTTTATGCCATTATCCAGACTCATTTCAGTTCTTTGTTGGCGGTGAGCAACAGTCCCCTGGGTTTCCTTTGTGACTTGGATCTTGGTTTTAGATTTGGAAACCCTTGGCCATTTTTCTTGTTTGGTTAGTGGCATTTTTAGTCTGTTGGGATTCTCATACGCACTAGGAACGTGCAGGAACTGCATAATTCTACTTCTGATTTAAAGGATATTCCATTAAGTGGAGGATTTTCTTCTCAAAACCACTGTGCTTGTTTGAATAAGGGAGACCTTACAAGACTATTGGATTTACTTACGCCCCTCACTCAATATCTCTATTCTCATTTGGAAGGTTCTGCACACAGCCCTGTTCCGTCTGAATGATCATCAGATCATACATTGGATAAGAACTTTCCACCTTCCTGTTCACATGGAAGATCTGTCAACCAACTTGTTTCAGGTCATAGTCAAGAGATTAATGTGGTCAGAAATGAACTTTTTCATTCTAATTACCCTGGATCTATTGTTACTGATAGTTGGGATAAGGTATGTGATTACAATAACTGGATGCAGAATTCTTGAAAGTTAGCTGACACTGAAACATTGGCTGGTATGGGCAATGGTTACATTTCTGAAGCAAATATTGATTTACTTGAAAAGAAACTTTTAAAATTGAAAAAAAAGTTTGCAACTTGACAACTGCTTCCTCAATGAATGTACCCATTAGGGCAGAGTTCCTAAATGACTGAGGTATATTAAATTCCCTAATGGAATTCAACAAGAGAGTGACTTTTTTTTCCCTCATTTTTTTTTTATTTTTCAAATACATTTGAATGAATTCCATAGTATTTATGCATAACATCTTAAATAACTATGTGCACTATTTACATTAGCCTGACACTATAACAGATGTTAATGTATACAGTTACTATATAAGTATGCCCAATCCATTATCAGTGTCGGATCAATTATTGTATAGTGTCAATCAATGGTAAGACTTTTCCCCAAGGGTTGTTAAATGGCTTTGGATAAATTCTTAGTTCTTCAATTTTAATTTCCAATAATGCTGTGGTCTTCAGTAAGCTGTAGAAGCCTTCCAAAGTTGGTCTTGTGTTTTCCATCTTCTTGTTATACACTTCCTTGAAAATGCAAGTACAGTGCCTACTAAATACATGTTTCACCTATTCAAATGAGGATCTTCGTTCATACTTAATACAAGATCTTTAGTTAAATAAAATGATTAATTAAATAAAGCTTGTAAAAAGTTATTAATACCATTCCAAAATGGCTTAATTTGAACACAAAGAAAATGTGGTTCCAATCTGCATTGTGTACTTGCTCACATCTCCAACATATTCCTTTTATGGAATAATTAATTTTACCGATTCTATCTGGGGTTAAGAATGGTCTGTGCAAGCATTTCCAATTAAAAACTCTCCAGTACTGTGTAAAGGATGTATATTTTATCAATAAAATATTTGTTTTAGTATCTTCAGTTAATGTCCTTTTCTTATATATTTCCAATATGAGGTTTTGGGTGGTGTTTTATACTTTATCAATATTTTGTAAAATTTTGAAATACTGTTTCCCATGTCAAAGTCATTATGTACGATTTCATATATGTATTTCATAAATTTAGGTATTTCTTTAAATGAAGAATTGTTAATTATTCTACTTAAATCTTGAGAATATGACAGAATATTCTGTAAAGTTAGCCAGTCCTGCTGTGGAATTTTGTATGTTGTTTTTATTACTTGCATATCTAAAACTTTTAGTTCTTTGATACACTGGAGCCAACAAACAAATCCTTTCTGTTCACATTAATTAATAATTTCTCTATATATTTTATGTGGAAAGTTCTTTGTGACTATAAATGGTGTTAAAAGATCAAACCAGATATTTAAATGTATATTTGCATTAATAATTTTCCTAAACGAGTCAATGTAATAATTAATCATACGGGTTTTAGTAGGTTTAGTTATGTTATATTGCATATTAATACATATGTGCCATGGCAAATGTTTTTTTATCTGTTTGAAATTTTTTTTTATAAATCAAATTTATTGATATTATAGTTAGTAATTCTTTCCAGTTTTCAGAGCAATTAGCAATTTGGACTTATCCAATCTGAGGTTGTTTTAGAGATGGATGTTTTTATATATCTTTCTATATCAGGAAAGTTTAATCCTCCCTGTTTCCATGGTCTGATATGATGTATTAAAGCTATTCTGTTTCTTTTGGGAAACCATAAAAATTTTATTAGGTATGAATTTATTTCTTTAAGTATATTCCTTTCTGGTAACAGTTGTATTGCCAAGGCTATATATAGCATCTCGGGCAGTAAAATCATTTTTATTAACTGTAGCCTATCTTCAAATGTTAATATTATTTTGTTCCATTTTTCAACAGAGATTGTAATTGTCTTGATATTATTGTAGTTTTTTGAGACTAATTCATTATTATCCTCGCATAACTCAATTCCTAGATATTTTAAGGTAGAGTCTTGTTTCCTTATGATGTGATCCCCCTTTGTCTGCAGTTCATTTTTTTTTATTTAAAAATAAAAAAATTGATTTTGATTTATTGAAATGGAGTTGTTAAGTTATGTGAAATTTCTCAATTAATATATCTAATTCTTCTAATTTCTCTTTTGTATTAGATAATGTAATATGTCATCAGCAAATAGCATTACTTTAGAATTGTACTGTTCATAAACATCTATTCCTTTGATTTTT